>NW_006787556.1:1017763-1028724 GCF_000442215.2 Lipotes vexillifer | reverse complement strand
CCCAGCCCACATGTCGGAAGAGCTCTGTGTTGCAGAAAGAATCCACAAGATGTGTGAAATGGTGGGAAAGGAGTCCAAAAGGGGGGAAAGAGCGCTTTCTTCACAATCCTAATCTTTCTCTTCCTAGATGGCCTTGCACAACCAACTTCCTCCATCTTATGCCAGCCACCAGAATTCAGCACCCCACATACGATTTTGCCATCACCATAGACGTTCTCCTCAGATATCTTTCTCTCTAATTACCTTCCATCTGTCATACCCTTGATCCCATTATTCCTGCTCTTAAATATCACAGACATCGCCAGATCTTCACTTCTTTTATTTTCACTCTTCCCCCCTCCCAGCTGGGAAATGGAGGCTGGTCATCTCAACCACTGTCCTTCAATTTCCTTGTATTCTCCTGGACCACAGCATCCAGTTGAACCTTGGATATTAGCAATTCAAGGAAAATAAAAGTTATACAAGAACTTAAAAGTAACTATAGCATATGGCAAGGCTGAGAACAAAATTTTTGTAATCATAATGATGTAAGGAATTGAAAGTTGATTTAACCAAAAATTGCAAAACAACTAGTAAAGTAGGAGGGTGCCTACAGGAAAAGCTTCCTGTGTTTCCCCTTTACTTTCACACACACCTCTGATGTCAGATGTGTGGGGTTTTCCTCCACACCAAGCAATTCTCTGCAACACCAGTTGGATGCCCTATAATTCAGTTCTGACACTAACCAAAGTTAGTGCAGACCCCACTGGTTAAAGGCTCAGTCCCACGAGACTGTGCCCCACTTCAAATGCCAGTCGCAAGTAATAGGTCACCAAGGTACCCACAACTTCTGTCTGACTTGGCTACAAATCAGAGGTTCCATGAGCCCTCCTCTCCTTGGATTTGACTGTTGGTTAGAACAGTTCACCAAACTCAGAGAAACACTTACTTACGTTTACCAGCTTACGATTTAATGAAGGGTATGATAAAAGATACACATGAACAGTCAGATGAAGAGATACATAGGGCAAGGTCTGGGAGGATCCTGAGCACAGGAGTTTCTGTCTCCACGGAGGTGGGGTGTGCCAACCTGGAATTTTTTTAAATTTTGGGATTTTTATGGAGGCTTCATCACGTTGAGATGATGGATTAAGTCAGTCTCCAACCCCCTCCCCTTCCTGAAGGATGGGAGGTGAGATTGAAAATCCCAAGCTTCTAATCATGGCTAGGTATTTCTGGTGACCAGCCCCGCTCCTGAGGCTATCTGGAGTCCATTCAGAGCCACCTCATTGGAACAAAAGATACTCCTATCACGCAGGAAACTTCAAGGGATTTAGGAGCTCTGTGTCAGGAAGCAGACAGTGAACTCAGGCAATGAAACAAGGATTTCCTTTCCCAGGTTCAGCTGCTGATTCTTCTTGGGATGACAGCCCCTGCCTCCTCCTGGGGCAACCTTCCTGGGATCTGCTTCCAGCCTCCGGGGCCCCCGTGGATCCCTCTCCTTCTCCCTAGTCCCTCTTCCTCAGCCTCCCCTTCAGTCCGTCCACCCTTTCTAAGATTCCTCTTTTCACTCCTGTCTCCTCCTCGAGTCCCATCTCCCAAATCAAGCATCACACGTAGAGGCTGGCAGAGGGAATGAAGGAATGCTCACTATCAGGGGAGGATGGGGCAAGCCAGAGGACACTGGGCATCCGCTCCAGCCCACGGCTACTGCATGGGAATGAAGATCCTGTTGCCAGATTTTTCCACTTATCTGGAGGTCCTTGGCCTTCTGCTTTGTATGAAACTCCCTGTTTCATTTTATTTTATTTTATTTATTTTTGGCTGCATTGGGTCTCAGTTGCGGCACGTGGGATCTTTTGCTGTGGCACACAGGCTCCTCTCTAGTTGTGGTGCGAGGGCTTCTCTCTAGTTGCAGCGCACTGGCTTAGTTGCCCCATGGTGTGTGGGATCTTAGTTCCCCGACCAGGGACGGAACCCGTGTCTCCCTCATTGGAAGGTGGATTCTTAACCACTGGACCACTAGGGAAGTCCCAACTCCCTGTTTTTAAATGTTGACAACTAACTCAAATATTTACGATTAGACCCAGAGACTAAATCAACCAAAAAACTGGGTTTCCTTGGTCCTTGAAGAAGTTTCCTTCAAACCTTGACAAGAGATGAGGAAAATATTTATATCCTAGTCTTCTAGGACAGCTAGCTACAGAAGGTGGGATAAAATCTTTAAATGTCCATATTAAGTCAGTACGATCTTTCAGAACCTACCAAACTCATCATCATCATCATCATCATCATCATCATCATCGTCATTGTAATTCCATCTTTGCATCGTTCTGTCCTTTAGAACACACTTTATTCTAGTGCATTAAAATCTGGGACTTTTAGTTGAAAACTGGCAGTTTTAATTCAGTACAAGAAAAACCACCACCCAAAAGAGTCCGCACCCTTGCAGATGCTCACTGAGAGCTCCTCCCCACTCCCCCACTCAAAGCTGGCTCTTTTCCAGACTCGTCATCAGCAAAGCCTCCACTGCCCCGCTCCCTGCCTCACTCCCAGCATTGTCTGCTGCCATCACCCGCTCCCTGGGGTTCCCAAGGCACAGAATGCCCTTGCTAAGCTGCTTCCTCCCTGAATGATTTTCTGGCCTCCCCTTCCAAGGCCTCCCCCCACCCCACCCCACGCCTCCCCACCCCATCCTCACCAGGGACCAGCAGGTGGAGGCTTGCCTGGTCTGCCGTCTGTATGAGATAGAAGAAGGGAGTGGCTGAGGGCTGCGAGTTGGTTTTCTGAGTCCCAGAGCTTTCAAAGTCTCGCTGCAGAGCACCTGCCACAAACACTCCACCAGCACACGCAGACACTCCACCAGTAGCCTCCAATCAAGGATTAGACCTCCCTTTTCTTTCTGGGAATATTACTGGGTTCTCCCCAGAAAAACTCCAGGGCAACCCTCCAAAGCTTCATATACGCTATACTATTTCATTATGTACTTTCTTGCTCCTTTAATAAATATTTCTTTCTGAACTCAGGCCAGTCCTGCTATGCATTCATGCCCAAGCAGCATCTGCCCCTCCCCAAGTGCTGGTGGGGGGAGCTCTGGACCAGGTAAAGTCTCCAATCATCTATGGGTGTTGTATCAAACCAGCCCAGCCTTGCCTAATCATCTGCGGTGGCAGCTTAATAATGAAAGCCTTGTGACAAAGAGTGAGGCTTCTCTCAGAGGTGGCTGCCCCGCCAGCCCCAAGGTGCAGCCGAAAAAGTGCACTCACTCGCCTTGCTGCCGCAGCCCTGCCGACCCAATCCCAGCGCTCAGCCATGATAAGAAGAGGCCTCCAGGTGGCAGCAAGACTTGGCCACCACGGAACCCTTCCTGGCGGCCCCTGCATCCTGCCCACGTTCAGCCCTGCCTCAGCATTCGGATCCTCCATGGACTCCCTGGTGAGTGAGTGCCCTGCTCAGCCAGATGGGCAGCCCCTCTCCTGGGGGCCACGGGTATAGGGAGCACCCCAAATCTCCTCTTCCCAGATGTGGCCAGGGCAGGTGAGCAGTTTGTTGGGAGCTATTTGATTTGGCAAAGGAAACCAAGTAGCCCAGATCCATAACTAAGACTACCAGGTTACTTTCAACCTGATCTGAATCTTGTGTGGCCACCACTCACTTTCCTCCTGTGGGACTCAGACTGTTGCAGCTGAGTTGCGACACCCCCAGACAAAGGACCCTGTGTGCGGCCGACTGCCCATGGGTGCGTTTGGTGCGTGAGCATCCGGCATCACAGAGGACCCCTCCTCACCCCACAGAAGGTACCGCACCACTGTGGGCACCCAAAACAGGTTTCAAAGGAGCCCCCCTTCCCCGGGCAGGCCCACGGCTATGGCCAGAGCTGGAGTAGCCCCTGAGGTGAGGGGGTGATAACAGTGGTCCTCACCTGTGGTCACACCCCCAGGGTAGACAGTGTCTGAGGATGAGCTCTAGTCTGACCATCAGCTCTCACACTCACAAGCTTGGCAACCTTAGCCGTGTTTCTTCAGTTTCCCCATCTGCAAGGTGGGGCTAATACTAGCCCTTCTCAGACTCAAAGAACAGCTCACAGGCTTTAAAACAGGACAGTTTTAATGCGCCACCACAGAGCAGCGTGCCTCTGTCAGCCCCCATGCCTTTCCTTCCCTTCCTTTGCACATTAGTGTCCCCTTCCCTGGTCACCCACAGGAGTCCCCAAGGGCCATTTCCCTCAAGTCAACACTGGCGGAAGGGATTGAACAGCCCAGGAACCCAAGAGCACACTACCTACAGGTCCTGAAGCCCAAGCAGCAGCCCACCTCCCAGGAAGCTGCCTAGTCTCCCTGATTTTTCCTGCCCAGGTCTCAAGATTCTGTCAGGAGAAGACAGATTTGAAGAATTATGCCCTCCCCAATGCCAGCTGGTGTCCAGACATGCTGAACCTGTACCACGAATTTCTGGAGAAAACTAAGGCCAATGGCTGGATCAGACTGCCCTCCTTCAAGTCCAACAGAAACCGCATCCAGGGGCTCAAGCTCCCATTAGTGTTAACAGTTTCCTCAGGTAAGGCCTGGCCGGAGAGAGCCCATCGGCACACATGCACCCCAGCCCACCAGGGTCAGATCAGCCAGCCCCCTTCCCTGTGGTCAGAGTTGCTCAAAAAGGAAATTCACAAGCTCTGTGCCAGTTCTCAACCAGAGGTTTTTTCTGCTAACTCCACCCCTCCCACTGCAGCCCCAGGCAGGTGGATGAGAAAAGCATCCTCTCAGGCCCCTGGCTCCCCTCCTCCCAGGGGAAGAGAGCACACCCTAGCAGCTACCTCTGCTCCCAGCCCAGAGTGCACCCACTGGAGAACTGCTGACTCAGCTCCCTGCCCCGCTGCCTTCTCACCCGGGCTGCTTCCCTTACTGTCAAGCCTTATCCCAAGTCCTCCTCCCCACCCCACAAAGGTCTGAGGACTCCCCCTTGCCCACTGCAGACCTCCGCACACCATCCCTGCTCTGCTAGGCCCAGAGGCTCTCCTGAAACACCCACGGATCCGAGTGATAGAGTTTTCCACTTTGATCTCTCTGCGTGTGCGTGTGTGTGAGCACGCGTGTGTGTTAACTTGTCTCTCTCATTCACATATGTGTTCTTCCAGCCCAGTGATGAATGGGTGGTACATAGGGTTTTGGGAAAAAACAAAGCAGGTGCACCAAAATTTTTTGAAGACTTTGGATTCCATCTAAAAAGGATATAGTTCTTATAGTCGCCTTGAGAAAAATAATCAGAACTTTGGGGGACTCTTCTGCACTTATTTTTCTGTTCAGTATTGTTATTTTGAATTATATGTGAATTAAATGCCGTACACTTTAATTTTCAATGTTTAAGGTCTCTTAAAGTCTGACGTGCCCCTGACCCTACATCTATTCTCAGCCAGGGAGCTTCATGAGGGTTTCTTCCTCAAGACCCAGGGTTCCCTGAGGACAGGGCTGTGTCGCCACAGGCTCAGGGCTCCCTGAGGACAGGGCTGTGTCCCCACAGACTCAGGGCTCCCTGAGGACAGGGCTGCATCCCCTTCAGACTCAGGGCTCCCTGAGGACAGGGCTGTGTCCCCTTCAGACTGAGGGCTCCTTGAGGGCAGGGCTGTGTCCCCCTCAGACCAAGGGCCCTGAGGACAGGTCCGTGCCTTGCCCTCCAATTGAAGGCTCCCTGAGAGCAGAGCCTGTATGTCCTCTGGTTCTCTCCTCAACCCTATACCTGAGGCCGGGCTCCATCCATGCTGCTGAACGACTGGCCCTTCATCCTGACTGGGCCCCCTGCCCTCACGCACTTCTTTCTTCAGCTGTGTCACTCCCCATCTCTCCCCAGACAAAAGTGACTGTCACATCTTCACCAGGTGCATCGATACGGAAGGACAAGGCTACGAGTATGTCATCTTTTTCCACCCATCCAAGAAGAAGTCCGTCTGTCTTTTCCAACCAGGCCCCTACCTGGAGGGGCCCCCAGGGTAAGGCCACAGGCAGGCCCAGTGGGGGACATCTTTGGCTGCTTCCTGGGCTTGGCTCAGGAGATGGATTGGGTGCAACCAGGCTCTGGGATCTGTACCTCTCTCTAAGGAGCTGGGTTGGGAGTAGGAAGCTCTGGGCTCCAGTCTCACAGACTTGGAAGGATATTCTGTCATCTGGTCCAGTCCCCACTGTGCAGATAAAAAAGAGCCTCCTTATTCAGGTCTGGGAATTTTCCAGTAAGAAGGGGTCTTAGAAGCCACTTTGAGAAGGATGTGTTGGACTTGGAAGAAGACAGGATCTGGAATTAGGAGCCAGGCTTCCAGTCCTGCTCTGTCAGGCTGGCTTGGAGACACCAAGCAAGCAATTTAACCTCTAGCCTTTGGTCTCCTTACCTAAATCTTGGTGCAATAATATCTACCTTCCAGAATAGCTGACAGATATGATATTATGGGCCTATATGTATGTGCTCATAAACAATAAAGCACAATATAGCTATCAGGCCATCTATCCAAACTTCACCTTCTATCCATGGGCAAACTGAGGCACACAGAGGTAAGTTATCTTGCCCAAGGTAGCACAGGCAATCAAGGTCAGGACCAGGTCTCTAATCCAGGAGCTGGGACTCCAAGTCCATTGCTTCTCCCACTGTACTCCATTGCCTCCAAACTGGCAATAGACTCAGGAAAGAACTCACACTGGACATAAATACATTCACGAGGGAGATCAGGCTGGCCCTGAACTTCTTGCCCAAGAATACTGGGTCACCATGTCCACGGTTGTCTACCTTCTCCATCCTTGTTCCTGCTTTAGACACTCACTGAATGCTATTGTTGGTTTCAGAATTCCTGCAAGAGGGAGGAGGGGGAAGGAGAAGCTTTAGGGTCCCAAGGCCTGAGAGAGACTCAACTGCAGTTAAACAGAATTCAAAGAGCTTAATAGATGTCAGCACCTCTGCAGGCCATGGATTCAGACTGCAGCCCTTTGTCACCTTGACCATCCTTAAGGTATCTTCCATGGGGACACTGATTTCCACACTAGTGCAGGCAGACACTGGGGGACTAGGTCAGAGCTCTACCCAGGCCATGGGTCCCCTCCCTTCTGAAGAGGAACACCCCCAAGAAGGCAGGGATAGGATGGAGTGTGGCTGACTTTATTTAGGGCCTCATGGAGGTGGGGCCGTGGAGTCAGAGGAGGACCACCCAACACTGAGGCCAGAGGACTAAGGGGGTCCAGAGAAGAAATGAGCGTCACATTAGAAAAACCCAGTTCAGTCTACCTCCTGGGTAAGGAAAAACCCAGTTCTTCCCTGCTACGTCTGTCTTTCCTGTGAGTCTCCTTTACTCTCATATAGAACACTTCCCTTCCGACACTTCTGGTCACCAAATGTTCGCAGATTTTTCCCCACAACAAGCAATGCTCTGTGACGCCAGCTGGGTGTCCTACAACTTAACTCCATTCTGACACTGTCTACCTAGAGGTAGTGCCAGATCCCACAGGTTAAAGTCTCAGTCCCACAAGACTGCTCCCACCCTTCTTCAGATGCCAATGGCAAGTGTAGGTCCCCAGGCCACCCACAACTTCTGTCTGATTTGGATACAATTGGTGGTTCCCAGAACCCTCTCCTGTGGTTGGATTAATTTACTAGAACCACTCACAGAACTCAGAGAAACACTTATAGTTACCAGTTTATTAAAGATATGATAAAGGATGAACATCCAGGTGGAAGAAACCCATAAGGTAAGGTCTGGGAGAATGCCAAGCGCAGGAGCTCCCATCCCTGCGGAATTGGGGTGCGTCACTCTTCTAGTGTGGATGCGTTCGCCAACCTGGAAGCTCTCTGAGCCCCATACTAATTGGAATTATTATGGAGGCTTCAACACATAGGTATGATCAATCATTAACTCCATTTTCAGCCCTTCTCTCTTCTCAAGAGAATTGGGGGAGGAGCTGGGGGAGGGACTGAAAATTCCAAGCTTCCAGTCATGGCTTGGTCTTTCTGGTGACCAGCTCTCAACCAGGAGCCTGCCAGGAGTTGCCTCATTAGAACAAAAGACACTCCTATCACACAGGAAATAGAGGGTTTCAGGAGCTCTGTGCCAGGAATCAGGGGCAGAGACCAATATATGTATTTTCTATTATCTTGACAAGTACCCACCCAGCCCCTAGGCAATGAGGCCGGGTAGGCTTCTGGCTGACCAAGAGCTACCCTGCAGCACCTACACACTTGCGGATGGGTCTCCTGCCTGGCCAGTGAGGACAAGGGAAGAGCAGGCTTAGGGTTCTTTGGCAACAACTCTTCCCCTCCTTCAAGCAATATGGGAAGGGAGGTGACTAGAAGCGTACATGAGGTTTTGTAAACATTACCTCATTTGATCTGATGAGATAGAAATTATTTTTATTCACAATTCACAGTGAGAAAACTAAAGCTCAGAAAGGTTTTGCAACTTGCACAAGATCAAACATGTAGTGAACGTGGAGGCAAGGGGTCAAACCAGGTGGGCATGGTTGCATGGCCCCCAGCTGGGTGCCTTTCTATTGTGCCCAGCTTAACCAGCAACGGAGCTTTGGCATGAAGGTCAGCTTACACAAGTGAGAACGAGAGTTTTATGTGCTGTACGTAAAGCAAGTGTTGGCATCATCTTGCTGAAGCCGGCTCTCGGCTTTCCACCGGCAGCGCTGCTCGGGAGTCTATCTCGTCAGCACTTTACAGGTCCTAAGTTAAGTTCCACGTTTACCCATCTTGAAAATGTGGGCTCAACACTGGCCATAGTGACAAGTGAGGTGAGAGCTGGCCCAAGGTCATGGTTTAGAGACGAAAGCCCAAAAGTTCAGGGGCTTTATCATTCCCTGTAGGAGTGCACCTTTCCAAATTACGGTAGTTGCCGCCAGTAATTAGCTGGTGAATCTGAGAAAGGTTTTTCCATTAACTCTAACAACAAAAAAAGTTTTTTCCTGGTGAAGTAAAATCATGGTATCAGTGGTTGCTAACACATGCTGTAGCAACATGGAAGACAAATCAGCTGATTTTGACCGGTTTGATCAGACGGGATCCAGATCTGTTTCTTTTCCTTTCCTGGGGAAAGATGGAGGTGGGGTTGTTCCAGCCCTAGCCTTGCCCCCTGCCCCCACCACTAGGTTTGCCCACGGAGGGTCACTGGCAGCCATGATAGACGAGACCTTCTCTAAAACTGCTTACCTGGCTGGAGAGGGGCTGTTCACACTAAATCTCGACAACAGGTTCAAAAAGTAAGTACGGATCCTTGGGGTGTTGGCCGTTGAGGGGACAGCCATGCATGGCAGTTGAGGTGTAGAAGTCCTGCCTGTCACTCTCCTTCCCCAGCCACACGGTCCTCTGGTTCCCGGCCAGAATGCAACCTCTGCTGTCAGACTCTGGTTGCTGGCAGATGGGCCCTGAGCCCAGAGCCACTTTAGTCCTTGAGGCAGGGTGGGATGAAGAGAAGGATGGGGGGGACAGAGAGGTAAAGGGATGGCGGCCAGGGGTGCATGTGAGGGAGGGGCTAAGCCGCCTCCTCTCCCAGCTTGATCCGCGTGGGCCCTCTGGCTGTGCTGAAATGTCTCCAAAAACGGGAGACTTACTAGAGGCCGTAACAAGAAATCTTGTGGCAGCCAACTATGCCCTCCCCCATATACTCACGTATAAACTCTTTCTCCTCTGCTTTCACAGTTGCCTTTGATAACCTATTAAGCCCAGAGTCTAAATCAGTGTATACCAAAAACATATTGTCCTTTATTCATGGTCAAAAAGGACCTAATCTTCATTTAAACACTCCCAAGAGAAGAAGGGAAATATATTCTATCCTTCCTATGCAGTCAAGTAAACGAAGGAAACCAAAACAGTGGTACTTGGAAACTCAAGTACAGCTTGCTTCTCTCTTCTGTCATCTGGAAACTGGATGTCAACACCCAGGATGACTTTGGAAGTTGTGTGTTGAGGATGGCAGAGGTTGGATGCACACTGTCACTTCTCTACTGGGGCCAGCTTCCAACAGAAACAGGCAAAAGCTGGAAATCTACAGAGGTAGGAGACTCTCAGGCAAGGCCCCACAGCCAGGCTGGGAGTGTCAGCCTTGACTGGAGAAGGCCAAGTGGGCAGGCAGGGACCTTGGTAAGGGGAATGAGGTCATCAGCTGCTGGAATACTTCTCTAGTGTCGAGGGCTTTGACAGATGCCTCTCTTCTCCCAGGAGGCCAAGTATTGCAGCTTTCTAGGCAGAAACAAGGGGAGTTTCTGCCTCCACACTTTAAAAACCAATTCCATGTGAAGTGCATTCATTGGAATTACAGCTACTACATAGGTAGATGGGGTGGAATGCAACAGGCCATCCAGGCAAATGTGGCAGGTTATTCTGCTCGAATCAGCTTATTCTGCTTGAAGGATATGTGTTCTCCAAATGTCTGAATCAAGTGCCAAGAGAAACCAAAGAGTGAGTAAGGCAATTGTAAGACCAACCAGTTCCAGACAGCAAGGGACATCAATAGTTCATACCAGCTCTTAAAAATGGGGCCCCTAAGGTCTTCCTGAAACTAAGACCACAGAGTTAGGTCACTTATCACGGGTCCTGGGTGAGAAGCCAGAGCTGCAAGACACAGTATATCACCAACCCTATCACCTGCTAGCACCTACAGTGAGCATTGGTGGCCAAGTCATGCTGCCTGAGCCCACCGCTCAAGGACACAGGACAATTTAGCCGAAAAGCCCAGGGAGTCTTGTAGCAGTTGTCTGCCGACCTGGAGGAAAGGTCTGTCCCCTCTGTGCCTCTTCATCTGGCTTGAACCCAGGAAAGCACTCTGTACTGCCCAGTCCTCTAAGTGTCCCTCTATAGTGGCACTGACGAGAAAAAGGAGCATGCTCCAACTGCTTACTCAGCATCTCCATTTAGATGTCTAACAGACATCTCCTCGTTTAATAGATCTAAAACTGAGCCCCGGGGGCTTCCCTGGTGGCGCAGTGGTTGAGAGTCCGCCTGCCGATGCAGGG
>NW_006787556.1:1013613-1017659 GCF_000442215.2 Lipotes vexillifer | reverse complement strand
ACAAAAAAAAAAAAAAAAAAAACTGAGCCCCTGATATTTCCCCCTCTCAGTAAATGGCAACTCCATTCTTCCAGTTGTTTAGGCCAAGAACCTTGGATAATTCTTTCTCTTAAATGGGGATGGATCCATCAGGAAATCCTACTGACTCTATCTACAGAATACATCCAGAAACTGACTACCACAACACAGATCCATGCCCCAATCATCTTGTGCCAAGATTATTTCAATATTCTCCTATCTGAGTTCCCTACTTACGGCCTTACCCCTTTTTCTATTCTCTCAACGCAGCCACCAGAGCAACACTTTTTTTTTTTTTTTTTTTTTTTTTTGCCGTATGTGGGCCTCTCACTGTCGTGGCCTTTCCCGTTGCCGGACGCGCAAGCTCAGCGGCCATGGCTCACGGGCCCAGCCGCTCCGCGGCACGCGGGATCCTCCCGGACCGGGGCACGAACCCGTATCCCCTGCATCGGCAGGCGGACTCCCAACCACCGCGCCACCAGGGAGGCCCCAGAGCAACACTTTTAATGCATAAGTCAAGTCATATCACTCCTCAGCTCGCCACAAGAAGCTAAAATTGTTACAAATGCTACAAGCCCCCAAAAAGTCTGGCCCCGCTCTCTCTGACCTCACTTCCCCATCACTCCTTCTGATCCAGCTACACTGGCCTCTTCGCCTCCTTGAACACTCCAGGCATGCTTCTGCCTCAGGGCCTTTGCATTTCCATTGCTTCTGCCTAGAATGCCTTTCCCTCAGATATCCTTCCTCCTTCCTTCATATCACTATTGAAATGTTACATTCTCAAGGTGGCCATCTTTGACCACACTATTTAAAATTGCATGCTCTCCTGACACCCTCTATGATCCTCCCCTAATTTAATTTTTTCCCCAACAGTGATTTCCATCTAATAAACTGTATTTTTTACTAAGTTATTTTTGTCTGTGGTCTTTCTTCCCCCACTAAAGTATAAACTCCATCTAGCCAGAAGATTTCTCTGTTTTCTCACTGCTATATCCCCAGAGTGCAGTATACAGTGCCTGGCCCATAGTAGGTAGTCAATAACTATGGATGAATGAATGAATGAATGAATGAAGCCACAGAATGAAACTTCCTTAAATCCTACCCTTCCTCTGGACTGCTTATCATAGAAGACAAAAATGTCCTTATTGTCAAGTCAGATTGAAGTGGGGTTTCTCTTTTCATGTACTTTTAGCAGAAGTCAGCCTAACTGATGCGCATGTGTGATCTTATTTAATCTTTATGCCAACTCTGAGAGTTAGGTATTTTCTCTCCATTTTTCAGATGGGAAAGGTGAACCCCAGAGAGATTAAGTTACAGGCCAGAGGTCACACAGCTAGTAAGTCCCAGAGCTCAGATCCCCAACCCACCTGACTGATGCCACAGCTGTGAGTTCTTGGCTGCAGCACTCCACACAGACCACCCTCCCCAGAAATGACACCAGGGCTGAGCTGAGTCAGCAGCCACAGGATTGGAGGGTCTGCGTGCCACCAGGGATCTCCATAAAAGAAACATTTGCTCCCCGCAAACCCTCAAGTAACAAATGTCAGAATAATCATCTTGTTTCCTGAGTTTCACAATTTGTCTTGTTGCTGTCGTTATTGCCTGTCTGCTTCCCCATTCTATGTCTCCCCCGCACCTAGCACAATGAAGGGATAAATGAACTCATTCAGACACAATTCTGCTTAATATCATTCATCCATTCAACAATCCTGCTTGAGCACCTGCCTTGTTCTAAGCACTGTCTTTGTGATGCTTACAGTCTGCTAAGGGAGGAGGACATTAAATAATCACAGAAATAAATCACAGAAAAAAACAAAACTGTGAACAGTACCATAAAGGAAAAGTATGGGATGCTGTGAAAGTAGACAAGAGAACACCCTAATTTCAATGGGAGCATGTCAGTGAGGGCCTCCAGATCTGAAGGGTGAAGGGGAAGTGGTCCTAGAAGAGGAAATAGCTTATGCAAACATCCTAAGGAGTGAATGAAGGATAGTGAGTGTGCCTGGAGTACAGTTGATGGTCTCATCTTGTCAGTGGTGGCCTGTGTCTCCTAGGATCTGCCTTCAAGGAGGGGAAGGAAGGGGGAGACATCCTCCATGTTTACAGTTTAACACACTTCTGACAAGGATGGGGAGCGGGTGGACACAGCCTGACCTTGACTCACTGATGGAAACAGCTCTGTCCTCAGTGTCTCTATGTCCAGAAATTTCGAGCTTGGTCCCTTTTCCCTGGTCCAGTGTAATTGAGAGAACCAGTCACTACAAATCACTCTGTCTGGGAGCAACTGGGATATCTCCAGAACTGAACAATGGGGGCCAAGGCAGGATTCCAGCAAGGAGGGCTTTGCAGAAGTTACCATTTGTGTCGCAGTGGCTGTGGCTTTCACCTAGGAGGGCTGGGTGGGGCCAGCGTAGCATTAATGGCTGTCTCCCTTTTCACTGAAGCCCTCCCCAACTCCCAAGCAGCCGGGGCCCAGCAGAGAAGGCCCCAGGGCACAGGGCTGGCTTGCTGCTAGCAACCTGAAGGGAGGAGTTAAGAAGGCCGGCCCGATGGCCGCAAAGACAGAGCTGTGTTTATCCAGGAAAAGAGGTCGTACGTAGGCAACGGAGGCCCCTGCCAGCTCCTCCCAGGACTGGGCTGGGGTAGCAAGCTGGAGAGGAAGCTGCTCCCCGCCCCCGGGGCTCTGAACGCCGCCTGGCCAGAGGCCAGGACCCAGAGGCGGCCCACCGGTGAGGCCTGCACTCAGGGCGCCTGACCGAGCCTGCTGTCGTGGGCTCAGACTCCCAGGCAGAAAGTCGGAACATCGCGCTCCCTGAGGTGCGGCGAGGGGGTGCGGTAAGCGCGCGCTGGCGGCGGGGCCTCCCGGAGTCAGCTCAGGTGGTGGCAGAGGATCAATGCTGCCTTTGTGCTCACTGGTTTCCTAGGGAGAAAGGGAGTGGAGAGTGGGAGGGGTGGCCCAACGGCTGGGCCCGCGCGGCAGAACTCTGGATGCGGTAGGGCTGGGACGCAGGGAGCGGAACAGTCAGGGCTTTAGGAGGGGTGGGATTCTGTGCTCCCGAGAGGTGCTTCTCCTTGAACCGGCCCTAGGTGCTCGCTCGCAGGGCAGCAGCAGCCAAGTGTGCAGCGAGTCTGCCTCCGGCCTGGAACGACTCGGGAAGGCGAGGGAGGCGCGAGAGGAGGCAGGTGTGGCTAGGGCCGAAGGATGGCTCAGCTTGGAGAATCTTGCGGTGCCGCCCAGGAGTGCAGCCTGCGGGGATGGGGTGCTGGGGAATGGGGGGTAGTCCCAAGGGGCGCCAGATGAGACACTGGAGGAGAGCCTTAGTCTTCTGGAATGTGCATGGGAGAAGGCGGTGAACCCTCCAAGGGCCGCGGTGTCTCTTCAGGGGGAGAGTGTATATGAGCCGGGGTTCCGAACCCGGGTCGGTGTCTGCGGCTACAGACCTTTTGTTAATGAGGGTGTTACTCTATTCTCCTAATAGGAGTCTAGGCTTCTAGTGGGTGTGTTAGGCCTTCTAACGCTGAAGTGGGTGTACATCTTCAGTACCAGCGGGAGCAATGGGAGAGCCTGTGTACTCGGACGTCCGAGGCCTGATCCGAAAATGTGACTGTCTAGCCCTGGGCTCCCTCTATTTCTCCCAGGACCCCCAGACTTTGCCGTCCTTTGTCCCTCCCCATTCTCCCCCCACCCCGCTCAAACAGGGGCTGTGCACCCCGTGGGCCCGTAAAGAAGGGCACGGCGGCAGACCACCCGGTGCTCGTTTGCAGTATCACCCACCTTGGGCTTTCCTTCTTTCCTTGTCCAGGCCTCCACCTGAGACGCTGGGTTTGGACCCTCTCGGCCTCGTGGAACTCGGACTTTCAGCCCTCCACCCCACCGCATGTGGCTATTGGAGAAAGCTGGCTACCGGGTGGGGGCCGCGGAGCCCAGGGCCCGGTGGGCGCCCTCCGGCCTGTTTCCTAAGCGCCGCACCCCGTGCCCGCTGGCTCGCGCCTGCCCCAACGTCCTCACCCCTGATCGCATTCCGCAG
>NW_006787556.1:1010726-1012968 GCF_000442215.2 Lipotes vexillifer | reverse complement strand
GGGCCGGCCCGGGTCGCGGGCCGGCCCCGGGAGCGGCGGCGGCGGCGGCTGCTGCGTGGTGCTGAGACTGCGGCCGCGCGCCCGGGGGCGGGGCCAGCGGAGCCGCGTGGTCAAATGCAGCGCCAACCCCATCTTCAATGAGGACTTTTTCTTCGACGGGCTCGGCCCCCCTGACCTGGCCGCCCACAGTCTGAGGGCCAAGGTGCTGGACAGGGGAGCACGCTTCCGCAGGGACGTGCTGCTGGGGGAGTGTGAGACGCCCCTGATTGCCCTGCTGCCCCCCCTGCGTGGTGGGCTAGGTCCCGGAGCCTCCCTGGCGCCTGCCCATCTCAGCCTGTAGCCTGAGAGACTGTCTATTCCTCAGGAGGTCTCCACCGGGTCTGCAGTCCTCATTCTTTCCATCTGCCCGGCATGTATTTATTTTTGCTAATAAAATATCTGTTTGTCTCTGGCGGTATCTCCCCCACTTGTTGGCACCCTACGCTCTCAGATCTGCAGCCTGCCCTCCTACCTCTGCCCTGGCCGTACACGGGATGGAGGAAGCTCATTCAGTTGTCTGATTTGGAGCGGACCTTAAGCAGTGGTTCTCAAACTTGAATAAGCATCACAATAACCAGACATCAGAAATCCTGGATGAGCTTGATAAACATGCAAAAAGAATCCTGGGCTCCATTCCTGGAATGGTAGGAACCTAGGACCTACTCAGGCCAGACCTAGTGAACCTGACACTAGTTCAGTAGGTCTGGCCTGAGTAGCTCCTAGGTTCCCTGTTCAACAAGGTCCCTACCCCTTCAGGGGGCCCTCCAATCACTGAGTCACTCCAGAAAAAAACTCTGTGACTGAAACCAGCATAAGCCACCTTCCGCTGGGGGTTCCTTGGGGCTGCACAGGGGAAAGCAGCACTACCCCACCCATCTGCCCACCCCCCCATCTGTTATGAAGAGATGAAATTTCCATGTCTTGGGAGTGAGTCAGTGGATGTAAGACTAGCACACTATGCCTTTAGGTGTCCTGTCTCTTGCCTGTCCCTTCCACACCTGTGCCACCCTTGGGGGTAAAGCTGGAGCCAGGAGCTAGAACAGTGCTTGGGTAATGAAAGACCAAGATAGAATGTCCCAGGGGATTGAGGTCCTGGGGGAGGAGGGGGTCCCACTGGACTGTGAGAGCTGTTCTCAGGGGTGCCCAGAAAAGGCTACCCTAGTGAGTAGGGGCAGAATGTGGAAAATGGTTAAATGTAGGTCACATTGTGTTTACCTCCTACCTGAATGTCCCTGACGTCAGCAGTGACCTTCTTCTCTCTCCCCCACCTTCCCTGGAGCTGGTTCCTCTTGGCTCAGGCCTGGCTTGGAGGAGGAAAGAAGGGAGGGGGAGAGGGAGGGAGGAAGGGAGGCGCTGTGCCAGCCCAACTTCTTTCTCCCTCCCCGCTTTCTCATTTTGCCCGGTGGCCCTAACCAGGGCCAAGCCTGCTGGATCTAGATAAACCTCAGCATGTGTAATGCTAGCATCACACACACACACACACACACACACACACACACACACACACACACTTGCATTCAGAGCACCCCTCGGTTTCTTCTCCCTCCCCTGATTAGGTTCCTCCCCACCCCACCCTCAACCCCCCAGGCCAGGGAAATCTTGCTCCAGATGTCCACTAGGTGGTAGCATTGATCAAATAATATTAAGTGCTAACAGCTGTGCCAAGATAATCGCCATGCAAGGAACCGTTCCAACAACTTGCCAACAACCCCATTGAGGGTTAAGTACTATTGCTAATATTTTTATCCAGTGTGACCTTGGGTTTTACTCATCCAGTGAGGGGTAGAACTAGGGTTCAAACCCAGAGAGTCTGGCCTTAGACTCTGGGTTCTTAATCACCTCACTATAATATCCCTAAGTGCCAGCTGCCACCTCCCAGTCAGGTCGCTTCCTTCCCCAGGATGACAGCTCTCCGATCTTTTCAGCCTGTGAAGTCCACCCATAGATCCAGCTCTATCCCTAGTACTGTCCTACTTCAGTCCCAAATCCTCCCCTAACAACATTTGGTGAGTAACTGGATTTGACGCCCATTTGAAAGTAGCTGGAAAGAGAAGAAGAGGCCATTTACCCTTCATTCGTGCAGTCCTTCAACAAATACTTAGGGAAGGCCAGGAGGTTCTGGGCATTGGATACAGCAGTGATCAAAACAGACACGGGGGGCTTCCCTGGTGGCGCAGTGGTTGAGAGTCCGCCTGCCGATGCA
>NW_006787556.1:996769-1010557 GCF_000442215.2 Lipotes vexillifer | reverse complement strand
GCGGCTGGGCCCGGGAGCCATGGCCGCTGAGCCTGCGTGTCCGGAGCCTGTGCTCCACAGTGGGAGAGGCCACAACAGCGAGAGGCCCGCGTACGGCAAAAAAAAAAAAAACCGACACAGGGATCAGACAATTTACAAAATGAATAAGTAAAATGTAGAAATGTTACCTGGTAATATGTTCTAGAGAAAAATAAAGCAGGAGAGAGATTAGGGAGTCAGACAAAGAGAAGAAAGGAAGATTGTAAGAATGGAAAGAGGGAGGGAGGGACCGAAACATTGCTTTTTAACCACAGTACTTTGTACCAGTAGGTTCTGTACCTTATTGTTATGCCAGTTAATCATTGCAACCACTCAGTAAGGCAGCTACTGTTACCATTTTATGGAGAAGATAGATCAGAGAGGTTAAGTAAACTTGCCTGAGGATCAGCCCTGACTGCAGGTAAGTTTTAGGACTGTGGCTCCATCCAGACCTCCTACCTCACCTGCCATTCAGAGGAGGCTCGCAAGGTGAGAATTCAAGTCCACTCCAGTCAGGAGCAGTTCACTCAGTATCCACAGCTGTGACTCTCCCCCTCCCCACCCCGTCACCCCCATGGGGACCACAATGTCCCTGGAGGAACTTCCAGGCTAAACTAAAGTCACAGAAGCATGCCCTGTGGCAAATAAGGTCGTAAGAACACCTCCTGTGTGCAGACTGCTCTGGCCTCAAAGCATGTTCACAGACACAAGTCTGGACAGATATTACTGTCCCCTTTTTAACAATGTGGTAATCGAGGACTAATAGTAGGCTACATTCTTACCCGTCTTTCGGCTCCAAAAATCAGAGCTCCTGCTTTTCAACCCTCCTTGCTACGTCCAAGTCTAAATGACCACAAATGTTAATTGACAGATGAGTGCTACAGGCAGGGTCACATGGGAAGTTCAGGGCCAGGAGCTGAGGTCAAACTCCCACTGGTCCCTCCACCCACAGTGGTCCTTGTAACGGGAAAGGGGAGGGGTGGTGACTGTGAAACCTACAGATGTTTACAGAGCCGGAGATGTCCTTTTTTTTAATGGCTGAGGGGACTGTGCCCCCTCCCTGAGTCCCTCCGGTGGGTTGAGGTCTCCCCCAGGCATGGACCTCTTAGGAAGGACACAAAGGAAGGTGTTCCTAATCACTGGATCAGGCCTCCCAGAGCGGGTGGCCCTCGAAGGATGGAGCTGAGGTGGTATGTGGCATGCAGGCTGCCCAGGCCCCACAAACTTTCCACCTTTACACCCCAGGCCCTCCCAGGAGGGGCAGGCTTGCACGAGCTTTAAGTGGTTTCTGTGGTCTAGGGGGTGGAAAGGAAGGGAAGAAGAAGCTGGTGACAGCTCCCCAGTTCCGAGCCACCACCACCACCCTCCACGCCCCCAGGCTGCTTGCCCCTGGCGTTCAGATTCCCCTGATAAGGGAACTTGGGCACGTGGTGGGTGAATTGATTCTGTGATCCCTATCAGCCTCTTCCTTGCATAAGAATGTGAGAATGTATTTGGGGAGGAAATAACCACTGCCCTGCTCTGAAAGGACTGATTCCTCCAGAAAAGCAGCTGTGATTAGAGCGGGAGGGAGGAAGTATAGGCATGAGGGAGGGACTTCCCAAAAGGATGATCAGGGAACCTACTTGCCCCAGGGAGAAAGAACACCAGCCATCCATGCTTAGGGTAAGGAAGGCATAGAGATACGAGAATGTCTGGGAAGCATGAGACTAGCTTAGGCCTAGAGGCCAGGACCCTGTCTTCCCAGCCACCAGTCATTTCCTCCCCACCTTACACAGTGGCACGATGTGGCATGGCTGAGAGAGGCAGCCAGACCTACCGTATCTGGGGTGGGCAGGGCTGCCTGGCACGATGCCAGGGCCAAGTGCCCATCCCCAGGTGCTCTGCACGGCCTCTACTCCATGCCCATGCTTGGTAGGTCAAGAAGGATCCTGAGGGACCCAGAGTCACAGAGGAAGAGAGGCTGAAAGAGGAGAAAATAGAAAGAGGGATGAGCTACCGAGGCACAGAAAACAGAAGAGCCATAGGCGTGGAGGGGTTGGCAGGCAGAGACCCAGAGAGAGGATACTGAGAGGAAGCAAAGCCAATCGTGGGCAGGGAAGGGGACAGCAGAGCAACACTGCCCCAGCACCCCCTGCACCCTGCCCCTCTGCCTCTTGCTGGCTCTACTTGTCTGCTGGGCACTGGCCTGGGTGGTGCTTTAGAGAGCTTTGCTTCTTACTCCAAGCTTGCCCAAGGGGCTGAGCCCCAAAACAGACCAACATCCTGTTCTGTGCAGAGAAGTATACACAGACGCGTGGGCCACGCATTTACCAAAAGGACACGGGGATAATCAGAGTCTCAGAGGAACAGACACACGCCCTCAGACTCTCGGTACAGGAAGGTCCCCAAAAGTTTCCACTCCACTCTTCCTCACTCCCTGCACCCTTGTCAACCACCCTGGGAGCTGGAAAGTCCTTTTCTACTTCTAACCTTTGTCCCGTAAGCTGCAGCCCTCCGGAGTCTCTGGGAGCTACCCAGGAACGGAGGTGTTGATGGTAGCGGAGCATGCGGTTCCAGTGTGGGGCACGAGTGCAGGATGGTGAGGTGGGAGGGAAGGTGAGGGAAGGGACAGCTGCCTGCCCTCTCCACGCCAGATGCCACGTGCACCACGCTGGGGGGAGTGGGCTGCAGTCACGAGGCTGAGGCGTGGCTGGCTCTTGCTCTGCTGTTTACCAGCTGGGAGTGAGAGCCGGAGGAGGTGCCAGGGAGCCTCCCCACTGCAGCCTGGCCTCTGGCCAGCCGGCCTGTTGGGTAAGCAGGAGAGCCAGGCCCAGCTAATCAAACTCTGGGCCGAGGCTGTGCAGGAGATTAGTGGCATCCGGGTCCCGCGGAAGCAGTATCCTGTACCTCTCCACAGAGCCCTTGCTCAGCGTGGGTCTGCCCAGTCTGCGGGGGTCTCCTTCCCGCAACTAGTGCAGCGCAACGTGGCTCCCCTCCTGTCCCATCACTCCTCTGCCTCAGCACGCTCCTCCAGGCCTGCCCACAGCCCCAGCAGACCAGGAGGATGTGGAGGCACCAGGGAGCCAGGGAATTCTAGGGAAGGGCAGCAAAGGGCAGCAAAGGGCAGAGGCTAAGCAAGCAGAGGCCTCAAGGAACCCAAGAACCATGGAGATGAGTCTGACCTCATCTGTAGAAGAGGCACCGTCCCCCGAATAAGCCATCCCATCGTCATCTCTCCCCTCCCCACTTCCCCTGTTCCTGTCACCTGTCTTGGTCAAGTAGAAAGCACATGATTCTAAAGTCACAAAGAGCTGGGTTCAAATCACAGCTCAGCCACTTATTGTCCTTGTGCAAGCCCTTGGGCAGCTCATGACTATCTTTGAGCATCACTTAGCTTATAAGCATCACATAGTTATCTGGAGCAACTATGCCGGCCTCATGGTAGATGTTGGGAGGACTGGAGAAAGTCACGGATTTACATAAAGTGACCGGCAAAGGGCCCAGCACACAGAAGGTGATCGATAAATGCTAGCCCCCTTCCCATCACCTACCCTGTTTCTCCTCAAGGCTCCAAACTCTGTTCCTCCCGTCTCTCCCCTTGTCCCCTCCTGATGCCAGGATGCTCTGCCAGCCACTCCTTTCCCCTGCCTGATGCTGGGCCAGGTGCTCCCTCCCTCCTCCCTCTTCCCTCCCCTGGGCCCTGCTCCCTGCCCTCCTGGGCAGCCAGGGCAGCAAGGACGGCACCAAGGGAGTTGCCCCATGGACAGGGCCCCACAGAGACACCACCGAGCCTCGCAGGGTAAGAGGCCCTACGGTCCTGCAGGCAGGTGGAAGGGGCTGCCAGGAGGTTTAGAGGAGAGGGAGAGATGGCAAGAGACAGGTCGGGAAGTGAGGAGGGAGGAGGGGCAAGCAAAGAGAGAAGGAGAGAAAGATGAGTCGGCAGGGGAAGGCAGGCCGGTGGGAAAGGACAGGTCTCCATAGAGACTGAAGGAGAAATGGGAGGAGGGGCTGGGGACCTGACAGAGGAGGAGAAACAGGAAGGGGAGAGACAGGAAGCACAGGGAGGGGAAAGAAGGGGAGAGCTGAAGAAGGAAGAGACGGGTGGGACGGGCGAGGAGAAGGGAGCAGAGTCAGGGAAGCTGGAGGGAGGAAGGGTCCACGTCCCAATTGTGAGCGCCCCCTGGGAGAAAAGGCAGACACTGCTCTTGTGGCTGGGACCCCAGGCAGCAGTGGGAGGCTGACCACTCCACCGTCTTCTGTTCATTCAGCAACGGAGGAAGCCGTCCTGCCTTTAGGGATGACAAAGGATCGGTGAAAAAGCAATAGAACCCTGTCCACCGCCCTTGCCCACCAGCCCAGCACATTCCTCCCCATTGGCCTCGGGGGATGGGGTCTCATTTCTGCAGAAAATATGGGGCACTCAGCCAGGGGCAGCGGGGGACGGAGAGTCAGGCGGTCCTTGGGCCCGCAGATGGTCTAACTCAGAGACTCTCTCTGCAGGACCCCAGGGCCATGTGCTAGGTCAGGGTGTGAGCGCTGAGGGGAAAAGCTGCAGGGCCACCTGGTGTAGGAAGAACTCCACTGCCGGGTCAAGCACGGGGACCACCCCTACCCCAGGCCTGCTCTGAGGCGCAAGGCTAGAGGCCAAAGAGACGGTGCCACGTCAGGGAAGAAGCTGGGTGGAGCCAGGCAGGATGGGTGGGGAGGCAGGAGGGGCCGGATGGAGCCACTCCCTCTCTGGGCAGTCCTCCCCCCCACCCCACCCCCAGCAGAACCCAGGCCTTCAAGTCCACTCGCCAGCCCCCGCCCAGCCCAGTAGAGGAAGCCTGCTTGTAAGAAGCATCTCCTGGGCAGAGGGACAGTGTGTGTGTGTGTGTGTGCGGGGGGCGGGGGGGGCGTTGAATGAAAGTGGGGTGGGGGGTGTCAAGGACTGGACAAGTAGAAGGAAAAAAACTACAGGAGAGCAGAGTCAGAGGTTAGGGAAACTATGAGAGGCATAAGGCAGACCTGCAGGGTTTTCTGAAATGAAAGAATGGC
Source organism: Lipotes vexillifer (assembly GCF_000442215.2). Taxonomy (NCBI): domain Eukaryota; kingdom Metazoa; phylum Chordata; class Mammalia; order Artiodactyla; family Lipotidae; genus Lipotes; species Lipotes vexillifer. The sequence continues at coordinate 1,005,520 of NW_006787556.1, read as the reverse complement.
CCTGTGCTCTGTGAGAAGCCAATGTGTGGATGTAAGAAATGCACCAAGGCCTGGCAGGGGAAGCTTCTTCTCAGGGGCTCCCTTGGTAGGTGTTTAATAAAAGCTAACCATATGAATGAATGAATGACACGCTCCTCCCCACTCCAGCGATGCTCCAGCTAAGGCTTTCCCCTCAGCAGCTGCCCCTCTGGAGGTCTGTGCCTCCCTGCCCACCCCGCATCAACCCGCCTGTGTTCCCTACTGCCTGCCCTCCCCCTGGACCAGCCACACACAGCAGCGGGGTGGGGGGGATCCCGTCCTCTGCAGGCTGGTGAGCCAATGGAGCCAGAGCCTGCAGGAGGCATAGCAGGGGTCTGTGCTTGCAGCTCTCCCTTCCTCTTCCCCCTAACATCCTCACTCCCCTACCCTCAACCACCACACCTCTGGAATTCCCAGCTGCTCTCAGGCACAAATAAGCAACCAAGAGATTGAACTCAGGCTGGGCTGCAGAGTATTTATTGTGCACCTCTAAGGGGCAGGCACAACAGAATAACAAGATGAGCAAGGCAGACATGGTCCCTGCCTCCATGGGGCTCACTGTCTAGCAGGAAAGCCCCGTTTCACAGATTTCACAGTTATAGCAGTGAGATGATGTGGTGAGTACCAGGAACTCAAATGCTCGTGCTGAGTGTATAAGCACAAAGGCAGGAGGAGCTCTCCAAGGAAAAGACATAATCAGGAACCTGGGGGATGAAAAGTTATCTAGAATGAGGAGGGGCAAGGGAAGGGCATTCCAGGCAGAAGGAATAGTGTGGAGCGGTCCCAGAGTAGTCAGGAGCCTGGCACTTCTGAGGACTTGGAAGAGGCCTCGTGTGACTGTAGGGCAGAGAGTGAAGAGAAGGGTGCAGTGAAGGGTGGTCCTACCTTCTCAGATGGCAGGTTCTGCTGGGAAGGAATGAGGTGGGGATGAGGGCCTGGGCATTGGGAAGTGTCTCTCGGTCCTCCGTGGTCCTCAACCTTTGGCCCTGACCCCCTCTCTTCTCTTCACAGAGCTGCTGGCTGCAAAGAAGACCCACACCTGTGAGTAGAGAATTGGGGTAGGAACTGGTGCTGGGGCGTGGAGAGATGGCAAAGAATTCAGCAGGGGTTCCAGGGAGGTCCGTGTAAAAGAAAGGCACGTGCCTTGTGCAGAGGTGGAGCAGCTGGGCAGAGATGTCCGGGCCTGAAGGGAGGTGGTGCCTAGAAAAACGGGGGAGGTGGGGAGATGGGGAAAGGAGGGGCAGAGGTGAAGAAACTTCAAGACCAGGGCAATCGAAAGAGGTAAGAAAGAAGCCTGAAGGGTGAGAGGGAACATCGCAAAGAAACAAGGAGAGAACAGTGAAAGCGGGCCATGGTAGAAGGAGAGGAAGCTGCTGGACAGAGGCAAAGGAGACGCCAGGGGGTGGGGCAGATCGCCAGGCCGGTGGGGAGACGGGGAGGCAGGGTGGCCTCAGGGACCCCGGGAGCCTGCACCAGGCTTTGTGGAGGCAGAGCCAGGTTTGGTGTTCATCTCAGTGGTTAACACATCCCGAGGTGTGAACAAGCCTGGGGCCAGCCTGTGCAGGGGCTAGAGAGCAGGAAAGCCTTCGTCTCTGTAGGAAACACATAGATAGGAACACTCTGGGTCCTGGGGCCCTGGAAGACTGAGGCTACAGTATGTGAGAAAGGGGTTAGAGCTCAGGAAGGACTTCCCAATGGATACTAGCAAGTAACATCCTCTCTAGGGAACTCTCAGCACATCAGATCTATCCTCCTAGTTCATGGGAGAGGCTAGTCCCCCAGAAAATGCACCCACTGCACCTTGGTCTCAAAGCTCATGTCCCATCCACATGCCCTTACCAGCCTGAGGGCACTCTGAGGAAGGCCTTCTAAGCATCCTTGAATTGATGAGGACAACTCTGGGGTAGGAGAGGCCACCTGCATTTCTCTATGGCCCTCCTTTGGATTGCCTACCAGTTCCCCCTGAGAGCTCACTGCGACTCCTCCTGCTGTCAAAACTGCTAGAGCTCCCTGTTCCAAGCAGAGAGATCTCAGAGGGCAAAAGCATCACCCTCCTCCCTAAGCTGGTCACAGAGGGGCTGGGGGGCCACCGGGAGGCTACATCCTTCTGGTGGGGGGGTTGCTTTGCTCAGCACAATCCTGATCGGTGCCTCACCTGCCCCTAGCCACAGGGCCCCACGGAAATGCTGAGCAGGGCCCTGGGAGGAAAGCGGGTCAAGGAGTGACGTGGGGGAGGTGGGGGAGGTGAGGGCCAGGGACCATATGTGGGTGGGGGGAGATGGGGGACTTTCGGAGCATCTGGAGCTGGAAGAGGCTCAGCCCCATTCCTACCCTTAACCCCTTACCGCAGAAACCTCGGCCAGGACCACACCCCCTTACCCCTTCGCAACCCACCGGCCCCATGCAGCCACCCCCTCACCCCACCCCCACCGATGAGTGTCCTCCCCCAACCCACTGCCCAGCTCCTGAGAGCCCGAGGAAGGCCAGCGGGGAAAGGCTTGTGCCAGGCTGAGGAGTCATGGAGTCCCGGCAAGATCAGAGACCTCTTAGGAGTTTTGGCCCAGAGAATCCAGGAGAGATGAACACCTCCCCCGGGCCCAGAGGCTCTGAAAAATGGGCTCCAGAATTGAGACAGCCCCCCAAAGGGGGTCCGAGACAACCCCAAGGAGGGAGGAACCCAAGAGGGACCCCCCAGACCAAGAGGGGGCCTGATTACTAAGGGATCCTGAAGAGGGAACCCCGAGGCTGAGGTACCCCACGGAGCATATATGAGGCTCAGAGAGCCTCTGAAGTTGACTGGCTCCACAGAAGGACACCAAGGCCAAAAAACTCTACAGAGATTTGCACACCAGGAGACCCTCGTAAGCAGACCTGAACCAGAGAAAACTTCCCATTCCTCAAGTGGAATCTGGGGCCAAACTGCCTGATTTTGAATCCTGACTCCACCACTTTACTAGCTGTGTGACCTTGGGCAAGATACCTAACCCCTCTGTGTCTCATTTTCCTCATCTTTGAAATAGGTATAATGGTACCTACCACATAAAGTATTTTTTGAGGATTAGCTAATCCACATAAAACATTAAGAACCATTTCTGGCATATGGCTAAGCATTATCATCATCATCATCATCATCATCCGCATTCCAATTTCAGCAGTTTTGCTCCTGAGGAAATTTCTGATGGACTAACCCCTCCTACAGATAGTGGCATTTGTCTGATGATTATTACTGCTACTATTATCATTTATTCCCTAGCCCAGGGCATGCACCGTGTCTGTAGGGAGGGCGTGAGCATGGTAGGTGGTGGGGCAGCCTCCCAGACTGCATCTCACTGAGCTCTGCTCTTGGCAGTCCACAGGGTCGCAGGTGGCCCCAGGCAGACATTCTGTGACTTACCTCTAGAAATATCCCTGTCCCTGGAGTCACCTGGCAAAGAGGGTCAGGCTCTGGGATCCTCGGGGGGAGGGGGAATAGGGACCTGGCCCCAGGCTCGCGTGAGCTCCATTCCGGCTCCCCAGCCAAAACTACCCTGGCGGGTGGAAACAGCTTTTACCGCGTGTGTCTTTCGCCTGTGGTTTTGGAATTTTCCAACGCCCCCTGCGATTGGCTGCCCCGCCCCTCACACTCTGCCCCAGGCCCAGATTGGCCACATGGGGCACCTGTCAACCCAACCACTACACCCCAGAGGGGTGGGGGGGGTGGAGCTGGGGGGGGTGTCAGTCGGCCACCTGTGGGGTGCAGATCTTAAACCCCCTGCCCAGCAGCATTGGGGGAGAGCTAGGTGCAGAGCCGCGGCCCACAGCCCCACTGCCATCTGCGCCCCATCCCTGGAACACCCCTGCTGAGAAGGACAGGGAGCCCAGGCGGCAAAGCCCACGACTCAGTCATGAGAAGTAAGTGAATGGGCCACCCGGGAGAGGGGAAGCCTGGGGCCCTCTGGAAAGGACGGGCACCTTGGGAACAGTGTGAGCAGAGCTGAGTGCTCTTCCCTGGCAGGGGGTGTCCCGGTCAAGGCCAAGGTCTGTTGGGAGATGGGTGGAATAGTCGGGGAGTCTGGCTCCCTGAGCAGTTCTCTTAGAGCAGCCACAGTAAAGGGACTATTGAGGAACTCCTGTGTCACGGGCTCTGAAAAGGATCTCCAAGAGTATCCGAGGTACCCTGCCCCTCGTCTTACAAAAAGAGACTGAGACCCAGAGAGGCCCAGTGCTTTACCCCAGATCACACAGCTGTAGTACGTGGAGGTTGGTAATTAAAAGGCAGCCTGAACTCACTCCCCTGGCTCCCATTGCAGTGTTTCCCTCCGTGCCTCCAAACTGCCTGAGAGTACGGTGAGAAAAGAGTCCAAAGGAGTTGCTGTACCCTGAAGCGGTGGGACAGTGAGGGTAAAGCCAGGTCAGCAGGCAGAGGAGGTCAGAACCCCAGCATCCATGCCTGTCCATCACGCTCTGCCCAATGCAGGAACATGATGACCAAGTGGAATCCAGCCAGGGTGCTGTGTGTGTGTGTGTGTGTGTGTGTGTGTGTGTGTGTGTGTGTGTGTGAGAGAGAGAGAGAGAGAGAGAGAGACCCCCACCCCCACCCCAGGTTCAGATGCCTGTTTGATGAGTAGGATCACACAGTGGAGATGGGGGCAAAAAGCCCTCAGCTTCACCCGTTTCCTGGCCCAGAGCCATGGGCCAACAGCTGGTGGGCAGATGTCTGGGGTCCCTGTGCCATCTAGCAGAACAGGGGTGGGCAACTCACCCTTGTAAGGGAAGCCAGAGGACCTCTCAGAGCACAGGGCGAAGGAGGAAAAGAGAAGTCCCATGCCCCTGTGGCCTGAGGCCTGAGGTACCCCCAGCCTCAACCTGGCGTCTTCCCACAACCCACAAAAGAGAGGCCATATTAGATCCTGGAAAGACCCGTGGGCTGAGTCTAAAGACCATGTTCTGGTGCCACCTCTCACAGACCAGCCTTGTAGCCTTAGGCAAGTCACTGGGCCCTTGTCTCCTTAAAACAAGTAAGCTGAATTTTAAAACAAAACCAACTTTGGGGAAGCGCCCAGTTCTGAGGGCCCAGGACCAAGGAGAGAGCGCTGGTCTCTGAGTTAAGCACCTCCAAGGGTAGTGGAGGAAACTCAGCTCTCCCAGAGGGTACACAGAGAGGCGGCCAAAAGGAAAGAACTTGATTTCCCCGTTTGGGACAGAGACTCCAGTGCATGTGTATGAGCTGGGGCAGGTCAGGAGGGGTGAGGAGAAGCACCAGAATCTTCCACAAGAAGAAGGGCCTCTTGGGGCTTCAGTTTCCCTTCTAGCTTCTTCCCATTAACAGCAAAGGTTAGCAAACCGGTCTTCCCAGAAATGGTCTCAAATTAGCAAATCCACCCTGGGAAGCAATGATCAGATGCGCTTCAGAGCCTGGCAGGAGGGCAGGAGTCCCTGGGACTAGACGGGGGAGACACTTGGTCAGCTCTACATGATATCCCCCTGGGCAGTAGGCAAGAAAGGGGTCTCCTCCAATCTGGGGGTTGGTACCACTGATCCTTCTCACTGGGACATCCCTGGGTATCTCATAGCCCCAGATTATCTGACTGCCCTGACCCCCTAGTGAGTACCAGCCATCACCATGTTCTCTGACCTTAGCTGGGGAACGCAGAGCACTGGGGTCTTGGGACTGCGACACACCCAAAGACGCAAGGGCCAGACACACAAGGAGCAGAAATAGATCAAGAAATAAAAGAGAGATGCAGAGGCCAAACTCAAATGACGAAAGATCTATGAAACACATGGGGAGAGAGTGATGTCCAGATAGAGATATAACTGGAGAAATGCCAGGAGAGTCAAAACATTGCGGTGTCTAGCCTGAGACAGAACTGGAGTGCAAAGATGGAAGGGCACACAGACGCAGGGAGAGACAGAGAGGAAAGAAAGCTGGCAGGAGAGGGGAGACACTGAGTATTGATCGGGTCTAGGAAGGCAGAAAGTGGGAGGCATGGGATTTATAGAAGTTCTGAAAGAATGATACAGGCTCTCTGCCATGGCAACCTGCTGGTCAGTAGAGAGGAAATGTCCATTAGCCAGAAAGACTCCCCAGCCAGCCAGAGGGAGGGTGGCCCCATCAGCTCACTCTGGGGCGCGGCCGGTGTGGAGCCAAGAGACATGAGGCCCCGGCATTTGGCCTGGATGGGGAGGTGGGAGGACGAGGGGTACGAGGTTGCATGCCTGTCTTTGCTGTGCCCTGACCTATCTCCAGTCTGGTCATGATAATGAGGAGCCGTGGGCCAGAAAGAAGTCCAAGTTCCCGGGTGCCACAGACCTCAGCCTGAGAGCCCGGGGCCATCTGAGGACTTTACAAAGGGCCCCCTCCTTCCTCGCATCACTGTTGCACCTTCGCCTTTTCCCCTCTTCCCATTCCTAACGGGACTCCCAAACACCCCCAGCCCAAGGCCCTAGATGTTGGGAGCATCCCAGCCCGTCCCACCACAATGAAATGTGGGTGTTGGTGCGGCTGCCCCTCCCAGGAGCTCCCTCCTCCTCCCCTGCCCCCAGGCCACTGCCTCAAACAGGGAATGGGGATTTTCCCATGTTAAGAGCTCTCCAAGAAAGGCAGCCCTGGGGTCTCCTTCCCTCCTCCAGTGACTAGTCCTTTCTGAGATCTCATCTCCGCTCCTTCTGCTGCTGCAATGCTGCCCCTCCCTGGGACTCTGGGCTCAGGAAGGATGGAGATGTCTATCTGGGAGGAGGGACGGCAACAGGGCAGGGCCTCGGGGCCAGAGCCAGGGTCCTCCTGGGTCCACTGGTGTCTGCACCAGCAGAGGCACTCTGGAGAGGAGATGCAGCCCGGAGGCTGGGAAGGCCACTGATTGTGGCGTCTGGGCTCCCACCCCTCACAGCTTCCTCCTGGTGATTCATGCCCTCCCCCCAGCCACTGGTTGTTTTCACTCGGTTTTTTTGTTTCCCCTCCTTTCTCCTGTCCCAGACTGCGGGGGTGGCAGGGCACCAAGGGGGGGTTTCAGGTGGCTGGCTGTCTTTCGTGGCTTTACAAAACCCCAGACTCTCCCTCGCCCACCTGAGTTTTAGCTTCACTACTTTCTCAGCCTGGGATCTGGGTGTATCAGCAGAAAATTCTCACCATGGGCAGGGAGGAGCGTTCACCAGGTACAACTGCTTGTCTCCTGACCCCCAACCCAACCCTCCCCCTCCTGCTCTTTGTGGCGGAGCCCACCGCCGTGGTTTCCAGCTTTGCAGAAGCTGTGGGAACTGAGAGCTGAGAAAGGAGGGAAGCTGGTGACAGGCTGGGGTACACAGGGGTTCCCTAGCCGGAGCTGTGGTCTCCGTGGGAGGAGAGGGACTAGTTTGGGCTGTGGGGTGAGGGGGCCCTAAGCTAAGAAAAGAGATGCATTCCTCTTACTCACTCACTCATTCGTTCCTGCAGAGAGACCTACCGAGATGTGTGAAAGCCAGTCCACACCCCAAGGGAGCTGTGGTCTCCTGAGGAGTCCCAAGTCAGGAGCTCTGGTGGGATGGGCGAGCCATGCCTCCTTGGCCTTAGAAGCCAAGGGTAAAAGCAGGAGGGGGCTGGCACCACAGAAGGTGTGGGACAGAGGGAATAATGTCTCTCTGGATCTTTAGACTGGACATGAATCTTGGCTTTAGTTCCATGGGTGTCCTCCCTGAATTCCGTTCCTAGCCCACCCCTTCACTTCACACTTTCCCCTGCAGCCGGTTACCTTGTCCCCCATCCCATTCTGCCCAGTGCATTTGGGCGTCTCATCCTTATAGAGTATATGGCTCAATGGTTGGGGACACTGACTCTCAGGTTACAGAGACCTGGGTTCACATGCCAGATCTGCCACTTCTGGCTGTGTAACCTTAGTCAAGCCGCTTACTCTCCCCTGGACTCAGTTTTCTCATTTGTAAAATGGGGACAATACAAATAGTACCTACTTCACAGGATTGCTGTGATCATTAAATGAAAAATGTATGTAACGCCTGGCACAGAATAAGAATTCAGCCAGTGCCAATGTCTATCTTTATTACTTGTCTGCCTTAATCGATGTCCATTGGAGAAAAGGAGAGAGAAAGAGACAAGAGGAAAAGCCTAGCTTTAGACTGATGGGACACCAGGAGAAGATGAGGACCCCAGATAATTTGGGTCCTCTGGCTGCATCCTTTCTCTACCAGAGCTGGGGGGTGGTTCCGGGGTTTGAGGGGAGAGATCCCCCTGGGTTGCAGCCCCTCCTTTGCTCCCACCACTTCCTCTCTGCGGTGTAGGGCACCTGGACAGGGCCCAGGGCTGGCTTCCTAAGGTGGCACAGGGCCAGGCTCTGGATGCATTCAAAGAGCCCTATCAATGAATCTCGCAGCTGTGAGAAAGGTGAGATTAGAGGAGGCTGGAGGGAGGGGGGACAGACTACTTTGTCTCTACCATATTTCCCCACATAGGAGGTGCTCAGAGGAAGCTCCCTGGGGATCCTTTAATCCCCAAAGCAGTCCAGAAGAGATTCATTTTCTTTACCTAGTACCATGTCAGAATAAAGTTTTAGAGGTCACACTGGATGACAGGGAAGATACAAGAATGAGCTGGGGAAGAGACCACCAACCCCACCCTTATGCCCCAGAAAGAGGCATAAACAGGAAGAGGGACTAAATTCTTGCTACTCAGAAAGGTAGGGTGAGGACCAGCAAGTTTGGGCACCAACCAAGAGCTTGTTCAAATGGGAGAGCTTGGACCCCCCTCAGACCTGCCGTGTAGGG
>NW_006787556.1:993210-996681 GCF_000442215.2 Lipotes vexillifer | reverse complement strand
GTGTAGGGACCTGCATTTTAACAAGCTCGCTAGGTGATCTTGTTTAAAACTCAGAGGTCTAGAGTCACGCAGTCACTAGGTGGTTTCAGGAGGTATCGTGTGCACAGGGGCATTTCTCCCTCCTTGGAATTGGAGGGTTTCCTTTGGTGGGCCCTGGGAGAGAGCTACAGTGTGAGCTACAAAGATCTTCCCGAAGCAGCAAGTGAGGCCGGGCAGAGTGAGGGCTGCTGCGGGAGCCGTGCTGCAGGGGCTGGCCTAGACGTTCCTGACCTCGTCTTGGTTCTAGTTCCTGGCACTGTCAGGCCCTTAGATGGTAAGTTCCTGGCAGGCCAGGCTCCCGGGAAACAGCTTGAGTAATCCTGTGATTACTCAGCTCCCCTCCCCAATTTGCGTTCCCACCACCTGCTGCTTCAGGGACAGGGCTCAAGGGGGAGGTTTGAAGGTGAGGTATCCGAGGTGTTTTTCAGCTCTGGCTCACCCCACCTCCACCTCTGCCAGTCCTCTTCCCGTTCTCTCCCCTCCCCTCCTCCACAAGTCACACTCATGTGCACCGGTACTTTCTCTTTGAGGTTTTGGGTAGATGGCATTGCGGGGGGACAGGTGGCAGGGCCAGGAGGGAGGAGTAGGATAAGAGGGCCTGACAGTGCTGAGAGGGCCAGGGGATGGGCATGGGCCCAGGACACGAGTGTGGGTTTTTCTGTGTTTCTGCGGCTCTCTCTCTCTCTGGGTCTGTCTCTGTTGTCTCCGGGTCCCAAAACTCTTGGTCTTTCTAGCTCAGAGGCTAGAGGGTCTGACCCTCTAGCCCGAAACCCCTGATCCTATGTGCCTGTCTCATTCCCTGTGTGCCTGCCTCACTGTGTACCTCTGTCTCGGACTATGGTTGGGGAGCATGGGGGAGTGGCTGGCCTGGTGGCTGGGGTCTAAACTCTGGTGTCCCCCAAACACGGGTATTTGTGAAGGTGGTTTGTGGCTGGCCACATCATCCTATGAGAAGGGCGAGGTCTTGGTGACACTGTTGTGAGGTTCCTAGGGCCAGGACCAGCAGTGGGGCAGAGAGATGTGTCTGAGTTACCCGTGTGGTCAGCTCACACACGCACACGGATGTGGCTCTTGGAGAAGGGAAGAGGCAGGGAGGCCTGTGGTTGAGGACTGGGCTGGAGCCCGAGTTCCCACTGTGGCTTGGCCTAGTCTCCCTCCCGCTTACTTTTTTGGGTGACCCATGTTGGTTTCTGACCTCTCTGGTTAAGGCCACCGAGGAGGGAGATCCCACGGGGTTGGAGAGGAAATGCGTTGGGGAGAGGCAAGAGCAGACTCCACAGGGCACAAGCACTTCTCTTGGGCCTCAAATGTCTCCTGGGTTCTGCGCCCACTGCTGTGCTTGGTGGTAGCCTGCACACACGGTGCTCGCGGCCACGCTGCGCTTTCTGCAGGTGATACCACATACCCATGGTGCTACCGCCCATCACCCCCTGGACAGGCGGTGAAGGCTATGCTTACCTTTTACTGGCAAGGGAACTGAGACCCAGAGAATCCAGTGGCCAGGTGTGCCCCCACGTTCTCTGCCCCTTTTCCAGGCACCCAATCCCTCCCTTGTTCTCTCTTCCCTCCATTCATTCCAATCTGCTCTTAATTTACTGGAAAGAATCTGAAAGCTCCCTTGCTGTCTGTCCTGGATGATCACAGCCTATTGTATGGGTGCTGGGCAGACTAGTGGGGCTGGGGGTGAGGAGAAGCCTCGAGCTCTAATGGAGGGACTTCAGACACCTATGCACCCCGTCCCCCGTGAGAAGGCAGCTGCTTACTCTGACTCAGCTCAAGGCTAGCCTGAGGGGATGATGGTTTAAGGATGATGGAAACAATATTTCAGGGAGTGCCACAGAGCCATGGTCACCCTCCCCACCTCACATCAGCAGGTCCTACATGCAACCAGGGTCCAGGCCTGGACCAGGAGAGAGTTCACAGGACTGTGGATTTGCCCTATAGGCAGGCTGCTCCTTCCTCTGACCCTTGGGATCAGAGATGAGAAGGGGCTACGGTCCTAGACGAATTTATGACGTGCTCCACCCCAGGCATGCCCCCTCGGAGGGGAGGCAGCAGGTCAGCAATGGCAGAGGAGAGACCCACATGCCCTTAGGAGTGATGAAAACACCTAAAAGGGACACCAGCTCTGCCCAGTGCCTTCAAAGATTGGCTGGGGGGAGGCCAATGCCTGGTCCCTGAAACTCAGCAGAGAGCTGTGGGCATTGACAAGGATGGGGCAAACCTGGGGCCAGTAACCAACCACAGTGAAGGGAGCGGGGAGGTAGGTTATAGTGAGCTCAGTGGGAGAGAGGGGGGTCCTGGCAGCCAGTGAACAAACACTAACAAATACGCACGTGTGCACAATGGCTCAAGGAGACATGCCTATTGGCTCACGAACCACATGTACCTTTCATGTGTACACACACACACACACACACACACACATGAGCACCCCTTCAAACATGCAACATGCCCACTGATGTGTGTGCCCCAAAAGTCATATACACAGAACAGCCAAATGGAAAGCTATGGGGAACTGGGATATAGACCCAGCTCCTGGGTAACCTAGCGGTATGAACCTGGGCCAACCACCTGATCTCATTCGGCCTATTCCTTCATCTGTGAAGGAAAAAAAGAGGTTGAATTTGACGGTCCGTAGTCCCAGCCAATGTTAACCTTCATGATTTGTGCGCACACAGTTGGACGCAGAGGCCCTCGTACACACATAAGCATGCACACTCTCATACGTGGAGACATGCACAGCCACCCTCTGCTCTGGGGCCAAGAACCTAGGAGGCCTGTTTGATCCGCTCCCTGGCTCTCAGACATCCAGCAGAGCTGGCTTGTTGACCCCACTTTCCTGGACTCCATCTCGGCTTCTCCTTACCCTCTCTGGGGCCCACCCAGTGGACCCTGCCCCCTTTGGCCCCTGGTCTCTGCACAGCCCCTCCCTGAGCCTTCACTGCCCAGCCGAGGATGGCTGGCATCTCTACCTGTCCCCCAGGTGCCTCCTGCCTGGTGGACCACATCTTCCCACCATGCCCCACACTCTGCCTCTGTGGGCCGAGCCCCATTGGGGGAGGGTGGCACAGAGGAAGCCCCCTGGGCGGGAAGCAGGTGTTGTGAAGCTGTGAGGACTCCTAGGTCCCCAGGCAAGAGGGAGGCAACTAGAGCTTTTCATCTTGAAGGGCTGAACAGGTGGCCTCTGCAGCTGCTTTCTCTGCCCCCATAGAACAGATACAACCCCCGGCCAGCCCGGGAAACTAAAACAGCCTCCACAGACACTTTGCTGAGTGGCATTTGGCATTCACTCCTTCATTGTCTTGCAAGAGGGAAACAGCAAGCTGGAGCAGGGGAGGAAAGCAGGGGAAGCACCGTGTCCCTGTATCTGCCCCCCAGGTACAGGCGGTAGGATACACCAAAGGCTCCTGGGCTGACCTCTGCTCTTTC
>NW_006787556.1:992518-992831 GCF_000442215.2 Lipotes vexillifer | reverse complement strand
TTCCCTCTTCTAGCACAAATTGAAGTGATCCCTTGCAAAATCTGTGGGGACAAATCATCTGGGATCCATTACGGGGTTATCACCTGTGAGGGGTGCAAGGTGAGTACACACACATACACAGTCTCTTCAGAGATGGGGAGAGGGGCTCGGTGGCCTTTGTTCTGCCTGCAGAGCTGGTCTCCTGAGTCAGCTAGGGAGCTGTCTGGGTGGCACCTTGCCTGGAGAGCCCTGCGCACAGGAGGGCCTTGTCTTCAACTAGGGAAGTGATTGCAGGACAGATTACAATGGAGGAGAGAAAACTGAGGCGTCGTGT
>NW_006787556.1:988207-992341 GCF_000442215.2 Lipotes vexillifer | reverse complement strand
GTAAGATCTGGAAAAGGTGGGGCTAGAGCTTGCGGGCGGCAGGCACTTGGGACTGAGCTGGGCCTGGCCCAGATCAGCAGCCCTGGTCTCCACCTGCCTTCCCCAGGGTTTCTTCCGCCGGAGCCAGCAGTGTAACGTGGCTTACTCCTGCACCCGTCAGCAGAACTGCCCCATCGACCGCACTAGCCGAAACCGATGCCAGCACTGCCGCCTGCAGAAATGCCTGGCCCTGGGCATGTCCCGAGATGGTGAGGCCAAGCGTGCAGCCCCCAGGGCTTCAGTCTCCAGAGGGGCAGCCTGACCTGCTGTGCCAGACAGGGGTTAGAATGCCCTTCGGGGGCTCCGTCCCTCCCTCTGGCAGGCCCTTGTCTCTTCCACTGTTCACCGAGGCAGTGGGCAGGCTACCCTCATCAAAGGTCTTCACAGTCCCCAGCTTCAGGCTCTGCTACAACAACCCTCCTTTCCCCAAGGTCCCAGACTCTTCATTTGCTCCTTCCTCAGGATGGAGTTTCCTCACCCGACTACCCTGTGACCCAGATCCCATCCGCATTCCACATCTTTCCCTCCTGCCCCATAGCTCCAGTTCCAGCTTCCTCTCCCTCCGTAGTGCCCCATCCCCAGCCTGGGCCAGGGGGCGATGGCTGCGAATGGGACCACAGTTGGCCTGAGAACAGCCCAGAAGGCTGAGGCTGGGGAGGCCGGCTGTTCCTGGTGGCTTTTCTCCACCTTCCTCAGCCACTGCCCCTTCGCAGCCCCCAAACTGCTCCCACGGCAACACTGCAGAAGGAGCCCAGGCCGGGGCCGGGGGAGACCTGAGGTGATGAGGAGCCAGAAGGAGCCTGTCAGCACTTTTCAGCGCCCAAAATAACAAAGTGAAAGGAAACACGCAGGGTTGCAGAGGAGCAGGCGGGGCGACCAGGGGCTGTGTCCCCACACCTGGGAGGGGTGGCAGGGCGAATGAAAAGGCAGGAAAGAGAGAGCAGAAGAGGATGTTCAGAAACAAGCCGCGGAGCCTGGGTTGGGCTGTGGTGAGTATCTAGGTCACCAGGGAGCCTGCAGGCCTGACCACAGGGAGACCTGTGTTCTCGGCTCTCCTCTTCCTCCGACCCTCCTAGACAGGCGAGGTGACCCCAATATAGCTCGAGGCCCCCCACTCAGCCAGCCCCAGCCCCATATCAGAACTCACTGCTTGAATTCTGCCACTAGTAGAAGCTGGATTCGAGCCAGGAGCGTTTCCCCCGGGAGACTGAAATGTCTGGGCTGCACCAGAGTGAGAGGTGGGAGGGGTCTTGAACAAAAGTGCCCTGAAGGGAGACTCTCAGGCAGGACTGGAGAAGCCCTGCTTGGAGTCAGCTATTCAGGGAGCAGCAAGTTAACCCTGTGATGATGCAGATGCCTACTCACTCTGCCCTGCACCCCATCCTCCCCCCTCCAAAACTCCTGATCCCCGAACCTCTTTCAGCTGTCAAGTTTGGCCGCATGTCCAAGAAGCAAAGGGACAGCCTGCGCGCTGAGGTGCAGAAACAACTGCAACAGCGGCAACAGCAGCAAAGGGAACAAGCGGCCAAGACCCCTCCTGCAGGAGCCCAAGGAGCAGACCCGCTCGCCTGCACTTTGGGGCTCCCCGATGGGCAGCTGCCCCTGGGCTCCTCACCTGACCTGCCGGAGGCCTCAGCCTGTCCCCCCAGTCTCCTGAGGGCCCCAGGCTGCGGGCCCTCCTACTCCAACAGCTTGGCCAAGGCCGGGCTCAACGGGGCCTCGTACCACCTGGAATACAGCCCTGAGCGGGGCAAGACCGAGGACAGAGAGAACTGCTATGGCACAGGCAGCCAGCCGACCCCTGACAGGTGTGGACTCCACTTCGAGGACCCCAGGCACCCCGGGCTTGAGGAGCCAGGACGGGGCCCAGACAGCGACTTCAGCCCCAGTTTCCGCAGCACCCCAGAGGCGTCTTATGCCTCCCTGACGGAGATTGGTAAACCCCTGGGGAGGTAGCTGGGGAGAAGGGAGGGGGAGGAAGATGAGGGAGGGGCTTCCAAGAAGGGGGCCCTGGTCAGCCCCCTGTGTAAACCAGACGTGCACAGGGGCCTCGGGGGGGAGGCAGAGCAGCGCTAGGCCAGGCAGTGGAGTGCCCCTTGTATGGGAAGGGTAGGAGCTGGCTGAGATTGAGCCCCTGTTTTCCTCCTCCTTCTCCGGCTCCAGAGCATCTGGTGCAGAACGTTTGTAAGTCCTACCGAGAGACGTGTCAGCTGCAGCTGGAGGACCTGCTCGGACAGCGCTCCACCGTCTTCTCCCGAGAGGAGGTGGCCGGCTACCAGAGGAAGGTGAGGCCAGGGGACCGCGCAGGGAAGGGAGGACCTCCCACCACCACTGGGGGGTCCAGAGACAGCCACCTGCACACGCATGTGGGCTGGGGCGAGGCAGGGTATCCCAGAAAGACACAGTGGGTACCGCTGTTAAGTACGCACCCTAGTAGATGGATGAGAGCGTCTCCTTAGCTCCTGCCTATGGTCATTTTACGTGTCCTTCATCCTACCTCCCCCATCACCCTGACCTTGGCGAACAGACCTCGGCCTAAGCTCCTTCCTCCTCCATCGACGACGACAAGAGTCAGAATCCTGAGCAGCATTTGTTAAGCGCTCCTTCTCTGCCAGGCACTGTGCTGAGTGCTTTATATAAATTATCCTTGACCCTAAGGGCAACCAACCTATGAGGCTGGCATCTATCTCTGTTCTTAATGGACCGAGAAACTGAGCTCAGAGGAGTTCGTAGACTTACTCCTCGTCGCAAAGTAGTGGATCTGAAGGCAAATTCAGATCCGTCGGGCTCCAAAGCTTGTTCTCTCCCTCCTGTCACTCTGACAACAGCTCCTGCGCTAAAAGCACTTGTTTGGTACTGAACTTGGGTATGTCTTAGTCACCTCAACAAGATGCACACTCTTTGAGGGCAAAGCTGTATCTCAGACGTTTGTTAATTCCCCACAACAGCTAACTCTGCGCCAGTGGCCGGTGGGCGCTCAGTAAGTGCATCCAAGTGACAGGAATTAACCTGGAGTGCACATTTGTGCTAAGAATAGGCTAAAAACACGGGTGCTAAGAATGTGGCGGTTCAGAATCTAGCCCCTGCAGTTTATCTGTCTGGGTTCCCAGGGCCTTGGTGGGGGGTCCCAGGGTCATAAAGAGGGCTACAGTGGGACCCCCTCCTTCCCTGCAGTCAATGTGGGAGATGTGGGAACGCTGTGCCCACCGCCTCACCGAGGCCATTCAGTACGTGGTGGAGTTCGCTAAGAGGCTCTCGGGCTTTATGGAGCTCTGCCAGAATGACCAGATCGTGCTACTCAAAGCAGGTGCCCAGGGAGAGGGGGCGGGCCTGGGGTCAGTGGGGACAGATGAGGAAACGGCAGGGCTGAGTGGAGGGAGGTGCCTTAAGGGAACTGGGACACTGAGGGAGACAGAGACAGATTCCTGGCCATGTTTGACGGTATACCTGCCTTTCTCCCCACTCCCCAGGAGCCATGGAAGTCGTGCTGGTCAGGATGTGCCGGGCCTACAATGCTGACAATCATACAGTCTTTTTTGAAGGCAAATACGGTGGCATGGAGCTCTTCCGGGCCTTGGGTGAGGGGCAGGGGGAAATGAGAGAGAGGAGTCGGATGCCAACCCCATCCTGGAGACCCAGGGTGCCCTCTTTTCAGGACAGATTGCCCGCTCTGCTCCAAGCACCAAGGGGCGGGTGTCCTCGGGCACTGTGGCCTCACCCACCTTGCTCACTCTTTCGTTTCCACCCCACCAGGCTGCAGCGAGCTCATCAGCTCCATCTTTGACTTCTCCCACTCCCTGAGTGCGTTGCATTTTTCCGAGGACGAGATTGCCCTCTACACGGCCCTCATCCTCATCAACGCCAGTGAGTGTCACTGGGCTTGGGTAAAGGACATTCAGGCAGTGGGAGGGCGCAGCAGATACTGAAGAGCCCGGATCTTCGCTTGTGGTTAAATCTGGGAAGTCACTTTAAAAAGCAGAATGAGCGCCCCACCCCCCCGAATATTGCTGTAAAAATATGAGTTAAAATAAAGATCCAGAGGAGGCTGACAGGGAAAAGAGCAGCGCAGGCGGGGTTGGAGAAGTGGGGAGACGT
>NW_006787556.1:951548-988195 GCF_000442215.2 Lipotes vexillifer | reverse complement strand
GCGGAAGTGAGCCATTTCCCTGGGAGAAATTAGTCTGCTTGTGAGTCCCTGTCAGTGACTCCATTGCGGCCGCACGTTGGAGTCGCCTGGGGAGCTCTAAAAACGATTGCTGCAACTCTGAGGTCATTGATCTGGGGTGCTGCCGGAACACCAGAAGTTTTAACAGCCTCTCACAAGTGATTGTAATGTGCCACCAAGCCTGAGAATCACTGCTCTGTGTGAACTCATTTCAAGACTACATGCCATCGGGAATTCCCTAGCGGTCCAGTAGTTAGGATTCCGTGCTTTGACTGCCGAGGGCATGGGTTCAATCCCTGGTTGGGGAACTAAGATCCCACAAGCCCCACAGCGCAGCCAGAAACAGAAACGAAAACCAAACCAAAACAAGACAACATGCCATCATGGCAGGACTCTGGATGTCCGCTCCGCTGGAATGGAGTGGGCTGGTGAGCCAGCTCAATGCTAAGGATTCAGAGAACCTGGGGAAGTGGCTTGAGCTGCTAACCTGAGTTTGCAGACCAAGATTATCAGTCTTCTGGCTCTGCCAACGAGTAGAGACCTAAACATTCCCCTTGAACTGGAAATAAAGACTTAAAAGATGACTTCGGGGTATTTTATGGAGTCAGGGCAAAAGGTGGTTTGTCTCTTGAAGTTAGCCACAGACTGCTGCAGAGGCCTTGATGCTGACCTAGGTGGCTTTACAAAGCCCATCTCCTATCTGTAGCCATCCCTGCCAGGTGGCAGGGAAGAAGAGAGAACTTTTTTTTTTTTCTCCCCCACAGAAGAGTTTTAGTGCCTAGCTTTGAATTAGCTATGTGAATTATCAGGGTACCAGGGATACGGCAGCTTGGAACTAGGAGATTGGAATGTCTCATCCCTTTCATCTCTCTCCAGTTTTCCTTGTAGAAAGCTAGCCCAGCCCAAGGCCCCACAGCTTATCATTATCAAACCAAGACACACACATTCACACACACACACACACACACACACACACACACACACACACACACACTTACACTCTCTCTCACTCAGCTAGAAAGATCTATATTCACCACAGATGTCCAGAATGACACATCCTTTTGGGGAAGTTAACGTCCATGTTCTTTCTTTTTCTTGCTATGGTCCCATCCCCTCCTTCAGACCGGCCAGGGCTCCAAGAGAAAAGGAAAGTAGAACAGCTGCAGTACAGTCTGGAGCTGGCCTTTCATCATCATCTCTGCAAGACTCATCGCCACGGCATCCTGGCAAAGGTAGGAGCAGTCCCTGGGACAGAGGAGGTCAGGCCCAGTGCCAGATCTGTGACATCAGGGCTTGCGAGGGCCACGGTCTGAGGGTCCAGAGGAGGAGGTGCTTGAGTGCTAAGCTGTGTGAGAGAGCTTGCAACAGCATGGGGACAAGGGGACTGATCAGTCACTTCCATGTGGGTAAAGATGGGAAGTTAGGGAGCCTGGAATTGGGAGGGACCTCCAGGGAACAATTCAGTTTAATAGGGCCACCACTTACCCAGCATCTGCTTGTACCGTGGAATGGAAAGATACAGAGATGCCGCTCTTACCCCCACCAAGAGTTTTTAATCTGCTGTGAAGAAGAGACTCGTGTACCAATGACCCTAAGCTAGAGGAGAATGTGTTATGGGATATAATAATAATGCGATTAACAAAGTGCTTTCACAGATATGCTCAGCTTTACGACAACTCAGTCAGTAAGATAGGTGTTAAAATCTCCCTGTAGTGATAAGGAAACTTAAATGACTTGTCCAAGTTTAAGCAATCATAAGCGATAAATGTAAGGTTTAATCCCAGGGCTTTTTCTACCGTATCCCTGTGCCCCTAATATAGTACTACAATAAGAGATATTGGGGAAATGTGAGAGCATGGAAGAGAGATTAAAAATAACTTGAGGGTAAAAGGAGTGGGTCATAAATGCTTCCCAGAGAAGGTGGCATTTAAACAAGGCCGTGAAATATGTAAGATTTTAACGGGCCTTCAGGGGGTGGGGCAGGCATTCCAGGCTTAGGGCACAATATGGACAAAAATAAGGAGGCAAGATAATGCATATACAGAGAATAGTTCATGGAACATTTTGACTAAAGTGTAAGGTCAGGAGCTGGGATTGATTGATGGGGGCAAGGAATTAGCAGAAGACAAGCTTGAAAATTAGGTCAAGGAGCAAATCAGAGAGGACTTTCAAGGCCATATTAAAGAGTTAAGACTTTATTTCCAGGCAATGGAGAGCACCAAAGGCTAGACGAATGATATCATCAGAGCTATTCTTTAGGCAATTTAATTTGGAACCAGTGTAAAGGAACCATTTATGTAACGGTTCAGGCAATGGGCACTTGCTATGTGCCAGGCAGAGTGCTAGGTGCTGAGAATACAGAAGTGACTTAAACGACAGGCTCTGCCCTAAATAAACTTCAAGTCTGGTAGAATAGATTAGGGGGAGGAGAACCTGAGACAGCAGTTGGAAAGCAAATCTCTGTTGGATCCACCTTCAGAATATATCACCTCCCACTGTTACCCCCCAGCTGTCAGTTCTCACTTGGACCATTAAGGAGGCCTCCTTAACTGGACCCCTGCTCCATCCCTGTCTGTCCTACGGCAGCCACACAGCACTGTTCTCAGTGCTCCTAGAGCTGCCCATCATGCTGAAAATCAAATCAAGAGTCTGTGTCGTGGCCGACTGGCCTCATGATGTGTCTGGCCCCCCGACTTCTTTTCTCACCTCATCTCCTTCCACTGCCCTCTCAGTCACCCATTCCAGCAACACTGGCCTCCTTGCTATTCCTTGAACACATCAAGCCCGGTTGCTTCTCAGGACTTTGCTGTTCCAGCTGCCTGGAAGGTTCCTCCCCTAGTTTTCCAAATGGCCTGCTCCATCCCTTCATTCTGGAGAGGTTTTCCCAGACCACCGCATACCAAAAGCCCTCTACCCATCACTCTGCTTTATTGTTTTTTAAAGACGTATTCTAACATATGTTTATTTTCTGGCTCCACCACTAGAATATACACTTAATAAAGGTAGAGGTTTTATTTTCTTCACTGATGTATCACCACAGCCCATCACAGTTCTTAGCCAAAAGGGTCTCAACAAATATTTGAGAATGAATGAAAGAATGAATGAATGAAGCTATTGCAATAGCCCAGACGAACGCAAAATAAAGCAGGAGGAATGAAAAGAGGATGAATTCAAGAGATTTCAAGAGATCCCATGCTGCCTGCTCTTCCCTAACTGGCCCTTTCCTAGGCAACTAAGCTGGGGAAAAGGGGGTGGCTGGTGAGAGGTATTTTTAAGGCTCACTTGCTTATACAGGAAACTGCAGACGATAAATGGTTTTCTCAGCCTTTCTCCAGTGAGGTCTCCCTGCCTCTATCTCCTCATGGCTCTCCAGGCCTTTTTCATTCCCCTCCACCAGCTGAGTGCTGGCAGTGTTGGTTTACTGTTTGCAGTGTTGGGTACCTGCTTGGAAATTGCTTAGTCCAAACAAACAGTTACTGAGCATTTGCCATGTGCAAGCAGTTTCATAGGTACAGAGGATACAGAGAGAGGGAGGGAGGGAAGGGAGAGAGAGAAACCCTACCTAAGGAGTTTAAATCTAGGGTAGGGAGACAGACAAATTGGATCATTTTCATAAAATGGGATTTCAGTGCTGCACAGAGGGAAGCCCAAAGGAAGGGCCCTTAACCCAGGGAAATAGTCCTAGAGGAGGTAACACTGAAGGTGAGTAAGAATTAGCCAAGCACAGAAGAATTGGAAAGGCATTCCAGAGGAGGGGAACAGTATCAACAAAGGCAAAGAGGCACGTAACATTACATAACAGAGAGTGACAGAATTTCACTATTATAAAAGCATAAAGTGTGAGTTAGAGAGTCTTTTTTTTTTTTTTAACATCTTTATTGGGGTATAATTGCTTTACAATGGTGTGTTAGTTTCTGCTTTATAACAAAGTGAATCAGTTATACATATACATATGTTCCCATATCTCTTCCCTTTTGCATCTCCCTCCCTCCCACCCTCCCTATCCCACCCCTCCAGGCAGTCACAAAGCACAGAGCGGATCTCCCTGTGCCATGCAGCTGCTTCCCACTAGCTATCTACCTTACGTTTGTTAGTGTATATATGTCCATGCCTCTCTCTCGCCCTGTCACAGCTCACCCTTCCCCCTCCCCATACCCTCAAGCCCGTTCTCCAGTAGGTCTGTGTCTTTATTCCTGTCTTACCCCTAGGTTCTTCATGACATTTTTTTTTTCTTAAATTCCATATCTTAGGAGTAGCAGGAACACCATTTGGGGGTTTCAGCCAGAAAACATGTACCTGTCCCATAGTAGTTCTCGCTAGCCTCCAGTTGCCTGAACACAGACCTACCCCTACCAATGGGATCTGGCTCTTCCACAAGTGCCAAGTGTGCAGGGAGAAAGCAAGGAGGGCTATCCCAGCCCAGGAAGGATGGGGGTACTTCTCTGCTCTGGGGACAGAGCTGTAGTACTGACCCTCCTTCCCCATGAACCCATGTCCAGCTGCCACCCAAGGGGAAGCTTCGGAGCCTGTGTAGCCAGCATGTGGAAAAGCTGCAAACCTTCCAGCATCTCCACCCCATCGTGGTCCAAGCTGCTTTCCCTCCACTCTACAAGGAACTCTTCAGCACTGAAATCGAGTCACCTGAGGGGCTGTCCAAGTGACCTGGAGGAGGGACTCCGTTCCCTTCCCTAGAGCCTCGTGGCTCACCTTCCCCTTGGCCTTTTCCTTTCCTGTGTGCCCTGGAGGGTGGTCTCTGCCTGTTTGGGGGGGGTGAGCAAATGCGGAGACTGGCTTTCTGCCCACCAGCCTGCCTGGCAGCGGGCCAAGAGCTAGAGGGTGGGGATGGAGGAACACCATCTCCAGCCTCAGCTTTGTCCTGGCTCCTCTCAGCTTCTGGGAGACCTGGGGTGGGATACAAGGACCTCTAGGAGGACCTAGGTGTCCTCAGGACAACAGGGGGATCCAGGACACCCTGGACAAACAGAACTCAACTCTGGGCTCAGAAGCTAAGAATAGGCCTTTGAAATACCTCATTGCATTTCCCTGGGGGCTTTGGCTGGGGAGATGCATCAAGCTCAGAGACTGGCATCTGGAGCCCAGAAGGACCTGTATATAACATGAATCTGGATCGTTAGATTTTCTGCCTTCCCCCTTCCTCCCAGCTCAGCAAGGATATTGTTGGGCACCCTGGGGTCTAAAAGAGACTAGATACGTGGAGGGTAAGAATGGGATGGGGATAAGGGAGGGGCTGGGGATAATATTTTTATGGGATTTGGGTATAAGGATAGGGTATGATGAAGGCCAAGAGCATCACAGACAGAGAGACAGAGAGTTAGAACTCAAACTTCTTATGTGCACTTTAAAAATAGACTTTAGTGGTTACACAAATGTGATCAGAGACACATGTCCACATACATGTGAAACACATACTCACACACTTAACCTGTAGTCATGCAGCTCTATAGACGCATTTAATCTGACACAATCTCTGTCTTCCTTGAGGTCACAGATCAGAGGAATTTAGTGGCCTCAGGGAAGATCCCAATCCTGAGGAACCCCAGAACATTTTCACCTGGTGCCCCAGTTCACCAATCTTAGATGTGGGGTGGCCCAAACTCTATCCCAGCCCCAGCTGTCTTCTGTCAAAGGAAACCCTAAAAGAAGAGATGGCTGGACACAGTCAGAAGGCCAAGGACAGACCCTCGGAGGACTGTCTGGGCCCCATCCTCCAGTCCTGCTCTCGTTATGGCGAAAGGCAGCAGATGCGATTCCACCACCCTGTGCCTGGGTACCACCAAGTCTGTCAGGGTGAAGGAGACCTGTTTCTCCAGCCGCGATCTTGCCCAAGAACTTCTCTTGCCTTTATAAATAGCTGTGAGCCCTCCTCTGAGGGATAAACAGCAGGTGGTCAGGAGGGTTGTTGTTTTTTTTTCCTCTCAGGGCAGGGTAAACATAAACCCTAACCTGTGCCATTCTTTATAAAACGACTTCAAAGGCAAGAGGTGTTGCTGCTCTGCAATCTCATTCCTGTGTGAGGACCCAGGTTCCCAGCCCTGCCAGCCGTCCACACTGTGAGGATTCTGCACCCACCCTGAGCAGTCCCCCACTGAGGCGTGGGGGCTGGTCCTCAGGAGCCCCCCACCGAAGCCATCTCAGACTAAGCTCCGCAGTGGGTGTTGTGGGCTGAGAACTTTCCCCACAAATGATACCCACAGGGAACATTTAGAATGAGAGGTTACACAGAACTGGCTCGCATCTGGGAGACTGAAAGACAACCCTACGGAAAGTGCCTGGCCCCAGAGCTCCCCAGGGGGGAATCAGGATGCCCGAGAGACACTGCGGAGCTGCCCAGCAGCTTCCACCACCGACCCCTCCACCCCTCGGGGCTCCGGAGCCTCCCTCTGCGCTCCTTCCCCTCCTCTGCCATCCTGAAGTGGCGCCTGCTGCAGCCCTCCCTGGTTGCTTTATTTATTTATTTTGCACCAACAGGGTTGCTGCAGACTCATTCTCTCCTGGTTTAAAAAGAGAGAGAGGAAAAAAAAAAAAAAAGAGAAATGCTTTCTGGCTCTTCTCTCTACCTCGGTCTTGGCAGCAGCCGCTGCAGCAGCAACAGCAGCAGCGGCGGGCAGGGGGGCAGCGGGGAGAGAGGCGCACGGGGAGGTGCGGGGCAGAGGTGCAGCTCGAGTAGGACGGGCCCCCAGCCCCGCACAGATGCAGTGCCCAACTTGATGCCACCCTCCAGCTTCTCTGGTAAGTGCACCCACCTCCTGTCCCAGAGCTGCAGCTGCCCTTCTCCATAACGTTCTCAGAGACAAGGCCAGACCCGTCAAGGCTAGAGGGTCTGTGCCCACCCCAGGCTCAGCCAACCATCGATCCTGGCCCCATAGGACTTTGATGGGAAAACTAAGATGGCCCAGGTTCTCCGGAGGGAAGGACTCCAAGGAGACCTCCCTCCATTTCCCGGGTGCTCTCTCTACCTCTGGGAAGTGTTTTCCTGCAATCCGTGTGGATATTCCAGAAATCTTACCTCCAAGAGAGAGCCCCCTCCCGGTGTAGGTCCCCATGCCTCACTCAGGTCTGCTTTAAAGAGGATATCCAGGATCAGATGTGTCTCTGGACTGCCACATAGAGACAAGAAGAAGAAAGCTCCTTGTTCCTTGAGGGTGATGCCCCAGACCCCAGCCCATACAAGGAGAGAAAGTAGTGGTCCTGACACCTCTCTCTTCCTGCAGAGTGGCCGGAAGCCAGTCCTGTAGCCGTGGAGATTGGCAAGGGAAGTTTATGATTACATTAGCGACCTTTAAAGAGAAGGGGCCAGATCCCCAGCCCCTGGCCCAGCAGGTTTCGGAGACTAAGAGGACATTCACAGGAGTGGCAAGGAGGGAAGCTAGGTTACACGCTTCACTGCACTTTTGCTGAATGCAGGAAAGAAGGATGAGCAGGAACTGCAGCAGTAGTGATAAAGAGCTAGCTGTCAGGTTGACTTACCAGGGGAATGAGGGTGGCTGGGACATTTCTCTGCCTGGAGAACTCTTAGCATGCCAGCCATACCTGTTAGGTTGGGATGGGGAACAGAGGAGCCTGCTCAGCAGCCTCTGCTGTACCATTCTTTCTCATGCCCAAGCCTCAGTATGGTGTCCCTCTGCTCTCTGGGCCTCTTTCTTCAGTTTCTCAACTACTACAGTCCTCTGAAGTGGCTATAGGGTAGCCACCAGAATGATCCTTCTAGGAGAGGGTATAGAGTGGGAAATAAAGGGGAAGAAATCACACCATCTCTTAAACTGCCTCTCCTAAGTTCCACCTGGGAGAAAAAGGGCCGTGGGGTAGAAAGCTGACCCTGTAGGGCCCAGAAAGCCTGAGGCCTGAAAGGCCAAAGGTGATTGGGATCTGCAGCCAGAAAGAAACCGAGGTCTCCTGCCTCAGTTGGCTCTTGTCCTATCTCTGTAGCATCCCTTGCCAATTCCAGTACCTCCCCTCCCTTGGGGTCCCGGTTGTCACTAAACAACCTCTTCTCTTCCATCGCCTCAGTCAGGCTCCAGTGGTCATCCGCCTGATTCTGCCCAGGCCGCTGTCACCCAGAAACCACTTTAAGTTGACAGGCTGTGCACACAGACTGTGCCCAGAGATCTGCTGTGCCAGCCAAGGGATCCCTTGGTCCCCACCATAGCGTCTGGCCAGGCGCTGTCTCTCCTCACTTGTCTATGCCTACCTGACTCTCAGTCTGTCTCTTGTGTTTTTCTCAGGCAGCAGAGGCCAAAGGGGACAAGAGATCTCCCTTAGACTCACACACTAGGCTTGAATGAAAACACCACGAAGGAAGGGTATGAGAGAAGCCTAAGTCTGAGGACCAAGCAACAAAACTGGGGCATCTCTTGGGTCCCTCACACCCTAATGTCATCTATAGGGGAGGCGGGGCTGCCCTTGGGGTTCTTGTGAGGGATTCATGTACCCCCTGCATCCTGTGCTATATCTAATGTGCAGCTTGGCTGTCGTCCACAAGGTGTTCTGGGGAGATTGGATCTTGTTAGTCTGGGGCCTCAGGCCCTGGGCCAGGCTGGAGGAGGGCAGAGAGGCAATAAGTGGAGCCTGGGGGGCAGAGCTGAGGCCCACATGCTTCCCAGCCTTGGATGACTTAGTCAAGGTGATGCCTGTCTCCAATCAGGATCCAGGGATATGATCCCCCTTAAGCCGTAGGCAAAGCTGTGGGTAGATAACCTGGGAGAAGGGTGGGCAGAGAGGGACAGAGCAGACTTTGGGAGAGCAGCTATCAGGGAGAAGGGACCTGAGGTATTTCTGGATCTCACAGATGTAGGGACACTCAAAAGTTACTTCCCTGCTGCTTCCTGTCTCCCTCCCCTAAAACTTTCCCCACTTGACTAGGGTTCCAAGAGGTAGGGAACCTCAAAAGTTACTTCCCTGCTGCTTCCTGTCTCCCTCCCCTAAAACTTTCCCCACTTGACTAGGGTTCCATGAGCTAGTAAGCACTTGGCCTGTCACCCAGGTTGGGAGGGGGAGGAAAGTACAGAGTCCCCTTAGAGGAGCTCCAGAAGGCTCCAGGGAGGTGTGCACCAGAAATCCTCCCAGATCTGCACCCTAGTTGCTGGCCATGCTGAGATGGGCAGCTCAATATCTCTCTCTCCTCTAAGGAGGCCCAGGGAAGTCCAGGGTCCCCATCATCTGAAGCCACTTTCCAATAAGGGCCATGTCATCGTCTATTCCAGGATTGAAGAGGGGATGGCTGCGGCCACTACTCCAAAGCAAGCCTGGCCCCCGTGGCCTCCCATCTTTTTCCTGCTCCTCCTGTCTGGGGGGAGCAGCAGCAGCTGCCCTGCTGTGTGTGACTGCACCTCCCAACCCCGGGCAGTGCTCTGTGCCCACCGGCGACTGGAGGCTGTACCAGGGGGACTCCCGCTGGACACTGAGCTCCTGGACCTGAGTGGGAACCGCCTATGGGGGCTTCAGCGGGGAATGCTCTCCCGCCTGGGCCTGCTCCGGGAACTGGACCTCAGCTACAACCAGCTGTCCACCCTCGAGCCAGGGGCCTTCCATGGTCTGCAGAGCCTGCTCACCCTGAGGCTGCAGGGCAACCGTCTGCGAATCGTGGGCCCCAGGGTCTTCTCAGGCCTGTCTTCCCTCACGCTGCTGGACATTCGCCTCAACCAGATTGTCCTCTTCCTCGATGGAGCTTTCGGGGGGCTAGGCAGCCTCCAGCAGCTGGAGGTTGGGGACAACCACCTGGTGTTTGTGGCTCCGGGAGCCTTTGCTGGACTGGCCAAGCTGAGCACCCTCACCCTGGAGCGCTGCAACCTCAGCACCGTGCCTGGCCCGGCCCTGGCCCGCCTCCCAACACTAGGGGTCCTAAGGCTCCGAGAATTAGATATTGGGAGGCTGCCGGGAGGGGCGCTGCAAGGGCTGGGGCAGCTAAAGGAGCTGGAGATCCATCATTGGCCATCTCTGGAGGCTCTGGAGCCTGGGAGCCTGACTGGGCTCAATCTCAGCAGCTTGGCCATCACCCGCTGCAATCTGAGCTCGGTGCCCTTCCAAGCGCTGTACCACCTGAGCTTCCTCAGGGTCCTGGATCTGTCTCAGAACCCCATCTCTGCCATCCCGGCCCGGAGGCTCAGCCCCCTGGTGCGGCTCCAGGAGCTCCGACTGTCAGGGGCATGCCTCACCTCCATCGCTGCCCACGCCTTCCATGGTTTGACTGCCTTCCACCTCCTAGACGTGGCGGATAACGCCCTTCAGACACTGGAGGAAACAGCCTTCTCTTCTCCAGACAAACTGGTCACCCTGAGGCTGTCTGGTAACCCCCTGACCTGTGACTGCCGCCTCGTCTGGCTGCTCCGGCTCCGCCGCCGCCTGGACTTTGGCACATCCCCCCCTGCCTGTGCCGGCCCACAGAACGTCCAGGGGAAGAGCCTGAGGGAGTTTTCAGACATCCTACCTCCAGGGCACTTCACTTGCCAACCAGCCCTGATCCGAAAGTCCGGGCCACGATGGGTCATTGCAGAGGAGGGGGGGCATGCCGTTTTCTCCTGCTCTGGAGATGGAGACCCAGCCCCCGTCGTCTCCTGGATGAGGCCTCAGGGGGCTTGGCTGGGAAGGGCTGGGAGAGTAAGGGTCCTGGAGGATGGGACGCTGGAGATCCGCTCTGTGCAGCTACGGGATAGAGGGGCCTATGTCTGTGTGGTCAGCAATGTAGCTGGGAATGACTCCCTGAGGACCTGGCTGGAAGTAATCCAAGTTGAACCACCAAATAGCACTCTCTCTGACCCCAACATCACCATGCCAGGGATCCCAGGGCCTTTCTTCCTGGATAGCAGAGGCATAGCTATGGTGCTGGCAGTCGGCTTCCTCCCCTTCCTCACCTCGGTAACCCTGTGCTTTGGCCTCATTGCCCTCTGGAGCAAAGGCAAAGGCCGGGTCAAACATCACATGACCTTTGACTTTGTGGCACCCCGAACCTCTGGGGATAAGAACTCTGGGGGTAACCGGGTCACTGCCAAGCTCTTCTGACCTTTCCTTCCACACTGGGGACCCATCCAAGCCAGCTTCAGATACCAAAGGGGAAGAGAACCAAGGCTGCCTGGACCAGAAGCTAGTCCCAAACAGCATAGATCTCCCACGCCTCCTGCCTGCACCATGCCAGCAGCTAATGCCGCCTCCTGATAGCCGGCCTCCTTGTGCTTTTGCAGTTTGAGGATAGCGTTGTCATCTCTTCCCTGAGGGTCCCAGGAAGCTGAAGATATAGACCCTGTAGTCAGCCCAGTCCTCCCCCCACCACATACAGAGCCCAAAATATAACCCTCCAGTCTGCTAGTCTAAGCTCCAGGCTTCCTTCACACCCACCTACACATACCTTAATAACCAATACCAATCGCCAAGTACAGCCATAGATTACTTCAGAGATGGGGCTGGGAAGTGCCACTTGCTTCTTGGAGTCTC
Source organism: Lipotes vexillifer (assembly GCF_000442215.2). NCBI lineage: Eukaryota > Metazoa > Chordata > Mammalia > Artiodactyla > Lipotidae > Lipotes > Lipotes vexillifer. Next base: position 976,732 of record NW_006787556.1, on the reverse strand, counting down.
TGCTCCTCAACCAGGTGGTCTCTCTCTCTCTCTCTTTTCTGCTCTGTCCCCTCTCTAGGGGCAAATAACTAGGGCCAATGACCTCAAGCTAAGGAGAAGAGGATGTGACAGGGGAGTGTAGGACGGGAAGGAGGACAGACTACACACTGGCACTGAGTGTACATGAGCCCCACCACCTGCCTCTGTCTGTCACAGCATTAAACCTGTTGCCAAAAGGCCATGACAGTAGCAGCCACAACTAAATGTGATCTCTGGAGATTTCTTTAGTCTTTTCCACCCCTTATTTCTGTCAGATCTCCCCCTTCCTACCCATTCTGCCTGCCCATTGAGCCTGTATCCTAATGGCCTTGCCTGAATCTAACGAGCCTGACAACCAGGGGTTTACGCAAAAGGTTGCCCGCCATGCCTGGAGAGATCAGCACGCCCAGCCCATTTCAGTGTCAACCCTTTCCCCTGTACTCTCCCTCTCCGGAGTTGGAGGAGAGATCCTCTGCCTTCCAAAGGATCCCTCTGCAAAAATTTCAACCCAGGGCACCCAGCTCCTTCCCTTCTTTCTCACTCTGGTTGGAATCTCCCTAACATTCCTGATTGCAGATCCCTAGTGCCCTTGATGGAGAAGGCAAGAGAACTCCTAGAAAATGACTAACAAAAGCAAGAATCTGCAGCTGTCAAAGGAGAGAGACCCAGAACACAGCAGGACTAAGTTTGAAGGAACAAGGTGGGAGGGGCACTGCAAGCTGTAGTTAAAAGTGGAGGGAAGAAGCAGCAGCAGGAACCACCTGCCTTTCCACCGTCCTTCAGCAGTTTCCCCTGGTTCCGTGTTTAGTGCAGCCCCGGTGGGAAGCTGTCTTTGGATAGAGGTCGCTGTCTTATGGAGACCCCAGATGCAGAGGCAGAGTGGGAGAAGGAGATGCTGAATGCCTCTGAGTGTACTCCAAAGAGAGGCCAAAGCAGAGCTAGAAAAAGTAGAGATGCTGAGAGCTCAAGGGACAGGGCAGCAACGTCAGCATCACCGGAAGGGGAGGAGTGAAGGGAGAGGAAAGAAGCAGGGAGGAGGGGCCGAGAAGTGGATAGTCACGAGGTCCCTGGGAGCCTCTCTCTCTCTCTCTGCAGCAGCATCTGCACAGCGTCCTTAGTTCTCCTCCACCCTCAATAGCCCCCACCCACCCCTCACCCAACAGTATGCAAAAGCATAATCAGCTTCCTAGCCATTCCTCCTGCCCTTGTCCTTGCCCTGAGGAGACTCATTAGGAGATTCCCAGCCCAAACTGTCCCTAACAGGTGGGAGAAGCTGGCACCATATGGGGGCAGCCAGACTTCACCAGCAGGCAAGCTCTTCGGTGGGGCAGAGGTGGGAATCTGGGGGCGGGGGGCTGTGGGCAGAGGCGAATGTGAGAGAGAACCCGGCAGTTTGGAGAGTGAGGCTGGAGGATCACACAATCTTGAGCATCCGGAGCCTCCAACCTTGCTCTCGGCACCGTGCACACACAATTCCCTTAGCATTGCAGCAACCTCCCCTCTCCAGTTTATTAGACAGCCCAAAGGTTTCCCTGGGGCACAGCCCTCTCCCTCATTTCTAAAATCTTCCACCAGTAGCTTGTGAGACTGGGACTTGTGGGGGTCAGGTGCTAGAGGTTTTCATACTAGTTGCCCACACTGCAATTCAGAAAAGGGCAGAAGCAGCATTGCTGTTCAGAGAAATCTACTCTGGGAAGGCCCCTGAGGCAGTGGGGAATGGATGACATGTGTCTGGATTGGGAGTTGCTGCTGCCTGAGTCCCACAGCCGCCAGAGCAGCCCAATAGAAACAGAATGAGTCACTTATGTGATTTCAAGTTTTCTAGTATCACATTAAAAAAGCAAAAGAAACAGATACAATTAATTTTAATACTCTATTTTATTTAACCCAGTGTACCCAAACTATGATCATTTCAACATGTTATCTATATAAAAATGAGTAATGAAATATTTTACATTATTTATTCATATTAGGTCTTTGAAATCTAGTGTATATTTTACACTTACAACACATTCCAATTTGATAACTAAATTCTCACCAGAAATATCTGATCTGTATTTAGGTTTCATAAAATTCACTGTTGAGAAAGTCAATTCACACGTCCAGGTTGTTCCAACCAAGTTGTTCCATATTAAAAGTTTTCCAATAACTAAATCAAGTATTGGTTTTAACATTTAAATTAACTGAAATTAAACAAATTTTAAATTCTACTCCTCAGTCACACTAGCCATCTTTCAAAGTGCTCAGTAGCCACATGTGGCCAGTGGCTACAATATTGGACAGCAGAGCTCCAGACACTGTAACTCTGGGTGTAGACTAGGGCCTCCTCAGCAGAGGTGGGCAAAGTGTCCCTCGAGAAGCACATTCAACCTAGAGGAAATACCTGTGGGGTTCCCCCACTACCACCCCTTGCTCTCCTGACATGGCCTTTCCAGAACACCTTCAGAGAGGGACACTAGTTACCGTAACAAGGTTAGTGCAATGAGCACTTCCACAGCTTGTCCAACCATCAGAAAGCCAGCCCCTTACGCCATCTGCCTGGAAAGGCTGCCCTTAGCTCAGGGGTGTGTGTGTGTGTGTGTGTGTGTGTGTGTGTGTGTGTGTGTGTGTGTGTGTGTGTGTGTGTGTGTGTGTACAAGTGTGTGACGGCAACCAGGGATGCAGGCGTGTGGTGTGTGCACATGTGCAGGGATGTTATGGTCCACATCAGAGGCAATCCAATGGCAGCTCTCCCCTGGAGGGACAGTCGTGGAGATAGAAGAAAAATAACATTTATTCTGTGTTAGTGGCTACATGTATGTTTTCTTATTTAATCCTCACATCAACCCTATAAGACAGGGAATCCTATAAGACAGGGAATCTTGGCTGATGGAACTAAAGGTCAAATAGATTAACTTGCTCGGGTACACAGAGCTGGTTAGTAAGGGAGCTGCTTCCCTTACTCAGGGCTAACTCAAAATCCAAATGCTTTCCACCACACTGCCATACTGCTCGGTCACTGTCTGCTCTTATATCCCCCTTCCCCAGGGTCTCTCAGCTGCAGGAACTGACCTGTGAGAAAGGTAGAATCCAGGGGTCATCCCCAGCCCCACCCACTCTGAACAACTCTTTTCAGGGGAACTGGGGTCAGTTGTTGGTCCTCACCTTCCTTCAATAACTCTAATGCACCTGATTCAGGAAGCTGAGGATTGGTTGTTAGTTTTTAATCTTTCTTCTCAGTCTCCCCCAGCATCCATCTCTCAGAGAGAGGCAGGAGACTCTGGGTAGGACTTTTGCTCCAAGCAGTGAGTGTGGTGATGATTCAGGCCGGCGAGCATGTGAGATCAGAGGACTCCTGAGTCCTCTTCCTCCAAACTGCTTTGTAAAGGGGAGTTAAGGAAGAAGACTTAGAGCTGGATGGTGGTGGCCAGAGAAGCTGAGGAGAATGTCTCTCTCCTAGGACACCCTGCCGCAATTCATCAATCTGATCGAAAGACGAAAGAGTAGCACCAGTATAATTTCTGATACTAAGGCCCACACTCCCAGTTGCTGGTTTCTGGTGAAGAGCCTTGAGTGACGGGGGAAGAAGGGGTGATTCCTACAATGGACAAAGGGAGTGTGCTGTTTTCCAAAACCTCAGATAGCTGAATATCATTTGAATGGTTTACATGTTATCCAGGAAGGGAACTCTGTAAGCAGCCAAGGCTCTAAACAAGGCTACTGTGTTTGAGAAGCCCTCCCTGCCCAGCCTTTAGCTAAAGTCTACTTTCCTGCTTTGGCTTACTGAGTGGAAACACCTGCCCACTGAACTCTCTGGACAACCCACACTCTGTGTTAATTAGTTTCACCTACTGCCACCTGCACCTTGCTCAGAACACCCTTCAGGGAAACAGAACTGGACTCTTCAGAGCAGGAGATGAGAATAAAGAAATCACAATTCACCCAATCCTAGTCGCTCACAATTCAATCTTTGAATCGTGGTTTGGGCCCTAAGAGGGGGAATGAGATGACAAATCCCAAATACACAGTGACTTGAGAGTGAGTTTGGAATCATCTCACCTAAAGTTATCCTTTCTACTCTCCAGTCTCCCTACCCAACCAATTAGAAGTCCATCCTCCTTCAGAAAATTCCCAGGAAAAGTGATTACACCTGGCTTTTCACTGCTCTGATTAAGAAATTAATCCTGTGGTTTAATTTTTAATTTTAATCCCTCTTTTTGGACTTCCACTTCATTTCCTCTTCTTTGCTCACCAGCTCCCATCGGAGCTGGAAGATGATGAGCCCATAAAGTAGGCCTGTGCTTTTTTTTTTTTTTGCGGTACGCGGGCCTCTCACAGTTGTGGCCTCTCCCGTTGAGGCGCACAGGCTCCGCGGCCATGGCTCACGGGCCCAGCTGCTCCACGGCATGTGGGATCTTCCCGGACTGGGGCACGAACCCGCGTCCCCTGCATCGGCAGGCGGACTCTCAACCACTGCGCCACCAGGGAAGCCCGGGCCTGTGCTTTTTATAGCAACAATGAACACTCTTCCTTAGGTCTGAACTACTCTTTACCTTTTTAAAAGTAAAAAAAGCTATAGCAATCAAGGCACTCAAATACCTAGAAATAATCTTAAAAAAAATATATGTAAATTTTACATGACAAATAATTTAAAACGCTACTGATGGGACATCAGTATGACTTACACATGTTTATAGGAAGATTCTATTTAATAAATATAACAGGGCTTCCCTGGTGGCGCAGTGGTTGAGAGTCTGCCTGCCGATGGATGTAGGGGACACGGGTTCGTGCCCCGGTCCGGGAAGATCCCACATGCCGCAGAGCGGCTGGGCCCATGAGCCATGGCCGCTGAGCCTGCGCGTCTGGAGCCTGAGCTCCGCAATGGGAAAAAAAATAAAATAAAAATAAATAAATAAATATAACAGTTCTCCCTTATGTAATCTAAAAATATGTGATTCCACAAAATAACATTAACAGTATACTCAGAAAGGAAATTGTGGTATATTCCCAAAATATAATACTACACGGTGATGAGAATGAATGGACTAAAACTATACACAATAATATAGCTGAATGTCACAAAAATAATGTTGAACAAAAGAAACCAGACACAAAAGAGTACTTACTGTGTGACTCTCTGTATAAAAAACAAAACAAGCAAAACTAGTTTCTGCTACTAGGAGTCTGAAGCAAGTTTACCCTTGAGGAGAGTAGTGACTCGGAAGGGATAATGTTCTGCTTTTTTGATCTGGGTGTTGGTTACACAAATGTGTTCCATTTTTGAAAATTCATCAACATGTATGCTTTTCATCTGTGCACTTTTCTGTGTATATATTGTACATCAATTTTTAAAATTGTGGTAAAAATAACATAATGTACATCAGTTTTAAAAAACAGTATGGTACTAGAACATGAATAGAGAGATCAATGGAACATGAAAAACTCAGAAATAGACCCAAATACATGACAATTTGGATCTTATGAAAGGTAGCATTCAAAAACAATGGAGGAAATATGGGTTATTCAGTAAGGGCTGGACAAGACAAAACTGGATCACTATTTCACACCTTAACACCAAAATAAATTCCAGGTGAATCAAATATTTACATATGCAAGAAGACACTATAAAAATATTTAAAGAAAACATAGGATAATGTTTTAATAATCTTAGGTCATAGAACGCTTTTCTAAATATGATATAAAACCCAGAAGTTATCAAAGAAAATGCTGACAAATTCAGCTACATAAAAATTAAAATATTTGCATAACAAAAAGTCAACATGAAAGTAAAAAGACATAGGACAAACTGGGAAAGGGGAAAAATATTTTCAACTTATACATGAACAAAAGGCAAATATTAAAAGTCCTGACAACCAAATAGAAATATGAACAAAGTGTATGAACAATTTACAGAAAAATAGAAAGCAATTGTCACTTAAGCATATTAAAATATGCACAACCTTATAAGAGAAATGAAAATTTAAATTGCAATGAGCTGCCATTTACACTATCAGACTGTCAAAAATCAAAAAGTTTGATAACAGGCTGTATAAGCTTGCTGATGGGAGAGAAGACTGGTAAAACTTGCATGGAAGGCAATTTGGCAATACTAACAAAAATCCTTTTCAAACATTGTTGGTGGAATGAAAATGAGAAAAATCTTTGTGGGAGAAAGAGAATTTGTGAAATTGTATCTATCCAACTGAAGAAACAATACACACACTTCTCAGACAGTGTTTGCAGCCCTAAGTATTTATTGTACAGATATACAAGAGCCAAACAAAATATACTTGGGTATCAGTATAATGTTAAAGGGACTGATTTAATGTATCTTAATACATCCCTCAGGCTTACTATGAAACTTAACTATTAGGCAGATACCTATGTGCTGCTATGGACAGATATCTAGACCATATAAAAAGAAACTGCAAAATAGTAATGTATAACATGTTACCGACTGGGTAATATATATAAATATATTTAATGTATACATGTTTACTATAGAATATCTTGTGAAAAATCCACAAGAATCTGGTAAAACCGGTTGCTTCTTAGGGAAGACAGACCTTTTATTCCTTTGTAGAATGTGCATGTACTACTTACTCAAAACACATATATATTTTTTAAATCAACACAAAACGAAAAACTGAGGCCCACTGGCATCTCCTTAGCTGACCAGAGATATAATCTTGCATTCACTCAACAAACATTTACTGCGTGCGTATCATGCGCCAGGCACTGTGACAGAAGCTGGTGCGAAAGATCCCCGCATTACAAGGAGCGCTCAACCCCTGTCAAGGGTCAGCCCCTCGTGCGGGGCGGGGACTGGAGGCCGGGAGGGGCCAAGGGCCAGCTCGCGAGGCTCCCGGCGGCCCAGAGTCCGTAGCAGGGTCCAACCGTCTCTAACGGTCCAAGGACCCAGACGGCGGTTGGAATGCACTCTTCCAAAGCAAACCGCCGTCTGCAGAAACCCTCCCCTTTTCTCGCCCCCACAGAAACGGCCCGGTGGCTTGTGCCTTCGCGCCTGTTGCCCCGACCCGTCTCCCTTCAATCCCCAGGAAAGGAGGGGGGGCCCTGATGACCGCCCTACCCACAGCTCCCTTACCACGGGGTGCTCCGAACTCGGGTCCCTCTCCTGCTGCAGTGTCGGTGCTCCTTGTCTGTTCATTCCTCGACAGAGAAGTAGAGTGAGCCCCTCACTCTCTGCCGCGCAATTCCTTCCCCTTGGCTTTCTCTCCATCTCTACGAAGCCTATTTAATGTTTTCCCGCAAAAAAAAAAAAAAAAATGTTTTCCGTGTCTCCTGAGTCCCTGTCACAGTATGGGGACCGATCGAGGCAAAAGATCGCAGAAGAAAAAAGTGGCGGAGCATCGCCCATCAGGAGGTGGCTGCCCCAATGGTCAATGGGTTGTGGGGTCGCACTGGCTTTGTAGAAAGGCACTAATTTTTTGCAAACAGTGATGCGGCTCAGTGATGCCACCCTCTCGCACCTTGGGAGCGCGATTTTTCCCCACAGGCTTAGGAGATGGAAGCCTCCTCGGTAATTGGCCTAGAGATTGGCAGGGTCTACTCCGGGAGCCTCTAATTGGCTGTTTAATACTCAGCAGGTGCAATCTCAATTAACGATGTCGGCTTTCCCGGGAGCCTATTGGCTGATCTGGTGGGCCGGCTTTGAATTCCATCCGGGTAATTGGGTACCAGTACGCAGCAGCGCCGTCGCTCAGGGACAGCCCCCGCGAGGATTGGTTATGGCGGGGAAGACTGATTGGTGGGGCTGCGAACCGGGCATTGATTGGTGCAGGAGGGATGCGGGGGCGGGGAAGTGGCGGCTGAAGCTAGGACCGCGGGGTTCCGAGTGGCGGTGCGAGTGAGAGGAGACGACGGCGTCTGGTTTGAGGTGTGACGGGGAGCGCGCGACGGCTGACTCGAGGAGCAGTAAAGGCGGGGACCGGGAGCGGAGGTTTGGGGAATGAGGGAGGCCGGGCCAGTGGCGCCAGTGGCAACAAGGAGGCGGAAATGTGGGACTTAGGGAAGGGAGGCGCCCTCGGACGAGGCGAGGGTGTGGGGAAAGCTTTCCCCCACCCCTAGGCTAGTAACCGTATCCAGGGGAAATGCGCTTGTCCCGGGATTAAGCCACGACGGACCCTTGCACCAGTGCGGGAGGGTTTGCCCCAAGCCAATCACCATCAGTTTATCAGTTTGCCTTTTATTTTCCACAGCTTTTTCTTTAATTATCTCTGATAGGATGACTATTTACAGTCATCAGAGTAAGGGGGTTTTGTTTGTTTTTCCAACTTCCCTCTTTAGTTCTTAATACAGATAGAATCGTGGGTTTTGGCTCAAAACTCCCGTGTCAGAGCTACTCTTTCCTCAGCTTGCGAGAAGTGGGTGGAGGCTTCTTTCACGCACTGCTTTAAAAATAAATGTAGCAAGGTTGAGAAAATCGAATGAGCTGCTTCAGTTCAACAAGCTGATCACCATGTTTTAGGTACTTTGTAAGTTCTGGTTGTTAGGAGATACTGGAGTGATAGATCCTTGCCCCCATGGAGCTCACTTTGTGTTTTGAAATGCATATCAGATAGTTGTTAGCAACTGTTTAATACAAGTGTCAGGAAACTTCAAAGTTAGCTTTTTCTGAAAAGCATTGTATAGCCATATTTCTCAACCTTGAAATGACCCACATGTCTCCTCTTTACCTGTTTTCCCCTAGGAGCTATGCTCTTAAGTTCTAGTCTCCACATTCAATTTGCAGTAATAAAATCAAACATAAGCTAGCATTTGGTACTCTACGATTATTCCCATTTCCATCATATTTCCCACTTTTATTTTTCTTAAGAGAAACTTAACAATATGAAAGGATATGTAAATTGTAAACAAAACTATACTTGATTAATATTAATCAAGTAGATTTTTCTGTGAGACATCAGCTGATAACAAAATTAGCACAGACTTCATTTGTAATATTTGAAGAGATGTTAGTAAAATTTAGGTTTTGGTTCAAATAGAAGTCACCCGATAAATTCATCCTTGTCATGGACATTCATCTTCCTGCCACCCACACTCCCTCCACCACCAAAACATCAGTATTCTATCTCAAATGCTACCATCTACTCAAATGAGAAACCTGGTAGCCAGCTCCTTGGCTCACCCTCTAACCTTTCCATAAATCAATTGCTGGGTCTTGTGTGTTCTACCTTTGAAAACTCTCTGAACTGTCTGTCTACTTCTTTCCATCTCTATCACTGACACCTGGACTAGCCTCTGAATTGGTCTCCCTACACCTGCTGTTGCTGCCTTCAGTTCATTCTCACTACAGACATAGCCATTAATCAAGAATTACAAGCGATGCATGTGTTATGAAGGGATGGTTGGTGTACTATGGAAACCAGTAGCAATGAAACCCAATTCAGTATAGCAGGTCATACTAGGATCATTCTATCCTCTCTCTGAGATGGAGAGAAATACATTTTGAGGTGTTCCAGGGACCCGTTGGAAAACCTTAAAGTTAGCTAGAGGTCAGACGAACTTTGTTTAGAATTTGATCTTTGCGAAGTTTGTCAGAAATATCAAAAGTTTTAAAACACTTGGTCAAGTAGGATCATGGGTCACTGTGGAACAATACTTATTCACTGAATCAAAGTGACAAAGATCTCAAAGGCAAATACAGGAATGTATTTCCATTCCTCATACCTTCTTTTTCCTGAAAACACTCCTCTTTCCTTGTATACTGAAATGTTTCGCTTATTCTAGTAGCTTAAATTACGTATATTAATTAGAAATCTCAGCTCTTAAAACCCTAATTTTTAATGAAAACTAAGAAGTAAGCAATTAACTGTCTTTTACATTAGCATTCTGTAGATTAGCAAGCTTATAAATAGTATTTATGGTTTCCAGAAAACACGTGCTTTTTTTATAGTAAGTGTCTTAGTGTGGCACCAAACATATTAAAATAGTTTCAAATATCTTTAGTTTCTTTGTAAAAGGAAGTCTGTGTTCAGTAACTAATGCTTCAGTATCTCATTTTATTTGGGAGTTATCTATTAGTAGACTTACATCATTTAACTTAGCAAAACTCTAAAGTTTCAAATTATCGAAATCTAGAGAGTATTTTAAATAGACATTCCCAAACATAATTATTCCTAAAGAGTTTACCTAAAAGTTCTTATCTCATTTACCTCTATTTTATTTACTTAAAAGTTCCATCATATCAAGTTATTTTCTTGCTAGCAAACTTTGCAACAGATATAATAAGGTCTTGTTTGATTTCCAGTAAACCTAGGTACAATAAAGGTATTATACTTAATGTTGATGATTCTAAAGGTATATATTGTTAATTAAACCAACAAGCTTAAGCTAACTTTAATACCTGATATTAATTCAATACTGAATATTTCCCAGATTGTTACCGGAAAACTGGGTTCACCTCTTGGTGGCTGTCGAGCCAAAAAGCACAACCAAGCCAAAGATCGGGAGAAGGAAGGATTTATTTCTTGCAGCAAGTGAGGAGAACACTGAGGATCTTTTCTAAAGTAGTGTCTCCCCAAACAGCAAAATAGGGGAAGTTTTAAGTAAGGGTACATGCATATTCATGGAGAGGTTTGGGTGGTTGAGAGTCCAAGCTTTAGTTGATTGAAGTTGGGAGGGTCGGAAAAAGTCAACATCATCATCCCTTAGGTGCCAGTTGATCTGGTGGTTCAGTGCTTCAGGCTAATCTTTACCACTGAAACAGAACCAGGAGTCTTTACAACTGATATATTATCCTTGCCATCGTTACTTCTCTTGCCTGATAAGTCATTGTTTCTGCATTCTTTTGTTCCCGTAAAATCATTAATTACTGAGACCTGTTCAATGACAAGCATTGTGGCCAGGCTTGGGTCACATAATGACTTGGGCCAAAAATGGCTTCTCTACTGTCAAGAAAACCATGCCCAGGGACCTCTTACCTTATCTGCTTACAAGATCATGTGAATCCGAAATTCCTTCTGGTCAGTTTCTTTTATATTTTTAAGTATTTATATAAGTGCTTAATTTTCTTTAAGCCAGTTAAATAGAGTTCTTGTACAAATTAATTTTGGCAGTACAACACATCTACAACACACATAGATAGAAACAGATACCCCATAGTTTTCATTCCAAAATTTCAACCATGAATCAGGGACAAAAATATTAAACCCATCAGTAACAAGCTGTTGGATTCAAATTGGGTTTCTGGCACATGGAACAAATCAAAGTCACCTGTTTAGATGGCTAAACCTTTTTACTAATACTTATAGAGACACAGTTAAGATTTTGTCATTGACAAGTTCCAAATTACCTACACCCTTCCTGAAACTTGCATTTTATCTTTTTTTTTTTAATGGAAGTATAGTTGATTTACAATGTTGTGTTAGTTTCTGGTGTACAGCAAAGTGATTCAGATATACATATGTACACATATTCTTTTTTCATATTTTCCATTATAGTTTATTACAGGATATTAAATATAGTTCCCTGTGCTATACAGTAGGACCTTGTTTATCTATTTTACATATAGTAGCTTGTATCTGCTAATCCCAAACTCCCAATTTATCCCTCTACTACCTGCTTTCCCCTTTGGTAACCATAAGTTTGTTTTTAAAGTCTGAGTCTGTTTCTGTTTTGTACATAAGCTCGTGTCATATTTTAGATTCCACATATAAGTGATATCGTATGTTGTCTTTCTCTTTCTGACTTACTTGACTTAGTATGATGATCTCTAGGTCCATCTATGTTGCTGCAAATGGCATTATTTCATTCTTTTTTATGGCTGAGTAGTATTCCATTGTGTATATGTACCACATCTTCATCCACTCATCTATCAGTGGACATTTAGGTTGTTTCTGTGTCTTGACTATTGTGAATAGTGCTGCCTGTATCTTTTTGAAGTATGGTTTTTCTCCTGATATATGTCCAGGAGTGGGATTGCTGGGTCATATAGTAGTTCTGTTTTTAGTTTTTTAGGAACCCCCATACTGTTCTCCATAGTGGTTATACCAATTTACATTTCCAACAGCAGTGTAGGAGGGTTCCCTTTTCTCCACACCCTCTCCAGCATTTATTGTTTGTAGACTTTTTGATGATAGCCATTCTGACCAGTGTGTGGTGATACCTCATTGTAGCTTTGATTTACATTTCTCTAATAATTAACAATGTTGAGCATCTTTTCATGTGCCTTTTGGCCATCTGTATGTCTTTGGAGAAATGCCTATTTAGATCTTCTGCCCATTTTTTGATTGGGGTGTTTGTTTTTTTGATATTGAGCTGCATGAGCTGTTTGTAGTATAGTCTGAAGTCAGGGATCCTGATTCCTCCAGCTCCTTTTTCTTAGGATTGCTTTGGCTATTCGGGGTCTTTTGTGTTTCCACACAAATGTAAAATTTTTTTGCTCTACTGAAAAATGCCATTGGTAATTTGATAGGGATTACATTGAATCTGTAAATTGCTTTAGGTAGTATAGTCATTTTGACAATATTGATTTTTCCAATCCAAGAACATGGTATATTTTTCCATCTGTTTGTGTCATCTTTGATTTCTTTCATCAGCGTCTTACAGTTTTCAGACTACAGGTCTTTTGCCTCCTTAGGTTTATTCCTAAGTATTTTATTCTTTTTGATGTGATGGTAATGGGATTGTTTCCTTAATTTCTCTTTCTGATCTTTCATTACTAGTGTATAGAAATGCAAGAGATTTCTGTGTTTTAATTTTGTATACTGCAACTTTATCGAATTCATTGATGAGCTCTAGTAGTTTTTGGGTAGCATCTTTAGGATTTTCTATGTATAGTATCATGGCATCTGCAAACAGTGACAGTTTTACTTCTTTTCCAATTTGGATTTCTTTTTTTTAATGTTTTATTTATTTATTTTTTACTTATTTTTGGCTGCATTGGGTCTTCATTGCTGCTTACGGACTTTCTCTAGTTGAGGCGAGTGGGGGCTACTCTGCACTGTGGTGCGCGGGCTTCTCATTACGGTGGCGTATCTTGTTGCAGAGCATGGGCTCTAGGCTCGTGGGCTTCAGTAGTTGTGGCACACGGGCTGAGTAGTTGTGGCTTTCGGGCTCTAGAGCACAGGCTCAGTAGTTGTGGTGCATGGGCTTAGTGGCTCCACGGCATGTGGGATCCTCCTGGACAAGGGATCAAACCCGTGTCCCCTGCATTGGCAGTGGGTTCTTAACCACTGTGCCACCAGGGAAGTCCCAAATTTGGATTTATTTTATTTCTTTTTCTTCTATGATTGCCATGGCTAGGACTTCCAGAACTATGTTGAATAAAAGTGGCAAGAGCGGACATCCCTTGTCTTGTTCCTGATCTTAGAGGAAATGCTTTCAGCTTTTCACCATTTAGCACGATTTTAGCTGTGGGTTTGTCACATATGGCCTTTATTATGTTGAGGTAGTTTCCCTCTATGCCCAGTTTCTGGAGAGTTTTTATCATAAATGGGTGTTTAATTTTATCAGAAGCGTTTTGTGCTTCTTTTTGAGATGATCATATGTTGGTTTTTTTTTTTTAACATCTTTACTGGAGTATAATTGCTTTACAATGGTGTTAGTTTCTGCTTTATAACAAAGTGAATCAGCCATACATATACATATATCCCCATATCCCCTCCCTCTTTTGTCTCCCTCCCACCCTCCCTATCCCACCCCTCTAGGTGGATCATATGGTTTTTAGTCTTCCATTTGTTAATGTGGTGTATCACACTGAACAATTTGCAGATATTGAAAAATCCTTGCATCCCTGGAATAAATCCCACTTGATCATGGTGTATGGTCCTTTTAATGTATTGTTGGATTCAGTTTGCTAGTATTTTGTTGAGGATTTTTGCATCTATGTTCATCAGTGATACTGGTCTGTCATTTTCTTTTTTTGTGGTAGCTATGTCTGGCTTTGGTATCAGGGTGATGGTGGCCTCATAGAATGAGTTTGGAGTGTTCCTTCCTCTGCATTTTTTGGAATAGTTTCAGAAGGATAGGTCTTTACTCTAAATGTTTGATAGAATTTGCCTGTGAAGCCATGTGGTCCTGGACTTTGTTCATTGGAAGTTTTTAAATTACTGATTCAATTTCAGTACTGGTAATTGGTCTGTTCATATTTTCTATTTCTTCCTGGTTCATTCTTGGAAGACTATACCTTTCTAAGAATTTGTCCATTTCTTCTAGGTTGTCCATGTATTGGCATATGGTTGCTTGTAGTAGTCTCTTATGATACTTTGTATTTCTGTGGTGTCAGTTGTAACTTTTTTCATTTCTAATTTTATTGATTTGAGCTCTCTCCCTTTTTTTCTTGATGAGTCTGGCTAAAGGTTTATCAATTTTGTTTATCTTTTCAAAGAACCAGCTTTTAGTTTCATTGATCTTTTCTGCTGTTCATCTCTCTTTCATTTATTTCTGCCCTGATTTTTATGATTTCTTCCCTTCTACTAACTTTGGGTTTTGTTCTTCTTTCTCTAGTTGCTTGGTGTAAGGTTAGGTTGTTTGAGATTTTTCTTGTTTCCTGAGGTAGGATTGTATTGCTATAAACTTCTGTCTTAGAACTGCTTTTGCTGTGTCCCATAGATTTTGGAGCATCGTGTTTTCATTTTCATTTGTCTCTAGGTATTTTTTGATTACCTCTTTGATTTCTTCAGTGATCCATTGGTTGTTTAGTAACATATTGTTTAGCCTCCACTTGTTTGTTATTTACAGTTTTTTTTCTTGTAGCTGATTTCTAATCTCATAGCGTTGTGATTGTTGTGGTTGGAAAAGATGCTTGATATAATTTCAGTTTTCTTAAATTTACTGGGGCTTACTTTGTGGCCCAGTATGTGATCTATCCTGAAGAATGTTCCATGTACACTTGAGAAGAATGTGTATTCTGCTGCTTTCAGATGGAATGTTCTGTAAATATCAATTAAGTCCATCTGATCTAATGTATCATTTAAGGCCTGTGTTTCCTTATTGATTTTTTGTCTGGATGATCTGTCTATTGATATAAGTGGGTTGTTAAAGTCCCCTACTATTAGAGTATTACTGTCGATTTCTCCTTTTATGTCTCTTAACATTTGCTTCATATATTGAGGGCCTCTTATGTTGGGTGCATATATATTTACAATTGTTATATCTTCTCCTTGGATTGATTCCTTGATCATTATGTACTGTCCTTCTTTGTCTCTTGTAAGTCTTTATTTTAAAGTCTATTTTGTCTGATATACATATTGGCTACTCCAGCTTTCTTTTGATTTCCATTTGCATGGAATACCCTTTTTCATTCCCCTCACTTTCAGTCTGTACATGTCCCGAGATCTGAAGTGGGTCTGTTGTAGACAGCACATAAATGGGTCTTGTTTTTGTATACATTCAGCCAGTCTGTGTCTTTTGGTTGGAGCATTTCATCCATTTACATTTAAAGCAATTATTGATATGTTTGTTCTTATTGCTATTTTGTTAATTGTTTTGGATTTGTTTTTGTAGGTCTTTTTTCTTTCTTTCCTCTTTTGTTCTCCTCTCTTGTAATTTAATGACTATCGTTAGTGTTGTGTTTGGATTGCTTTCTTTTGTGTGTGCGTGTGTGTGTGTGTCTATTGTAGATTATTGGTTTGTGGTTACCATAAGATTTTGATATAGCAGTTTATATATATATATATACAAGATTGTTTTAAGTTGCTGGTCTCTTAATTTCCAATGCATTTCCAATATCCTGCTTTTGTACTTTCCTCTTCTCACGATTGCTGGTTTTGGTATCATATGTGTGTGGGGATGATTTCCTACATTTACTGTATGTTTGCCTTCTTTACCAGTGAGCTTTCCCATCCATAATTTTCTTGTTTCTAGTTATAGCCTTTTCTTTTCCACCTAGAGAAGTTCCTTTAGCATTTGTTGTAAAGCTGGTTTGGTGGTGCTGAATTCTTTTAGCTTTTGCTTGTCCATAAAGCTTTTGATTTCTCCAAATCTGAAAAGAGCCTTGCTGGGTGAAGTATTCTTGGTTGTAGCTTTTTCCTTTCATCACATTAAATATATCGTGCCACTCCCTTCTGGCCTGCAGGGTTTCTGCTGAAAAATCAGCTGATAACCTTATGGGGATTCCCTTGTATGTTATTTGTTGCTTTTTTCTTGTTGGTTTTAATATTTTCTCTTTGTCTTTAATTTTTGTCAGTCTGGTTACTATGTGTCTTGGTGTGTTCCTCCTTGGGTTTATCCTATATGGGACTCTCTAGGCTTCCTGGACTTGTGTGTTTCCTTTCCCATGTTAGGGGAGTTTTTGGTTATTATCTCTTCAAATATTTTCTCAGGCCCTCTCTTTTTTCTCCTTCTGGGACCCCTGTAATGTCAATGTTGGTGCATTTAACGTTGTCCCAGAGGTCTCTTAGACTGTACTCATTTCTTTTCACTTTTTTTCTTTTTTCTCTTCTGTGGCAGTGATTTCCACCAATCTGTCTTCCAGCTCACTTATTCATTCTTCTGCCTCATTTATTCTGCTATTGATTCCTTCTAGTGTATTTTTCATTTCAGTTATTGTTCATCTCTGTTTGTTCTTTAAATTTTCTAGCTCTTTGTTAAACGTTTTATGTATCTTCTTGGTCTCTGTCTCCATTCTTTTTCCAAGATTGTGGATCATCTTTACTATCATTATTCTCTTTTGTCTAACTTTCTGTGTTTGTGGCCTCCGTTCCTCAGGCTGCAGGATTATAGCTCCTCTTGCTTCTGGTGTCTGTCCCCTGGTGGGTGAGGTTGGTCCAGGGGCTTGTGCAGGCTTCCTGGTGGGAGGGACTGGTGCCTGCCCATTGGTGGGTGGAGCTGGGTCTTGTCCCTCTGGTGAGCAGGGCCATGTCAAGGAGTGTGTTTAGAGGTGGCTGTGGGATCAGGACGGCTTCAGGCAGCCTATCTGCTGATGGGTGGGGCTGTGCTCCCATCCTGTTAGTTGTTTGGCCTGAGGCATCCTAGCACTGCAGCCTGCAGGCTATGGGATGGGGCCAGGTTTCAATGCCAAAATGGTGACCTCTGGGAGAGTTCACAATGATGAATATTCACTGGGGCTTCTGCCAACAGTGTCCTTGCCCCCATAGTCAGCCACAGCCAACCTCTGCCTCCCAGGAGACCCTCCAAGACCCACAGGTAGGTCTGGCCCAGGCTCCTATGGAGTCACTGCTTTGCCCTGGGTCCCAGTGCATGTGAAACCTTGTGTGTGCCCTTCAAGAGTATTGTCTCTGTTTCCCCCAGTCCTGTGGAGCTCCTGCACTCAAGCCCCACTGACATAGCCAAATGCACTAGGGGCTCCTCTTGATGCCAGGCCCACAGGCTGGGGAGCCTGACATGGAGCTCAGAACTCTCACTCCTGTGGGAGAACCTCTATGATATAATTATCTTCCAGTTTGTGGGTTGCCCACCTGGTGGGTATGGGATTTGATTATATCGTGAAAGCATCCCTTGTACCATCTCATTGTGGCTTCTTCTTTGTCTTTGGATGTAGAATATCTTTTTGGTAGGTTTGAATCTTTGTTGTAGATGGTTGTTCAGCGGTTAGTTGTGATTTTGGTGTTCTTGTGAGATGAGGTAAGCTCAAGTCCCTTTGCTCCACCATCTTGTCTCCCCAACACCCTTTAGACCTTTTAATGATGGCCATTCTGCACAGCGTGAGGTAGTACATCATTGCAGTTTTGATTTGCGTGAAATTTGTGTTTTAAAAAGATGGTCCGGGGAATTCCCTGGCGGTCTGCGCTACCATTGCGGGGGACCCCATTCGATCCCTGGTCAGGGAACTAAGATCCCACAAGCCACAGCAGCCCAGCCAAAAGAAGAAGAAGAAAAAAAAGATGGTCCAGGTAAGAGTTCCTGGAGAAGATCAAATAGAATATTTGCATCTCAAAGGCATAGGAGGAGAAAGGCAAGTTCCTCCTAGGAGGACTTTGTTCCTTAAAGGCTAGATTTTTGTTTTTCAATACTTACAAGCTTCGGGACTTCCCTGGTGGTGCAGTGGTTAAGAATCCACCTGCCAGTGCAGGGGACACAGGTTCGAGCCCTGGTCCGGGAAGATCCAACATGCCGCGGAGCAACTAAGCCTGTGCTCCACAGCTACTGAGCCTGCACTCTAGAGCCCACGAGCCACAACTGTTGAAGCCTGCAAGCCACAACTACTGACGCTCACATGCCTAGAGGCTGTGCTCCGCAACAAGAGAAGCCACCACAATGAGAAACCCGTGCACCACGACGAAGAGTAGCCCCCACTTGCCGCAACTAGAGAAAGCCCACGCACAGCAATGAAGACCCAATGCAGTCAAAAATAAATAAATTAATTTAAAAAATACAAGCCTCTTAATAGGTGAGGTTGGGGAGTGGTGAAAGGTTTGGTGGGTTTTGTATTGTTTCTGGAGCCACATCTCTGGTCCTGTAAAGAGTAGAATTTTAAAACAAGGACAGTTGTTTTTAATTCCTCAAAGAATTGGGTGGCTACCTCAATGAAAGGACTGACATACCCGTTCACCTCTGTTGGAATTTTACGTTCCCTCATTTAGCTTAGGGGACAAGGACCCCCCCCCCCAGTAAAATTCCTATCAGGCTCTGAATATCAGCTATGGTCAGTTTAGTCAGACCGGTGGCCTCCCATCTTGGTAATCCATTTACAAACACTTTTGAGGATCCTTCCTGGGTTTAAGAAATTCTAACTATGGCCTACAGCCTCAGATGGTCCCATTTCTTTTTCTTTTTTTTTTTTGATTGAAGTACAGTTTATTTACAATGTTGTGCCTATATCTCTACTGTACAGCAAAGTGGCTCAGTTTTACACATATATATTCTTTTTTTAATATTCTTTTCCATTATGGTTTATCCCAGGAGATATTGTTTATCCATTCTAAATGTAATAGTTTGCATCTACCAGCCCCAAATTCCCAGCCCATCCCTTTCCCTCCCTCTCTCTCCTGGCCTTGGCAACCGTGAGTCTGATCTCTATGTCTGTGAGTCTGTTTCTGTTTTGTAGATAGGTTCATTTGTGCCATATTTTAGATTCCACATATAAGTGATATCATATGGTATTTCTTTGTGTTTCTGACTTACTTCACTTAGTATGATAATCTCTCGGTCTCTCCATGTTGCTGCAGATGGCATTATTTTGTTCTTTTTTATGGCTAAGTAGTATTCCATTGTATGTATGTACCATATCTTTATCCATTCATCTGTTGATGGACATTTAGGTTATTTCCATGTCTTGGGTATTGTGAATAGTGCTGCTATGAGCATAGGGGTGTGTGTATCTTTTTGAATTATAGTTTTGTCTGGGAACATGCCCAGGAGTGGGATTGCTGGATCATATGGTAATTCTATTTTTAGTTTTCTGAGGAACCTCCATACTGTTTTCCATAGTGGCTGCACCAACTTACATTCCTCAGGTGGTCCCGTTTCTAAAGGTAACCATTTAATAGTGTCTTCAGAGTAGAAAGGCAATTCAGATAGAGGATTACTAGAATGAGTACTCAAAGGAGGATAGAGGGGAGCAGTAGTTAAAGTTTTAGGTACCATTAATCTTTCATTAGCCTTCTACAACAATTCTTTCAATGAGGCTATTTTGAAATTTTGGAGCTTTTTGGGGCTTCTGCATATCAATTAAAATGGGTACAATAGTTTAAAATGAGAGCTCTCTAAAATTTTAACAATTTAGAAGTTTTTCCAATTCAGAGGATCCAAAGCTTCAAAAAGCTAGCCCTATACAAATATTTCTCCCTGCTAACCTAATTTGTAAAAGAGAAACTCTTACCACTGTTTCCAGTAGACCCTGCAGGCAGACATCCAGGAGACTGCCAGCTTTAACTGCATGCAAAAAAATCAGTTTGGGAATGCAAAAAGAGAACCCAATCTTGGCCATTTCAGGGTGGGGTTTCCTCTAATTTCCAATTAAGTACTTGCAAGCATACATAAACCCAGCTGGTATTCCCATAGGTGGCTGTCTGTCTGCACAGGAGCTGTTTGGCCTTTGAGGCACGATTTCCCATTATTAATTTGGTAACCTAATTCAGATATGAGATATGATCTGAACAGCGTTATGGGGACAGTGTGGTGGATCAAATGTGTGCTGCTTCTGAGTCTAGCTCCCCAAGAATGTTACGCTTTATGGTTGGGCAGGTACTTCCGCCAGTGGGGAGGTTTGGTCAATGCATGGTGCAGATACACAATGCACGGTAGAGAGAGGAGGCCAAAGGGCAGAGAAAATTTTTTATGTTTAAATTATCCTTGACTTGCCTTAGAATATGAAATTTTATTTCATCACATGTGATTTTTTTTTCCTTTTTTCTTTTTTTGCGGTACGCGGGCCTCTCACTGTTGTGGCCTCTCCCGTTGTGGAGCACAGGCTCTGGACGCGCAGGCCCAGTGGCCATGGCTCACAGGCCCAGCCGCTCCGCGGCATATGGGATCCTCCCGGACCGGGGCACGAACCCACGTCCCCTGCATCAGCAGGCGGACCCTCAACCACTGCGCCACCAGGGAAGCCCACATGTGATTTATTAAAGTGAAAAACAGAATGGTTGTAAGTGTATTGATGGGCTAGGGAGTAAGACTATGAAGACGGAAGTGACATGTGTCAGAGCAAGGATACTTAAGAGGGTACATCCTGTTCCCCTCCTAGGGGTAGGTTTAGAATATAAGGCTGTGAAGATGGTAGGCACAGATTAGATTATAAAGAACCTTTCATGCCACTGAGCTTACATTTAGGCAGGAGAGTTGCTGAAGAATAAGAGGATGTGTATTCATTCAACAAATTATTATTGACCAAATATTTATTGAGTGGCTACTATGTGCTAAGTACTGAGGAACAAAACAAAACAAAAAAATTCCTGCCTTTGGGGAGTTAACTTTCTAATGGGGAGACAATCAAAGTGAACACCTTCCAGATTATTATAATGACTGACTTTTAATCATAGTGAAATGGAAAACTGTGGAAGGATTTGAGCAGATGAATAGCATTATTTGACTTACTTCAGCTGTTGTGTTGGGAATAAACTGGAAAATGACAAAAGCAGGGACATAATTAAGAAGCAGTTGCAATAATCTAGACAAGAGATAATGGTGGTTTAGAGCATATGGTGGTCATAGCAGTGGAGAGGTTAAAAAGTGGTCAGATTCTGGATAATTTGAAAGTAGAACAAATAGGATTTGCTGACAGGATGGATGTGCTGTTTGAGGGGAAGAAGAGTAAGATTTTTAGCCTGAGGAGCTGAAAGAATGGAGTTGCCATTAACTGAGATGGCAAAGACTACAGAGGGTGAGATCAGGAGCTAGGTGTTGTACCTGTTAGGTTTGAGATGCCTATTAAACATCAAATGGAGACATCTCATAGGCAGTTGGATATACAGACCTGGAGTTCATGGGACTGGTCCTAACTAGATCTGTGAATTTGGGGATTAAATCAGCATATAGATGAGGTTTAAAGCCAAGACTGACTGAGACTTGATGAAATCCCCAGAGAAGTGAGGTAGAACAAAGAGGGCAAAGGACAGAGCCCTGGGGCACTCCAGTGTTTAGAGGTTAGAAAAAGGAGCGGGAACCAGCAAAGCAGACTGATGGAGCAGCCAGAAAGGGAGAAGGAAAACCAGGAAAGGGTGATGTGAAGCCAAGGGAAGAAAGTGTCAGAGAAGAGGGAGTCACCAGCTGTGCCAGACCCTGGGAGGGGTGGGGGCTGAAAGGAGGACTGAGAATTGATCATTGGATTCAGCAAGTCCAAGTCACTGGTGACCTTGACAAGAGCAGTAAGAGTGGATTCGAGAAGAGAAATTGAACACAGAAGTATTGACGCTCTTTGAGTTTTCTTGTAAAAGGAAGGGAAGAAAAGCATAGTATTTAGAGGAGTAAGTGGAATTGAGAAAGGATTTTCTTTAAGCAAGGAGAAGTAATAGCATGTTTGTCTGCTGATAGATTCAGTAGAGAGGAAAACATTAATGATGCAGGATAAGGAAGGAGAGCAACATTTATATGGAGCAGAGATAGTTCATCAATGGCCACAGGAAAGAAGATAGAATATTTAGGCACAGATGGAGGTAGGTGGGTCAGTTTGGAAGTTTGTTAATATTTTCTCTGAATGCTTTACTTTCTTAGTGAAATAGGAAGCAAAGACATCAGTTGAGAGGGAGGATGGAGAAGGAAGCACTAGAGGTTTGAGAAGAGGCGGTATGAAATAATTGGGAGGGTGAGAAAGTACATGGAATAAGGAAATAGAGTGAGGGACATATTGAAATATGCTAGGCAGGGCTCCCCTGGTGGCGCAGTGGTTGAGAACCCGCCTGCCAATTCAGGGGATACGGGTTCGAGTCCTGGTCCCAGAGAATCCCACATGCTGCGGAGCAACCGGGCCCGTGCGCCACAACTGCTGAGCCTGCGTTTTAGAGCCTGCGAGCCACAACTACTGAGCCCATGCACCACAACTACTGAAGCCTGTGTGCCACAGCTACTGAAGCCTTCACACCTAGAGCCCGTGCTCCGCAACAGGAGAGGCCACCGTGATGGGAGGCCTGCGTACCGCAACGAGAAGTGGCCCCCACTCGCTGCAACTAGAGAGAGCCCATGCACAGCAGCGAAGACCCAACACAGCCAAAAATAAATAAATAAATTTAATAAATAAATTTTAAAAATATATATGCTAGGCAGCAAAATGAAGATACAGTGTCAGAGAGAGACTAACAGCAAGAAGGCCATTGCAGTGGTCTAAGTGAGATTTGATGAGCTTCTGAATCAATTCAGGTACAGTATTGGGCTCATTAGCATATAGGTAGTAGTTCAAGCTTCAAGTATGGATAAAATTGCCCAAAGAGAGCAGACTGACAATAGCAGTGGATAGAGGCCACTGGAAGACAAGCTCAAAACTCAGAGGACTCCTCCAGGTAAACAGGAAAAACCATGGGAAAGAGGGCACAGAGGTAAGATTAGCTAAGGCTTATATGTGCCATCTAGGTTGATTACCTGGGAAGTTGTAGTTTTGATGAAGGAACAGGAGAGAACCCCATTTCACTGTTAGATGAGGAGTAAGTAGAAACACGGAGTGCAGATAGTAAATAGACCACACTTGCAATAAAGCAAAGTAGAAGTAGCAAAGCCCGAAACTAGGCCTGGAGAGCCATTCCTTGCAGAGACAGCAGCCTCTGGAAAGACCACGAGGTATAGAAGTGCACATATAAGGAATTTTAAATAGTTTGATGTGAAAACTAAATTTTTTAAAATATTTGATTCATTTAATTTTTTGTTCCTTTGTCTTTTAAAACTGATCAGTGTGTAGTTCTCTTTGGCGGAATTGGGGAGGGAGAAGTAACCTTCTATTTAGTTGTATGTATATGTGCCCCTTAGCTAACTTTTTAAAAAAAAAAGATACCGAGACTTTCACATGAAGTAGACTTTGAGACTGCTCAAGCTCTTGAAATGGGAAATTAGGCAGTAATATACTTCTTAATATTGTAATGTGTTCCCATTCTCTACCTGTCATAAAAGTTGTGTGAAAGCTCCTTTTCCTTCATTTGCTTATTTTAGGAGGCAGCAGAAAATGTCCACTGAACGGACTTCTTGGACAAGTTTGTCCACTATTCAGAAAGTAGCACTGGGCCTCGGGATCCCAGCCAGTGCAGTGGTTGCCTATATCCTATACCGCAGATATAGGGAAAGCAGAGGTATGTGAATCCATGGCTGTACATATGGAAATGTTTAAACTATGTTCTGGCCTTGTTAAATTGAAATGAAAACTTTCCTTCCAGACTGGGTATCATTTGTTGGGATGTAATTGGCTTTCTCTGAGGGATCTTTTTTTAAAAAATAAATTCATTTATTTTTTATTTTTGGCTGCATTGGGTCTTCGTTGCTGCGCGCGGGCTTTCTCTAGTTGCAGCGAGCGGGGGGCTACTCTTCGTTGTGGTGCACAGGCTTCTCATTGCGGTGGCTTCTCTTGTTGCAGAGCATGGGCTCTAGGTGCGTGGCCTCCAGTAGTTGTGGCTTGCAGGCTCTAGAGCTCAGGCTCAGTAGTTGTGACACATGGGCTTAGTTGCTCCGCAGCGTGTGGGATCTTCCCAGACCAGGGCTCAAACCCGTGTTCCCTGCATTGGCAGGTGGATTCTTAACCACTGCACCACCAGGGAAGTCCCTGTGAGGGATCTTTGAAACAGAGTTTTTTCTTTTCTATGTTAATGTGAAATAAAGAACTCATTTTATAATTCTTTTGATCTCTTCCCTTCAGCAGCACCAACACTACAATGGGTTCTTCCTTTCTCCTTTTTTTATACCCATACACTTGTTTATATTTTCCTTCTATTGTTAGAAGGCTAACTGTCCGGTCCAGTTTCCCCACAGGTTGGACCTACGGAGTAGGACCTAGAGAAATGATTTACGTACAAACGAGAAATTCTGAACCTAGTGGGCTCCTCAGGCAACTTCTAGCCTTCATTCTTCTCCAGGAGTCGTGTCTTGGGAGTAGTTTGCCCAGAATCCATCACCCATTCCTTGCAGAACCAAATGACTTTTCCCATTTTAGCATATGAAAACAGTAGCCCAGAGAGAATGCCCATCTTCTGGTCTTTCAGGACCTTTTAATTCCCACTCAGATGCTGCTTCTCCTTCTCTTTATGGTTGAGATCCTCACTTTATCTCTTGCATCCACATCTCTTTGATAGCTAGATTCACGGGAGGGCAGGTAGTAGCTTTGGGTATTATCTAAGTATGATCTGATGATCTATGCAGAAGAGCGGCTGACATTTGTTGGGGAGGATGACATCGAGATAGAGATGCGAGTCCCCCAGGAGGCTGTGAAGCTCATCATTGGCCGGCAAGGAGCCAATATTAAACAGGTAACTGTGTGAGCAGGCAACGGCTTTCCCAGGGATTGATTCTGCTTTCCCTCCTCTGCCCCCATTCCATAAAACCCACTCACACTATGTATATTTTAAACAGAAAAATACAGGAACTTATTAGGTAACTGCTATTTTCTTTCTAGAGATGAGTACTTCTCTCTAGAGAATGGGTGACTTAACTTGAAATGGGCATTTTTAATTGGATGATTCTCAGCCTGGTATAGCTTGAATCATTCCTTTCTACTATGGAATTATGAACTCTCATTAATTGACAGTAACTAATTAATTACTCCCTGATTCTTTTTACCATCTCCCGTTGTTCAGTTGGAATGTCAATAAAATAAAGTAATTGATTCTCTAATCCAAATTAGGGGGAAAGAG
>NW_006787556.1:940387-951498 GCF_000442215.2 Lipotes vexillifer | reverse complement strand
TGTTCTAAACACAGAGAAACTGTTTTGGATTAACTGCTGTTTGGGGTTACCTTTGTCTCTAATCTCCTTCCATAAGTACACGTAATTGAGGACTGCTTATAGCACCCTGATTTCACTGATTACTGTGTCCAGTTCCGTCTACCTCCAGGGTTAGGTTTAGAGTATCCTTAGCTGACCCAGATGAGAGCTCGTCCAGAGTGTACTACCACATATCCTTTTCTCTGCAGCTACGAAAACAGACAGGTGCTCGGATCGATGTGGACACGGAGGATGTAGGAGATGAGCGGGTTCTGCTCATCAGTGGTTTTCCTGTTCAGGTGTGCAAGGCCAAAGCAGCAATTCATCAGATCCTGACTGAGAGTACCCCAGTGTCTGAGCAGCTCTCAGTTCCCCAGAGATCTGTGGGCAGAATCATAGGTACCACTGGACAGCTTCCTCTGCTGTTTCCTTTTTTGTTTACCTTTGCCTTTCTTTCACACCTTCCCAAGGGTTTCTCCTGACCTACTTCCGCTTCACCTTGCTGAGAAAAAAAAGGCAGGGACATTGAGACCAGAGCTTTACTTTTTTACAGAAGTAAAATCAGTGGTAAAGCAAAACTCATTACCTCAAGAAGTTGTATGATCTGAACCTTACAAATAGGTTCCAGAAGGGTTCAGGTAAATGTATTTACCTCAGATTTTTAAAGGGAAGCTAAGGATGCTCATTTTATCCCAAATCTTTCAAGACAGTGCTCTAGAAAGCACCTATTATGCCTTCCCCTGGAGCATTCCTTGCACTGCTGGTAGAGGCAGAGAAATGTCCTGTCCCTGGTCCAGTGTTTCACACACCATGTAGGGTATCTTCTAATGAAGTGGGGATGTAAAGTATGCCAAGTGGCCAAAAAATGCAAGTGACATGACCACATTAACCTAGCCAATGTGTAGAATTTAAATAAAATGGATAGAGCAAATAATCCAGTATTCCCCTTAGTATAGTACAGATTTCAGTAGCTCCTGCTTTCCATTCACTATCTTCCATTCTGTTTAGTTTGAAAATGAGAACTGACTCTCCCCTCCTAGTATGTACAAAACAATGGTGTCTCTAGTAGGTAAGGTTACTGAGTAGGGAAGAACAGGTTTTTATGTATTATTCAATGCAGGGAGAGGCGGAGAGACAATTCGTTCTATCTGTAAGGCCTCGGGAGCCAAAATAACCTGTGACAAAGGATCAGAGGGGACATTGCTACTATCAAGACTTATAAAAATCTCAGGAACACAGAAGGAGGTGGCAGCAGCTAAGGTAAGTAGCTGATAGATTTGAATTGTATCTAAGAGTGAGAAGAACACTTTGCTCCATCCCAGGTCAGTATCTGGCCACGTAGATATCATCCCTTGTCTTATTTTCCACAGCATTTGATACTGGAGAAAGTTTCAGAAGATGAAGAACTTAGGAAGAGAATTGCTCATTCTGCAGAAACCAGAGTCCCACGGAAGCAGCCAATCAGCGTAAGAAGAGAGGAAGTGACAGAGCCAGCAGGGGCTGGAAAGCCAGCTTTATGGAAAAACACTGGCACTAGCTTGGAGCAGGCTGCACCTCTGGCAGTTCCTCCCCGCAAAGGAGGTGGCGACACGTCCTTTGTAGGACCAGAAGAGCGTTCCTGCAGGAAACCTAATGATGACAACTTTCAGAAGTTTGGAGCCCAGACCAGTCCAGAGACATCCATGTTTGAAAGTATGTAAGAAAGAGGGAACTCATGAGCCATATGGAAGATAGAAAAAGTGGCTTAGATAACCCAAAAGAGGAAACAATAAAAAAGAAAATTTCTATTTTCTCGACTACACTTACAAGTCTTTAATCACAGATAGGACTTTCTGGCAATATTTTACTTGGGATTAGTACTAAGCACAAATACTTTTTTTCTGAATACAAACCAGCTAATAATTATAGAAAACAATATAGAAATATGCTAGTTCACAGAAAACTAGTCTGTGAGTAATAGATCAAATAATTGAATTACATGGTATTCTTTCTCCAGACCTATTTATTTAAATAAGTAAAATACTGCGTCCAGTTTTTTTCCTGAATCATTACTGTTTTTAAAAATCTACACCATTCAAGAAGAATAAAAGAGCTGTGGGCTGTTTATTCTATGTATAGGTACTGGGATGGGCAGACCAGGGCCCCTAAGAGGTTCATAGACTTGTCCAGGGTCACATAATGAGTCAGTGGTAGAAAGGGATCTGGAACAGGCCCACATCTGTCCATGTATCTTCTCCCTGGTCCATGCTGCAGCTAGCATATGGGGATTTCCCTTCATTATAACTGGTGGCTGATTTGAATACGTGGCAGATGACTAAGAATGTGACCGAACTCTTATTACTCAGATTCATAGAAAGGAACAGAACATAGCTTAGTATTTTTCTTCAGGATGTTCTTGTATGATGCATCTAGTTGTCCCTCTAGCCATTTTTAAATGGTAGTAGCCACTTGGTATTTGTACCTCTCACCCTCCTGATGCAGTCTTCCCATTTCAACCAGAGATGATTCTAATAATGGTCACCATATTAGGTAATAATGATTCTGCAGCTTAACTTGCTTATCCCTGTGGTTAGTCCCCAGTCCAGACTTCAGTTTCCATGCCGATGAATTCCTAGAAGTCTATGTCTCTGCCTCTGAACATCCTAACCACTTCTGGATCCAAATCATTGGCTCCCGCAGCCTGCAACTGGATAAGCTTGTCAGGGAGATGACCCAGCACTATGAAAATAGTCTGGTGAGTTGCCATAGTGACAGGGCAGGGGTTTGATGGAAAGGGGGCATATCTTTTTCATTGTGACATATTCTCTTCCCTTTTCTGTGGAGCAGCGGCTTGTGCTTCCTTCCTTCTGGTATCCATGGTTTATTTTTTAGCCTACCCCTTCCTAACTCTGCCCTCTCCTGCCTCCTCATCCCCTCGTGTAGCCTGAAGACTTGACTGTGCATGTAGGAGACATTGTCGCAGCACCTTTACCTACAAATGGTTCCTGGTATCGAGCCCGGGTCCTTGGCACCTTGGAGAATGGGAACCTGGACCTCTACTTCGTTGACTTTGGAGATAATGGATATTGTCCACTGAGGGACCTCAGGGTGCTCAGGTCAGCGTGGGGGACAGGCTGGAGTGAGGCTGGAGTCTCACTTACTGACTCAGTCCTGGCCGTAGGGTGGTGAGCTGTTGGCAGTTATCACCAGGGGGCGTTGGAAGAGAACCTCTTTACAGTGCTCAGATGATTATCATCTTCTGCAGGGCTAACTGCTGTCTAGAAGCCAGGAATATAAGAAGGCCCTTCTGGCACTCAGATTCTAATTTCAATTTCTTTCACTTTAGGAGTGACTTCCTAAGCCTTCCATTTCAAGCAATAGAGTGTAGTCTGGCACAGATAGCCCCCTCAGGTAAATTAGTCCTATTACCTATTGACTTTGCCTCCATATAGAATAACTTTCATAGAGCACATGGGAGGGAGTCTCACATTCCCAGGCTTTTTGAGTTCTGGGGGCTCAGGTGCCTTTTCATCACCAGTGCTAGAAAGCAACGGTCAGAAACTTGCCTGGCAGTCAGACATAGGTGCCTTTTGAAGTAGACAAAGGTAGTTCTGGTTTTCCTCCAGGACATAATCCCACCCCCGTCAGCACTGACCCCTTCTTAGGCTCTCTCTACGATTTTTTACGAGGTGAACAATGGGAAGAGGAAGCTTTGGATGAGTTTGACAGACTCACTCACTGTGCTGGGTGGAAGCCCCTGGTGGCCAAGATCTCTAGCTACGTCCAGTCTGGGATCTCAACTTGGCCCAAGATCCACTTATACGACACTAGCAATGGGAAGGTAAGACTGGGGTTCACACATTGCTCACTGTCTCTTCAGTGTATTTATAGCCTCATTTACTTTTTCTCTCCCAGAAACCCTTATCTGATGATATCCCTAACTCATAAGATCCTGCTTACTGAACCACCAAAGGAATTTTTTAAAGTATCAATCCTAGCTCTTCTGCCTTATTTCCTGTGATTTGCCCTTCCTTCAGAGAGAACATCATTCCCTTTTCATCTTTCTTCTCAGAAACTTGATATTGGGTTAGAATTGGTTCGTAAAGGATACGCAATTGAGCTTCCTGAAGACATGGAAGAAAACAGAGCTGTCCCAGTAATGTTGCACGATGTGGTGAGTGAGCCATTGTAGTCTTTCAGGGTACTGCTTTGGGGCAAATCTGGTGCCTTGAGACAAGAGGGCTTCTAGTCGTGCATGACAGTTTGTAGAGCGTTCTCTTAAGGACTCTGAGTTGCTCCACTAGTTGGTCAAAGGAGACCTTGTGCAGGGAGACCTCAGCAGCCAAATCGGATTCTGTGAGCAAAATGATGGGGCGGCTTCTCCTTTCCCACCAGCCAAACACATTCTTCCTTTTTCTCTTGTTTTCATCCCTTCAGGCCACAGAAACAGATGTCTCTCTCCGCAGCACAGTCACTGAGACCAAGAAGAGCCCTGGAGAGATGGCAAATACCCTGTCCTGCCTCAGTTTATTAGGTACAAACAGCATTTTCTCCCTAGAGCATCTCTGGAAGTTACCATTTCTTAATCAGCCTCTCCAACTAGGGAGGTTGTTAAGACTTACCTCTTAACCAAGGTGGTCATCGAGCACCAAGAAGCCCATTTTTATCCCTGAGCCTCAGTGGCAGTGCAGTGCCTGCTAAATTAGGGCAGTGTCAAACTTTATCCTTTATCTTCTATTCCGCTGAATAGAAGCTGCCTCTATGTCTGGTGATGATAACCTTGAAGATGACTACTTACTCTGAAGTCACCTTCAGTCGCCTCAGCCATCCACTTTGCGGTAAGTAGAGCTATCATCTATCTGTAGCAACAGGAAAGTAATGAGGGTGACAGCAGGGGCCTTGCCTCTTCCCCATAGCCCATCTTACTCCTCCTCCTCTGCAGCTGCTTTCCTGCAGCTTCACTTTCAGACTGAGCCCTTTCAAGCTTTTTGTGTCTTTGTGTGTTTGTGTCTTTGGCAGGATTTGGCATAAGATTTGGTGCCTGGAGAGAGGAGCCTGTGATAGAGATCACTGCAGTTCTTCCTTCATTATATACACGATCCGGCTTGCTGTGGACCAAGTGCATTTGCTCCTTCCACTGGACTACCAGAAAGTGTGAGGGGTGGAGGGAGACAAACACATGCCCCTACTCCCCCGCCACCCCTGTACCCCTTCCAGTGTTTGAGTCCTCGACCATTCACAAAGCACACTACTGCTAGGCTGTGTCCTTTGGAGGCTGGGAAACAGCCAGGGTTTGGTTATTGGAAATGATGAGTCTGCAGACTCCTGACTCACCTCATCAGGTGACTGGTTAAGGAGAGTTTTTTAAGTGGTGAACTCAAAGACTGCAGTTGAGTCAGGAGGCAAAGGCAAAACTCAGCATAATTATATTGAAAAGCCTCGGGAAGTGGGAAGAGGATACTGCCTCCCAGCCTCAACTGCTGATATGTTATTGGAGACAAGGTTTTTGAAACAGTGCTCCAACTATTTCCCAGTAAACTTTGGTTAAAATACAAGTAGACAAGGAGAGAGGTAACTCAGGAAATATTCTAAATTGCTGGTATAGTATCTATAATATATATGTATACACACGCAGCCATAGAGCTCATGTAGCCGTTCAGATCATTTGGGGTTCCTTTGCTGAATAAAGTTCTCAAGAAAATTATTTAAAACTAAACGCTGGTTGAATCACAAGGTGGAAACAAGTCTGTGGGTATCTTGTGAACTGAAATCTGGTGAAAATTGCCAAACACCTCACATAGAGGGGCCCATCTATGAAACATCTGTCCCTCTCACGCACAGATCATATTCTTGCCGTAAAGCAACTTCAGAATTAATCATTCACTAAGACCCCACCTAGGATTCTAGAAACATGGGTTCTAGGGATAGATCTTTGCTGTAAACTTGTGGGGCCTGTTTCCTTATAGCATCTCTCCGTTTCTGACAGTATTTTGAGGAGCCAGTGAGAACTGTGAAGGTATTTGAAAGTAATGAGGGTGGTAGAATGATGGCAAATGAACTTTTTTTTTTTTTTAAAGATCAAGGTAAAGTAGAAGACTTAAAACTAGTATGTAAGGCTATCATGTGCAGGATTCTTTAAATCTAGGAATTAGTGACGTCCACCCCTATACACATGGTAACTATATTTTCCCATAGACACAATTTTCAAATTTTATTGTCTTAGAAAAGTCTCCATACCAAGTAGCAGAAAGGCTTCAGTGAAGGAGCTTCTCTGAGTAGCTTGGGTAGTCCCACAGGAATCAGTGAAGGGCTGCCATTGATATGACATTTCAGACCTTGGCTGCACTCACTCAGTGAAGCAGGCTCGACCCTGGAATTGGAGCTGCTGTACAACAGCGTCATGAGGCCAGTTAGTCCCCAGTTTCCTCAGCCTTTACGCCTTTTTTTTTTTTTGGAATATTTATTTTTTTAATTGAAGTGTAGTTGATTTACACTGTTGTGCCAATCTCTGCTGTACAGCAGAGTGACTCAGTTATACACATATAGACATTCTTTTTTTATATATTCTTTGCCATTATGGTTTATCACAGGATATTGAATATAGTTCCCTGTGCTATCAGTAGGACCTTGTTATCAGCCTTTACTCTTGAGAGGTCCCCTGATAGAAATCATTCATAGGACTTCTTGCTCTGGAAAATGAGTAGTGTCTCATTCTTAACTGTAGTTTGTTACTGTGTATGAAAGCCTGTTCCTTTAATATGGCCTTTAAGCCTTGTCAGTTTACATTGCATTCTGATGGGTTCCCTATTCCAGTATAACTGTACGTTTTCTGCTTCCTGGGATGCTCCTCCCCTTGAGCCAATGCCACAGGAACCATGTACCTTCTCTGATTTCCTCCACATCAAAGGAAAGGAAATAGCACTTGTCTGCAATTTGAACCAAAATATATGGGTGAAAGTCTCCCAGTAAGGCTTAAGTCTTCCTGAATTCCCTAGTGCTTGGTTTTGCTCCTGGCAGGTGCTCAGATGGTTAGAATAAATGAGGAAAGGCAAAAACTGAAAATCCTTGGGTCCTTTCTCTCTCTGGCTCAGGCCCCTTTGATCTTTTCAGTCATCAAATGTTTATCTATCTATCCTACAGTGAATTCAGCTCTGTGAGGCTCAAAGAAACAGTGAACACTTGAGGATTGCACTACCCTTTATTCCTAAGATGGAAGGTGTTCTGAATCACATCCTGGGCCCCTGGTTCTCATTTATCAAGGCTCTGAGCCCTTCACAGAGTAAGAATAAGCATGTTCAGGGAGTTTCACTGGGCAGGTGGCCTAGGTCCCTTTCAAGGGGATACACCATAAAGATGACATTGTTCCAGGGAGGAAGGGCCGGGTGATCTGGTCTGACCACTTCAAAGCCCATGTAGCTGAAGGCCCGTAGCAGGGCACCTGTGAAAAGAGAGAGGAAATTAGAACACTCTGAAACTCAGTACATCTGGTCCCCCAGCCTTGGCTTCTTCCAGTAGGGAATGACTTGGGGGGTGTGGGAAACAGTGTAGTGCAGGCACTGGGATGATGTGCTTTGGAGTCAAACAAACCTAGACTCTAACCTGGCTGGAGTTTACTATACCGGGAAGGTATAGTAAACTCTTGACCATCTTTGTCTTTTATCCAATGAAGTATAAACTCCTTGAGGGAGGAGGTGTAGTTTCTGTAATGTGTGCCTAGCATCTGGTTAATTATATTCCTATCCTCCTGGCCTAATGCCTGACCCTTTCACTCTACAGGTGTTTAATACACTTGAGATCCTTTCTGTCCTACCAGCCAGATCCCTTGAATGGCTTTTTTGTAATTTCACCAGTACTCCTTCCGTCTAGATTCTGAAATCTACATGCAGGGCCTTCCTGATAGTCTAGTTATAACTTGAATGAACGGAATGCTAGATGCCTTAATTTCCTTGGCAGGGAGTAGGGGGTGGGTGTTGGATCCCTGAACTGCCTAAGCATATGCCCTTTTTTAGAGTGAGGGGAAGAAGGTCTCCAAAGGAAAAGTCACTTGTCGGCTGCTTCAGCACAAAGGGCCAGGAAGGACAGAGCAGATCCCCACCTCTGTCATTCCGGTTGTTTTGGAAGTTTACAAGCACAGAATCCACATTGGTCTTCTCCTCCACATACTCCAGTGTTGCAGCCAAACTAGGGACCAGAGGGAAAATGGTCAACGTAATGTTCAGCAAACTCACAATCCAGAAAGATGCCTACTTGCAGCAGAAGAAATCTTAACTAGTTTTTCCTGACCCAAGCCAGGAAATGAAAGTTGCTAAACTAGTTTTGATAGATTTTTTTTCTCTTAAGCCAAGGGATTATACACTACTGGACTGACACCCATGCCATGGAAGGGGCTTGGGGTGAAGGGGCCACTCTATAAAGACAAACAGCTAGAGAACACTTCCTTTCAACTATTTATGCATGCCCACTTGGGTTTCTGAATCAGTTTAGCAACCTCCCATGGGCTGTTATCCTTTGAACCCCAGATCCTGTCTCAGCTCACAGGCTTGTTCAGTGGTTTGAATGTATCCAGCTCCTGAATAAGCCCTCACTGGTTAGCATGCCCACTATCTGATTATGACATAAGAGCGAAATCCCCTAACCTCTTTGCTCCCCTCTCCCCCATACAGGCTCAGTCACCTTTCCCGGCTGCCTTGATCCAAGGCCCGGTATGGGATATCTAGGAAGAGTCTGTGGTCACAAAGAAGGCCGTGCCAATGGGCAGAGGTCTGGGGGGTGAGGCGGAAGTGGAAGTCTAACTGCACCGGGTCCTGGTGAAGCAGTGGGTCAGTAGCCAGCACCGTCAGGTTCCCAGCCTAGAAAAGGAGTAAAAATGAGAGTAATATTCTCCTATTTCTGTGCTCACCTATCCCTCAAATCATATCTCAGGCCAGTTTGGGTGTGTCTGTGGAAGCGAGGCAGGGGCTGATGGAGAGCCTGGGAAAAGTGGAGCCAAGGTCTTACTCAATATCCCTTAGTCCTGGGACCTAACTCTGTTCCTCTCATGGAGTTCTCTTTGATACAAATAATTTGGAATCTGGAGTCAATGGAGTATTACTGCCTGCTGACCTCACTCAGTGTGCTCTAACCATTCAGAAACATATTTACATCAGAGAGCTTATTCTTTAAACAAAGCTGTGCCATCTATTTACTGTCTCACTGATGATACTCTTCTACTTTTTTCCATCATATGTTTCCTCTAAATTCTCCCATTTCTTATTTTAAATGCATAGCTCATACCTAGGCATGTTATTGAGATATGATACAAAGGCAAGGGCAGGAGTTCTGGGTTCTAATCCCAGAACTTAGCTTAGCATCTAAACAGCTTTATGTCTTAATACAGTCTATCTTTGTTTCCACTTTCTCTTTTCCCATCCTGCTTTTCACCACCAGCCCTAGGACCTTGCCTTAAGATCTCTGGACCAGAATCCTTGTCTATAAAGTAGCTTTTACACATGAGCTCCGAGGTCTCATCTAGCTCTAGCTTCTTATGATTTATTTTCCGACTAGCTAATGTCCCTTTGCAAGATATCATTACCGCAAGGGGCTGCCGTGTCACCGCACCAGCTCCCAGTCCACTTACCGAATACAGTTCTTTAAGCTGGTCTTGATCACCCTGCTTGCTGCTTCTGCCCCTGTGAAGGCCAACTAGGGACTCAGGAGCACTGAAGACAGCAACGGGGTCGGAGTGTCAAGTCCTCCTGTTCCTTATAAGTGATGCTGATTGGGAAAAAGAGGTCCAAATTAGTTTATTTCTGAGTCTGAGATGGGGAAAGACTCTTAACTTCCAGGTACACAGGGCCAGGCTCTGGCACCATCTTCTGTATCTTATGTGAACCAACCTATCTGTTTCCATTTTCCCAAGCCAGCCAGATAGAAAACGTTTATGAAGCTCCATGCCAGCCTTCTACCCTATTTTGCTATTATCATCTTTTGCTACTTGGGAAGTTCTTTCGAATTCTTTTTTCTTTACAGTGTATATAAACAACTACAAGTAGAGATGAAAACAAGTACCTTTTGTAACAAGGCAGCATCTTCTCCCGGAGGGTGATCCGGTATTTGTAACAGTAAAGGTAATAGGCGTAGGGTGACCAGATCGGGTAGAGGTAGTTCCGTGTTTTTCCCCTCTTGATATAAGAAAGGGAGTAGATAGAGGGGCGCGACCTGTTACAAGGCAGTTTCTTAGTTCAGTGCCTCCCCGAGGCAAAGTGAGGTTCAGGGATGGGTGGCAGAGGTTCAGGCAACTGGTGCCATTGTGACACGGTGAGCACTATGACATGGACAAAGCATCAGCCCTTACGTCACCTCAGGACTCCTCTCTGCTGCTCCCTACCCCGTTACCCTCTTAGGTAGCCCCGAGCCTCCTGTTCAACTAGTATGCACTTCACAGCTACACCAGAAGTTAAAATACTTTGGCTTCTGTAGTGGTTGGTAAACAGCCCTGGCTGACCACTTGTGCCCACACAATGTGGGCTCCTCTCTGGCATGTGCATATGCAAACACACACTTCAGCAACTAAAGGGTTGGGGTCTGACACTGCAGGAAGCTTCTAAGGCCCTGATCCAGCATCTGACCTGACTAGTTGGTTCCTGGTTCCTATCAGTTAAATATTTTATCATCCCTGCCTTTAATAAGCCAGTGGTGCTACCCGTTGTTGAACTTTCTCATTGCCTTATAGGGTAGGAATTGCAAACTAAATGCCTGCAGGGGCCTGGACAACTAATGGAAATTAGTGGAGCTGCTGGGCGGGACTGAAGCCAAATGAAAAGCTCACATCCTGGGCTTCCCTGGTGGCGCAGTGGTTGAGAGTCCGCCTGCCGATGCAGGGGACACGGGTTCGTGCCCCGGTCCGGGAAGATCCCACATGCCCGCGGAGCGGCTGGGCCCGTGAGCCATGGCCGCTGAGCCTGCGCGTCCGGAGCCTGTGCTCCGCAATG
Source organism: Lipotes vexillifer (assembly GCF_000442215.2). Lineage (NCBI taxonomy): Eukaryota > Metazoa > Chordata > Mammalia > Artiodactyla > Lipotidae > Lipotes > Lipotes vexillifer. Next base: position 940,531 of record NW_006787556.1, on the reverse strand, counting down.
CAAGGGGAGAGACCACAACAGTGAGAGGCCAAGGGGAGAGACCACAACAGTGAGAGGCCCGCATACCGAAAAAAAACAAAACAAAAAGCTCACAACCTAAAAAGAAGTGACACAATAGCTCCAAACAGCTGCCATGCAGGAATG
>NW_006787556.1:920446-940377 GCF_000442215.2 Lipotes vexillifer | reverse complement strand
CAGGAATGCAGACTCAGTGGTACCAGATCATATGATTTTTCAACAGAAACTGGAAAGATTGATTTTTGTGATAAATTTCTCAAATTTTAAAAAAATATTGGCTACTAACTTAAAAAATAAAAATTGTTGATTAAAAAAATCAACATGGTGAGTAAAATTTGGTTCTGGGGCCACCAGTTTGAGACTCCTGCTATTCATTTATTCATCCATTTAACAAATATTTATTGAGGGCCTACTATGAGCTTAGGATACACAGTAAACAAAACAAAGATCCCCTGCCCCATGGAACTTCTAACAGTGAAAGAACAAACCTAAACACTAAGCACAAGAAAATTATTTCATATGTTAGATGATAGCTGCTATGGAGGAAAATAGAGTAGAATAAAGAAGGATCAGGAGTGTGAAGGAGGTGGGGCAGTTGCAGTAATAAATAGGGTGATCTAAGTAGGCCTCATTGAAAAGGTGACATTTAATCAAAGACCTGAAGGGGGTGAGGGATTTAGGCCAAGCGAACATCTGAGGGTAAAAGCATTCTGTGTCAAAGCAACAGCCAGTGCAAAAGTCCTAAGGAGAATGTGTCAAATGTTTTCCACAAACAGCCAGGAGTCCACTGTGGGTGGAGTAGTAAAAGCTACAGGGAGAGTAGAAAAAGAAGAGAGCTAATGGGGCCAGGTCATTGTAGGGCCTTATAGACCATTGTCTGGCCTTTTTCTTTTACTCTGAGTAAAGGGGGAAGTCATTGCAGGTTTTGGGTAGAAGAGACATGATCTGACTTGTGTTTTTAGAAAGATTCTGACTGTTGTATTGTAAATAAACTGTAGAGCTTTAAACGATGTTTGTTAGGAGACTATTCCAGTAATCCAGGAGAAAGATAGTGTCTTATTCCAGGGTGGAGCATTGGAGGTGATGGGATGTGGCTGGATTCTGGAAATAGTATAAAGGTAGCACCTAAAGGATTTCCTGGCGTAGGAGAGAAGTTGAGTCCAAGAACTGAAAGAATGGAGTTACCATCAACTGAGAGGGGAAAGGCTGCAGGTGAGTCACTATGGGGCAGGGTATAGAGATGGATTTAGTTTGGAGCATGTTAACTTTGAATTGTCCATTAGACATATAAGGGGAAGATGACAGGCAGTTGGATATTCATGTCTGGAGTTTAGAAGACTAGGGTGAAGACAGAAATTTGAAGTCATTGGTGTATAAATGGTACGTTAAGCCATGAGACTGAATGGGATCACCAAGATTGTGTACACTGAGAAGAGTAAAGATCCAAAAACTGAGTCCTGGGGGCCCTCTGAGAAGTGGGGAATAAAAGAGAAATCAGCAAAGGAGACTGCGAAGCCTCCTTTGAAATAGTGCAAAGGAGACTCCTTCGCACTATTTGCGAAGGAAAATAGTGAAGTAGGAAGGTAATAAAAACAAATTGGTGTCCTGGAAGCTAAGAAAGTAATTAGGAGGAGGGACTACTGGTCAAAGGCTGTTTATGTGTCAAATAACATGATGTATAGAGCATCTTTCCATGAATCTCTTCTGCCAAACAGACCCTATTCACTCCATTTATATGGTTTACTCCCCAGTACTGAGACCCTCCACGGAGGGAACCGTCTCCCTTGTGATTTAGAATTCTTTAAACATGAGCCTAAATACTGCGGTGTCACGACTGAGGATTAGACGACTTCCTGGGGCTTGCAAGTTTTCCAGAGGATCCCATCGTTCCACCACTTTTAGGCAGGTTTGAAGTAAGGAAAAATGAGAGCAGCACCCTCTCCCCTCAGCATCCAGTTATCACAGAATGTCAGAATTGGAAGTGGCCTCAGAGAGCTACTAGAGCTCAGTCGAAGCCCCCATCTTAAAGACAAAGTGAAGCCAAGAGGGAGAGGGTGTCTTTCCCGGTGTCAGTGCACCTAACAGTCACTCCACTATGTGTCAGTGGCTATGGGTGTCCCTCCCCCGAAAAGAAATTGGGAGAAGGGAGTGGAGGAACGCTGAATCGTGGAGCATTCATCCCAGATCTCCGGTCTCGAGGCAGCCAAGTCGCAGCCCAATCCGGGCCCAGGCTTTCCCCGGGCTTCCCCCGGGCTCAGCTCGGACAGAGCCGCGCGCGGCTCAGGCGCGTCGCGGGCACCCGGTGGGGGCCTTTCCTGCCGCCGGCGCCGGGGGCCTTCTACGCCTCCATCCGCGCCCGAGAACATGGCGGCGGCCCCAGGCAGAGCTCTGTTGCGGGTGGGCACTGAGCGGCTGGTGCGAGGAGGGGTTTGGGAGCTCCTCCGGCCGCGACTGGAAGGGGGCACCTCCGGCTGGGAGCGCGACTTCAGCCTGTCTCACAGTCGGGTGAGGGCCGGGTGTGCGTTCTGGGGCTCCTTGACTGGGGCGCGTTGAGACCTGATGGGGCCCCGGCCTGCGGGTGGTGGGCTCTCCTTGAGGGGCCGGCGGCCAGAGGAGGAGGCTTCTCCGTGGAGACTCGCTCACCCTCGCTTCCCCGGCCGCCAGGGCACGGTCATTGTGGAGCGCTGGTGGAAGGTGCCGCTAGCGGGAGAGGGCCGGAAGCCGCGCCTGCACCGGCGGCACCGCGTCTACAAGCTCGCTGAGGACACGAAACACCGGCCCAAAGGCAACCTGGAGCTCATCCTCACGCAGTCGGTGGATGGTAAGGCCCAGGCAGAGGTGCTTCCTGTCTCACGCTGGTCCTGTTTGGCATCAGCTTTTTTCTGCCCTTTCACTAATTTGGGGGAATGACCAGCTCATATTTGAGAAAAGGAAGCCATAAAAAGTACTGTGATGGTGACATTGGCCTTCTACATAGAAAATCAGAACATGAATGCAGCAGCATCATTAACAGTGTGTGGGGAGAAAGAGACCTGACAGTATGTGCCACAGATACTGAAATCCCATGATGGGACAGTGCTTCACTTTGTACAGGGAATATTAAGTTTCTAAATCAGGTCCTAAAGAAATGAGTTAGAAATCTCTTAAGTGTTGTCCTAGTGAATACTAATATTTCTTCTAGGAAGAATAAGCACTGTGAGAGAATAAGAGGTCTTTTTTCCTTTGATCATCTCCTTTTATAGAGACTACTCGATAATTTTGATCCAGTGTCTCTGTTCTCTGTTGGCAGAACTTGGAGTCCGAGGTGACCTGGTCTCAGTGAAAAAATCTGTAGGCCGTAATCGACTACTCCCTCAAGGACTGGCTGTATATGCATCTCCTGAAAACAGGAAGCTGTTTGAAGAGGAGAAATTGGTGAGCCCGGAAGACGGCAGAGGGACTTGGAAGAATTAAAACCTTAAGATTACCTCTAGCAACTTCTTCTAGCCCCTACTTCATTGGAGTAGAGGCTAGAACAGGAATTCAGAAACCCAGCCTATGCCGAGCATAGCAAGAGTTTGTTATTAGTTACCACAAACTCATTTTTCTTTTTGTTTTTCATCTGTAACTTTCTTTTCTAGCTGAGACAAGAAGGAAAATTAGAGAAGATCCAGACCAAGGCAGGTGAGACGGTGAGTAGAAACACAGAAAATCTTTATTTATGGGTCACCTACAAAGTCACCAACCTCTTCCTGAAAGACTTCTTGATTTCCTTGAAGTCTCCTGATTTCAAGCACAAGGTAGGGGCAAGGGGAAGTGTTGTGGCTACCATAACTGGTATTGAGATATCCTAGGATATCCTGACCTGTTGGGTGAAGTGCTCTAGTTTATTGAGGGAGGCCCCAACCTGGGTACCAGGGGACCCATGGAAAAGCGAGATGAGGACTCTGCCTTCGGGGTTGTTTACAGACAAGTTGGAGAGAAAACAGACACGTGAGAAAGTGATAAACTCAAGGCAGTAAATTATGAGTGACATGGACCAAAATGGATTAGGGTGATTGGGAAAGGATTTTTTTCAGATGGGATTGAATTAGGCCTTATGGGATTAGTAGGCTTTGGATAGACCAGGAAGGTGGGAAAGGTATTCCTAAGGGAGAAAAAATAGATAGTTAAGGCACGTTGTTGTTGTTTAATTTTTTAAAAAATTTATGCAATTTTTAAAGGTTAACTTCATTTACAGTTATTATAAAATATTGGCTATAGTCCCCACGTTGTAGAATACATCCTTGTAGCCTGTCTTACACTCTATATCTGTGCATGTTTCTTTTTTGTTATATTCACTGGTTTGTTGTATTTTTTAGATTCCACATACAAGTTATCATACAATATTTGTCTTTCTCTGACTTATTTCACTTAGCATAATGCCCTCCAAGTCCATCCTTGTTGTTGCAAATGGCAAGATTTTGTTCTTCTTTATGGCTTAGTATTCCATTGTGTGTGTATGTGTATGCACATACATATTTTTGTGTGTGTGTGTATATACACATACATACTACACCTTCTTTATCAGTTCATCTGTTGATGGACACTTAGGTTGCTTCCATATCTTGGCAATTGTAAATAATGCGGCTGTGAACATTGGGGTGCACGTATCTTTTCAAATTAGTGTTTTTGTTTTTTTCGGACATATACCCAGGAGTGGAATTGCTAGGTCACAGTTTTAGTTTTTTGAGAAACCGCTATACTGTTTTCCACAGTGGCTGCACAAACTTACATTCCCACCAACAGTGTATGAGAGTTCCCTTTCTTCCATATCCTCTCCAACATTTGTTATTTATGTTCTTTTTGATGATAGCCATTCTGACAGGTGTGAGGTGATATCTCAGTTAAAGCATGTTTTAAAATAGAAAGTAGACCAGTCTAGCTAAACAGAGGACTTCTATTAGGAAATATATGACTGGAAAGAGGGTTGGGGCATGATTTACAAAACATGTTTAATCCTCAGCTAATGAATTCATACTTCGTTCTGTAAGCAGGGAGGAATTGTTATGGTGTAGGGGTGGGATTGAAGGGCCAGAATATTGTGTTAAAACAGTCTATGAAAATCATTCCATCCTGAGATACACCAGCAGCCCCCATTGGTGAGCCTAACCTTGGTTTGGGGGGCGGTGATTAAAAACAGTTTTAAAATTTAAAAAAAATTTTTCTTTCTTTCTTTTGGCTGTGCCGGGTCTTAGTTGCAGCATGCAGACTTCTTAGTTGCAGCGTGCATGTGGGATCTAGTTCCCTGACCAGGGATTGAACCCGGGCTCCCTGCATTGGGAGCACGGAGTCTTACCCACTGGACCACTAGGGAAGTCCCTGATGAGCCTAACTTTGACATGGCCTGTTTCTCCTTGCTTAGGAATAGTCACGTATAGGCAGCATTTCCTTCCAGAGCATCGCTAAAACATCTTTCCATAATATCAGCCTTGAGACAATGAGAATTTTTATCTTTCCTATTCATCATCTCACCTATCTTGGCTATGAGGCAGAAATTGTGCTTAGCCTCTCAGACTGTGTGCCTCTTGGCCTCTTGCTAACATGTTTCCTCTCCTTTGATTACAACTCTAACCTATGTTCTGTGTATGATTCCTCTCAGACAGTGAAATTTCTGAGAAGATGTCACCTGCAGGTAGGGATGAAGAACAATGTCAAATGGGAGCTAAACCCTGAAATAGTTGCCCGCCACTTCCTCAGAAATGTGAGTATTCCCAAACACTGCTGTACCCCTGAGGGTGGAGACTACCCCTGGGAAGAAGAAGCTACCCCAGGATAGATCCCTCTGTTAGGAAAGGGTATGATCATCCAGCTGGAGTTACAGAAAGCATTTTTTTTTTAATTGTAGGGTTTTTTTTTTTTTCATTTTAACATCTTTATTGGAGTATAATTGCTTTACAATGGTATGTTAGTTTCAGCTTTACAACAAAATGAATCAGTTATATATATACATATGTTCCCATATCTCTTCCCGCTTGCGTCTCCCTTCCTCCCACCCTCCCTATCCCACCCCTCCAGGCGGTCACAAAGCACCGAGCTGATCTCCCTGTGCTATGTGGCTGCTTCCCACTAGCTAGCTACCTTACGTTTGGTAGTGTATATATGTCCATGCCTCTCTCTCGCTTTGTCACAGCTCACCCTTCCCCCTCCCCATATCCTCAAGTCCATTCTCTAGTAAGTCTGTGTCTTTATTCCTGTTTCACCCCTAGGTTCTTCATGACATTTTTTTCCTTAAATTCCATATATATGTGTTAGCATACGGTATTTGTCCTTCTCTTTCTGACTTACTTCACTCTGTATGACAGACTCTAGATCTATCCACCTCATTACAAATAGCTCAATTTCGTTTCTTTTTATGGCTGAGTAATATTCCATTGTATATATGTGCCACATCTTCTTTATCCATTCATCCGACGACGGGCACTTAGGTTGTTTCCATCTCCGGGCTATTGTAAATAGAGCTGCAATGAACATTTTGGTACATGACTCTTTCTGAATTCTGGTTTCCTCAGGGTATATACCTAGTAGTGGGATTGCTGGGTCATATGGTAGTTCTATTTGTAGTTTTTTAAGGAACCTCCATACTGTTCTCCATAGTGGCTGAACCAATTCACATTCCCACCAGCAGTGCAAGAGTGTTCCCTTTTCTCCACACCCTCTCCAGCATTTATTGTTTCTAGATTTTTTGATGATGGCCATTCTGACTGGTGTGAGATGATATCTCATTGTAGTTTTGATTTGCATTTCTCTAATGATTAATGATGTTGAGCATTCTTTCATGTGTTTGTTGGCAATCTGTATATCTTCTTTGGAGAAATGTCTATTTAGGTCTTCTGCCCATTTTTGGATTGGGTTGTTTGTTTTTTTGATATTGAGCTGCTTGTAAAATTTGGAGATCAACCCTTTGTCAGTTGCTTCATTTGCAAATATTTTCTCCCATCTGAGGGTTGTCTTTTCATCTTGTTTATGGTTTCCTTTGCTGTGCAAAAGCTTTGAAGTTTCATTAGGTCACATTTGTTCATTTTTGTTTTTATTTCCATTTCTCTAGGAGATGGGTCAAAAAGGATCTTGCTATGATTTATGTCATAGAGTGTCCTGCCTATGTTTTCCTCTAAGAGTTTGATAGTGTCTGGCCTTACGTTTAGGTCTCTGATCCATTTTGAGTTTATTTTTGTGTATGGCGTTAGGGAGTGTTCTAATTTCATTCTTTTACATGTAGCTGTCCAGTTTTCCCAGCACCACTTATTGAAGAGGCTGTCTTTTCTCCATTGTATATTCTTGCCATCCAGCTGGAGTTACGGAAAGTATTTTTTTTTAATTGAAGTATAGTTGATTTACAATGTGTTAATTTTCTGCTGTACAGCAAAGTGATTCAGTTAAACATATATATACATCCTTTTTCATATTTTTTATTATGTTTTTTTACAGGATATTGAATATAGTTCCCTGTGCTGTACAGTAGGACTTCGTTTTTTATCCATTCTATACATAATAGTTTGCATCTGCTGATCCCAAACTCCCAATCCATCCCTCCCCCACCTGGCAACCACAAGTCATTTCCCTCCCACACCCGTGTAAACCAATCAAGAATGCTTTCCCTAAGTTAGACAGCCTCATGTAAATCAATGCAACCTGCCCCTTGGCAACCACAAGCCTGTTCTCTACGTTTGTGAGTCTGTTTCTGTTTCATAGATCTTTTTTCTAATATAAATTTATTTATTTATTTATTTATTTATTTATTTTTGTCTGCGTTGGGTCTTCGTTGCTGCACGTAGGCTTTTTCTAGTTGCGGTACACAGGCTTCTGATTGCAGTGGCTTCTCTTGTTGTGGAGCACGGGCTCTAGGCGCGCAGGCTTCAGTAGTTGTGGCACGCAGGCTCAGCTGTGGCTTATGGGCTCTAGAGTGCAGGCTCAGTAGTTGTGGCGTGTGGACTTAGTTGCTCCGTGGCATGGGGGATCTTCCCGCACCAGGGCTCGAACCCATGTCCCCTGCATTGGCAGGTGGATTCTTAACCACTGCATCACCAGGGAAGTTGTTTCATATATCATTTATGTCATATTTTAGATTCCACATATAAGTGATATCATATGGCATTTGTCTTTTTTTTTTTTTTTTTTTTTGGAGTATGCGGGCCTCCCCCCGCTGTGGCCTCTCCCATTGCGGAGCACAGGCTTAGCAGCCATGGCTCACGGGCCCAGCCGCTCCGTGGCATGTGGGATCCTCTCAGACCGGGGCATGAACCCGCATCCTCCCCCATCGGCAGGTGGACTTTCAACCACTGCGCCACCAGGGAAGCCCTGGCATTTGTCTTAGTTCACTTAGTATGATAATCTCTAGGTCCATCTTTGTTGTTGCAAATGGCATTGTTTCATTCTTTTTTATGGCTGAGTAGTATTCCATTGTATATACGTACATCTTCTTTTTCCATTCATCTGTTGATGGACATTTAGGTTGTTTCCATGTCTTGGCTATTATGAATAGATCTGCTGTGAACAGAGAGGTGCATGTATCTTTTTGAATTATAGTTTTGTCCAGATACATGCCCAGGAGTGGGATTGCTGGATCATATGGTAGCTCTCTATTTTTAGTTTTTTAAGGAACCTCCATACTGTTTTTCCATAGTGGCTGTACCAATTTACATTCCCACCAAGAGTATAGAAAGGTTCCCTTTTCTCCACACCCCCTCCAGCATTTGTTATCTGTAGACTTTTTAATGATGGCCATTCTGACCAGTGTGAGGTGGTAGTTCATTGTACTTTTGATTTGCGTTTCTCTAATAATTAGTGATGATGAGCATCTTTTCATGTGCCTGTCAGCCATTAGTATATCTCCTTTGAAGAAATGTCTATTTAGGTCTTCTGCCCATTTTTTTGATTAGGTTGTTTTTTTGTTGAGTTGTTTGAGCTGGTAGTATATTTTGGAAATTAAGCCCTTGTCAGTAGCTTCATTTGCAAGTATTTTCTCCCAGTCCATAGGTTGTCTTTTCGTTTTGTTTATGGTTTCCTTTGCTGTGCAAAAGCTTGTAAACGGTCTCAATTGTTTACTTTTGCTTTTATTTCTATTGCCTTGGGATACTGACCTAGGAAAACATTGGTACGATTTATGTCAGAATGTTTTGCCTACGTTCTTTTCTAGGAGTTTTATGTTGTCCTGTCTTACATTTTAAGTCTTTAAGCCATTTTGAGTTTATTTTTGTGTATGGTGTGAGGAAGTGTTCTAACTTCGCTGATTTACATGCAGCTGTCCAACTTAGGGAAAGCGTTCTTGATTGGTTTGCAGGGGTGTGGGAGGGGAATAACTAAGGATGGTCACATAGATTCTGAAGACTGATAGGAGAAGATGGTGGGATCATTTATTTTCTCTAGCTAGGGAAAACCTGGGGAAATGTGACTCACTGGAGAATTTTTACTTTTGTGGGTGAAGTGAGTTTGATCTCAAGCCCTGTTTCTCTTTGTGAATCCACCTCCCTTTCTGAGAAATTAGGACTGAGTTATTCTGCCACTATTTATGGAGGTTTGTGCCTTTCCATGGGATCAGCCAGGGTAAACCCCCCAGTTTTATTCACCCATGTACAGGAAAATCTAGAGGTTGCCTGGAGTGGCAACCATGTAAACAGAGTTCCCTTTGGCTGTGATTGATTTTTTTTTACAGCTTGGTGTTGTGGTTGCCCCACATGCATTAAAGTTACCAGAAGAGCCTATCACACAGAGGGGCGAGTACTGGTGTGAGGTGACGGTGAGTGTTTCACATCCTGTCTCCTTTTTCTCCCTGGGTAGAAAGCTGGGATTGGATGGTGTTAGTTCGTATCTGCCCCACTGATCTGAAGATTCCTGTTGTTTTGTGTACAGGTAAATGGGCTTGACACTGTGAGGGTACCTATGTCTGTGGTGAACTTTGAGAGGCCCAAGACCAAAAGATATAAGTACTGGTTAGCCCAGCAGGCTGCCAGCTCCACAAGCTCCCAGACCATCTGAACCTGTTCTACCTCGAAAGCAGCAAAGCAGAATCAGAGGAGAGGTGGAGCGAAGATGGGCCAGCACCGTGATATCACTCCCAGCTCCGACCAAACACGGAATTTTAGAAAGCGTATGGAGACAGCGACAGCAGACTAGACTGAATATACGTTGAATTGTCCGTATTTGCCATCTTCAGCGGTTATCACATCTAGCGTTATTGGGGCAGGCCTACTCCAGAAGTACCAGGCTGTAGATTTGATAAGCTAAATATTAATAGACCAAAAGAGTCTAGATCTGTTTAGCCTCGTCCTACATTGGAATTCATTGGAATAAATGATAGAGGTAGCTCATTCTCATCATCCAAACTAAACGTTTGTATCTGAAAAAAAAATAAAGAGGTTGTGTTCTTTTTAGGTGTTGTTTACTGGACTGAGTAGACTGGGGACAGGACCTCTATGTGGGATGTCCTCTTGAGCCACTGGGGTTTACTGCTAAAAAGGAAAAAAGAGAATACATTTGCAGGCTACAGCCCACAGTTGCTATGGACAAATTACTCAACAAGTTGATATGCCTTATGGTCTTAAAACTTATTAGGTATGCTAATAAAGCCCTCAATACAAATAAGCACAATGGAGTCTACTTTTCTAAGGAGATCTGAATAAGGCCTAAGGGAAATTGTTGGAGAAAATGACGCTGGGATGAAAGAAGTTTAAAAAGGGAACTTCTGTTTTATTTCTTCAACCACTTCCTGAAATTTTGAAAAAGAAAATACCTTGGTTTCCAGACCAAGGTTAAGATATGGGGCTAGTTCGTAGGTAATTACGGAATAGGAGATGAGGCAAGTAGATAGTTCTGTGTAAGTTCAAGGTCCATTCCTGGAAAAAAGACCAACTGTTGACAAGTGGATTGTGCCAGAGTCACTCAAATAAATATGAGACTGCAGTTTAGGAAGGATAAAGATGAGACCATTGACTCTATTGCTACCCTTACCAGAGAAATTGGTTTCTATCATCCTATTTGAGCTCACCTGCCTTGCCAAGCCAACTAACTACTTTCATCCACACAAAGCCATCCCTGCTATTGAGCGTTCTGTCATCAGTAGTTGCACTAATATCTGTATCCAGCCTCACGCTTGCCAGAACTCTGTAACAGGTCGAGCACTAGTACTGTTTGCAATTGCCATTTGATTGTCAGATTAGCCATCAATCCCTGCTGTCCTTGAAATGGAAAGCTCACTTAATACTGCATCTTTCCACACCATCACCATCACCATGATGACACTCCCTGAAACTGAGCACAGGAGCAACGTTCCACATAGCGAATCTCAAAAAGTGTTCAAATACTTGTCATGAGGTGAGTTCCTGGCAAAACAGACTGAGTTGGAGATTCAGGTGCAGGAAGTTTACTGGGGGTGTCCTCTAGATTAACACCTGTTGTGGAGTGAAGGAGGCAAAATTCGGTAGAGGGAGAAGCTGAGCTGACGCAGTCTCAACAAAGGGCTTAGTCCCCCGGGGAGCTCAAGCTAGGGTGGCTTGAGTCATCTAGGTGTGTACCATGTTGAGGAAAGTGGCCAGACCTATAGAACCCCACGCTGACCAGGAAAGGGTCTTGGGTGAGGTGACTGATCTCAGGCACAGGCAGTTCCCAGAGGGGAACTCAGATGAGAGCTGTGCGCATTCTCAGCAGCTTGGGAAGTGAGTGCTTCGGTGCTGAAGGGAGCAGTCTGGGCAGCACACCAGTCTCCACTACAGTCCACTTCTTGTGCTGTCAGGTCAGTTTGTTCATAAGTTCTAAAACGATCCCTTCAGGATCCTGATGGGCTTCCTTTCCTGGGAAAACGTGGAGGAAGATCTGGGACAGACTACAGCCCCTGCTGCTGTAGCTTAAGTCTACAACTGGTAGACTCCTCCTACTACCCATTCTAGATTCTTCCTGCCCACCCCCCCAATTTATACTTCTGTTAGTCCACATGGGTTACCTGATTAAGTCCTCAGAGCCCAGAGTTGGGATAGGAGGTATAGTTTTCCCCAGTTGGGTCACTGAGAGTGATGATAATGGGGGGCTGCTCCTACATCCAGCCCCCGTTTCCCAGACCCATATATTTTACTTGGGGATAGCACTCTAGGTTGTCTGTTGATCCAGGGTATATACTGCATCCTGGAGGACAGTGTCTCATCTTTACAGGGTGGCATCTCCAAGCTGGTGTCTCAGCTGTGCCTTTAACAAGATGTCCATTATTGTATCAGGTGGGTTGCTTCTGGATGGTGTGGTATATGATCAGACCATGGATCCTATGATCATGTACCCAGTGCTGTACCTCCTTGCTATAATGTGGTCTCTTGCTCCAGTGCACTGTTAATGCAAGATCTCATGCCAATGGATCAAATATTCTGTAAGCCCTTGGATGATGGTGGCAGGAAAGGTAAACCCATACCCATAATACACATCAATTTAGGTCAAGATGGAACAATGCCCCTTCCAGGGTAGCAGGGAGTCAATGACCACCAAGTGGCTGGATGGTTTCCTTGAAGAATGGTGACATGTCAGGGACTTAGTGTTGGTGTCTGTTGCTGATGAGTTGGACAGTCAGTCACAGTAGCTGTAGCTAGATCAGCCTTGGTGAGGCCATGATGTTGGGCCCATGCATAGCTTCCATCATGGCTCCTCCATTCACAGGCCCATTTTGCCATCACTGGGGTGCCAATGACCGAGACTGGCTAACATCAACTGGCTAAGTCATTCAATCTCCTTGGTTGTTTGGTGACTTTTCTGTGGTGGATGTTCTCTGGTGGGAATTAACATGCAGTACAAAGATCATCATACACTGTACCCATTCTCAAGTAAACTACATACCTTTTCCTCAGGCTTCCTTGTCTTCAGCCTTCAAATTTTTCTTCTAGGCTCCTGATCAACCAGCCAAGCCATTCATCATTGTCTGTGAGTCTATGTTCTTTCCTCAGGCAGAAGCCCTGCCCATTGGGAAGATTTCCCCTCACTGCTGTCTTTCAAGGCTACCCCAAAGTGGGGCCATAGTACATCCACAGTATTTTCAGCTTACTTCCACCTACAGAGACAACCCATATATTAGCCAGGCCCAGCCTTTTGTCATATGGTCATGAGGGATTCCTCCACTCCATGTGGCTATAGATGTGAACTGAAAAAGCAGCAGCAGTGCAATAGTGGTGGGTAACAGGGGTCTGGCCACCTGCTTATGCAGCTTACTTTGACCTTCCAGCCCAGCTTATGCCCAGTGCTATGCATATCACTTTCATCTTATGAAGCGCTGCTGATGGACCCATCCAATCTTATGACTTGGGTCTGACAGAACCCAGGTCATAACAGGCATTTTTGGCTACATGATCACTTGAAGCACTTTGTTTCAACTAGGACTCAGTAGCACAACAGGAGCTATCTTTTCAAAGGTATATAATACCCTTTCAGAAGGCATGGCCTTGGCTCAAGCACGGTAGGGGTCTACGTGTGACTTGCTATTGCGGCTTCCCATAAACAGCATGTGGCATCTTTTCACATCACTGACGCCTTTAATAGGGTGTCTTGTGGACCAAGCAACAGGAACATTTGCACCACGGTCTGGACCTGCTGCAGAGTCCTCCTGCTCTAGGCCTCACTATCTTTTGTGGCACCCAATATATGAGTCAGAGCAGTATTCCCAAGTGGGGAATAAGCTATCTGTAGACCTTGAAGGTGTTACCCAGGCACTGTGCCCCCTCTTAGTGGCGAGATGTGTGAGATATAAAATTTTTCCTTTACTTTGGAGGAGATGTCCTAGCATCGTCCAAACTACTGAATCTCTAAAAACTTCCCTGAACATTTGCAGGGTTTATGTACCACCACTTGAGAATGTTTATCCTATCAAGGCCTCCAGTGGACTTGCTATTTCTTGCTCATCCTGTACAATTACCATGATGTCATCAATAGAGTAATGTGGTATTCTGTGGAACGTCCAGATGGTCCAAGTCTCTTCAGATTATATTACGACAGACGTGGGAGCGTTTACATGTTTCAGGTGCAAGACTGTAAATTGTATTTTATTGCTCATCTCAATAGTGAAAGCAAACTTTGCTCCTCGTTTCTTATAGAGATGGAAAAGAATATATTGCTCAGATTAACAGTCACCTACTGCCTACCTGAGGCTGTTAATCTGCTCCAGCAAAGAAACCACATTTGGCACCGCATATAAAATTGAAATTACTTGACTGAGATTACCATAATCCACTGTCATTCTCCAGGAACTGTCTGGTTTTAGCAGAGGCCAGACTGGTGAACTAAATGGCATTATGGTGGAGACCACCATCCCTGCATCCTTTAGGTCTTCAAGAGGGGCACTAATGTGATATTTTTTAATTTATTATTTTAGCCTGAGATGGTGGAGGCAATTTCAGGAACTTCATATGTTGGCCTTTCTCACTATGATAGCTCTTAACCTGTTGTGGTTAATGTAGGTCTACCAACTATTAACTATGTCTATCTCAATTGTCCAATTAAGGACAGGTGAAATGACCACTAGGTGGATCTGTGAACCCAGTAGACTTACTAAGAGCCAGACCTGGGCCTGGAATACATTTGTTACCTAGCCCCCATACACTGCCACTCTAACAGGGGGCCATGATGATGTTTCAGATACTTGGTTTCAAAGTCAAATAGGACCCTGTATCCAACAGTCTTGAAATAGTTGGATATTCCTCTTTCTCCAAAGTGTATTATGCAAATAAATGGTCGTAAGTCCCTACAGGATAGGACTGGGGGAATTATGACCTTATACTCTTGACATGATGTTTCATGGTCCTTTCTCCTGGGGACCTAACATCTTCTTTCATTAGTTGTTTCCAGCTGAAAAACTGACTCAGAAAGATTTCCACTTCTACCCATAAAGGAATTACCACTACCTAAATTGCTCTCCCACTATAAATAACTATAAAGCCAGAAAAAAAATTTAAAAAGAAATGTTTACAGGGAATTGCCTGTCGGTCCAGTGGTTAGGACAACACGCTTTCACTGCTGTGGGCCAAGGTTCAATCCCTGGTCGGGGAACTAAGATCCCGCAAGCCACACGGTGCAGCCAAAAAAAAAAAAAAAACAGAGAAAGAAAGAAAGAAAGAAATGTTTATAGGTATTGGAAAGCAGGTAGGGCAGAACACTGTTAACTGAGAAAAAGGAAACAAATGAGGTGAGCCCTTTGACTGCCTGAGTTTACAGCCTAGAGGTAGTTTCCTGCACTGTACTGTTGTGAGCAGTGCAGAAGGGGGAACCCAAGTAAAGCCAGCAGTCTCAGTGAGTGGAGAAGACAGAGATTAGAGTTGATGGAGGATAAGTTGGCGAGAAATTGAGAAGCAGAACACTATAGATGAGGGAATGATACAGAGAGCTTTGAAGATCTGCGGCGGGGTCCCCTTAAATCTTTGTCTGAATACTGATCTGTGCATGCATCAGGTGAAACCCCATGAGGCCGGGCGTGGGGGAAACACCAGAAAGAAGTAAGCCAAACAATTCCCAGAGCTCACACAATATTGGGAATGTTTTGTGTTCCTGACAGCTAGTGTGGGTAGAGCACCAGGTGGAGTCCTCAAAAGGACATTAGAATAAAGGCTACTCTGGACCATCATGCAAAGCTTGAAAGCAAGCCTTGAAAGGATCAAACTAATACCAAGTATGCCAGAACCAAGACCAACACTCATGAAAGAAATGCAACAAACATAAAATCTAACACTAGGGACTTCCCTGATGGTCCAGTGGTTAAGACTCTACACTCCCAATGCAAGGGCCTGGGTTCGACCCCTGGTCAGGGAACTAGATCCTGCATGCCGCAACTAAAGATCCCATACGCCACAACAAAAATCCTGCACGCAGCAACTAAAAACCCAGTGCAGCCAAATAAATAAATATTTGTTTAAAAATCTGGGACTTCCCTCACGGTCCAGTGGTAAAGAATCCACCTTCCAATGCAGGGGACGCGAGTTTGATCCCTGGCCAGGGAACTAAGATGCCACATACCGCAGGGCAACTAAGCCCACGCACCGCAACTACTGAGCCTGTGTGCCGCAAACTACAGGGCCCACGCGCTCTGGAGCCCATGCGCCACAACTAGAGAGAGAAAACCCGCACACCACAACCAAAGAGACGCCCTCATACCCCAATGAAGAGCCCATGCACCGCCACAAAGATCCCGCATGCCACAACTAAGACCTGATGCAGCCTAAAAATAAAAATAAACAGCTATATCTTTAAAAAAAAATAAACACTAAACAACATAAAATTCCCAATGTCTGATACCGATTTAAATATTACCATAAAAAAGAGACATAAAGAGAGACAGGAAAATGTGACCCCAAACCAAGAGAAATCTTCCTAGAAATGACAGTGATGGTGGAATTAAAACAGTTATAAATATGCTTCATACATTTAAGACTAAAGGCAAATAAAATATAATGAGAGAAATGGAATATAAGAAAGACCCAAATGGAACTTCTAGAGATGAAAAATACAATACCTGACATGAAAAATACACTGATGGAATTTTACTTCTAGGAAGGTAGAGTAGATATACTTTCACCATTCCTAGTACAACTATAAACCCTAGAAATTATACATAAAACAAACATAAGATAACTTTGAGAGGTGGAAAGAAGAAAGCAAACTGCCTAGGAATGGCAGAACCCAAGGAACAACACTGCAGTGAGTCCCTTGGGTTTTCTTTTTGCCTCATTTATCCCGGACTATGAGCTGAAGAACTAGCAATTTGGAAATGCCAAATTGGGCCACAAATAAAATAAAAATAATAATAAGCCTCAATAAAAGCCTGCTCCTGCTAGCCAAAGGAAAGGGGCAGCCTAGCAAGAAAACTTTTGGACAATAACTGCTCCACTCTAGCCACTGCCCACCATGCCAAGGCTGAGTGGGGAACCTAGACTTCCATCCTCACAAGGTTATAACAAGTGGCCCCAACACCCCTGCCAGGTGGTGTCACAGAAGATGAAATAGGGAACTATGACTTTCTTCCCCACCAGCCAGTAATGAGTCCTCCTAGCCCTCCCTGGTGTCAGTAAAGACCATAGTGTCAGCGGGGAACCTGGAATTCACTCTCACATGGCAGAAAGGAGGCACCCTTCTCCGCTCCTACACCGTAAAGTCAGAGGAGGCCTAGTAGGGAGTCAGCACTTTCACCATTACCCAGCAGTAATGAGGCCACATCCACCATAGTATCAGTGGAGACCATGCAGGGAGCTGGAACTCACACCCCCACCTAACAGTAAAGAGAAGCTCTGTGTCCCTTGGTTGTCAATGGAGGTGAAGTGTGAAATCTGAAATTCTACCTGGCAGCAATGAAGACCTACTTCTCCCTTCTATGCCAAAGCAGTGTAAGAGAAAGTCAGTTAAGACAGAAGTTTTAAATTAAGATTCAGAGTCTCATAATACAAAAATGTCCAGATTCCAATTTTTAAAAATCTGTCATCATACCATGAACCAATATGATTTCAAACAATGATAAAAGACAATCAATAGATACCAGTACGGAGATGAGAGATATTAGAATTATCTGACGTATTTTAAAGCGGCCATGATAAAAATGCTTCAACAAACAATTATGAACATGCTTTAAACAAATGGGAAAAAAATAGCTTCAGCAAAGAAACAGAAGATATAAAGAAGAACCAAGTGGAAATATTAGAACTATAAAATGTAATAATGGAAATGAAAAGTTCAGTGGATGGACTCAAGAGCAGAATGAAGAAGAAAGAGAAAAGAATATCAGTGAGCTGAAAGACCGAACAATAGAAATTACCCAATATGAACAACACAGAGAAAACAGACTGAAAAAAAAAAAAAAGAATGGAGCCTCAGGGACCTGTGAGACTATAACAAAAGATCTAAGATTCCTGTCATTGGAGTCCCAGAAGGAGAGGAGAAAGAAAAATAGGGCTTAAAAAGTACACAAAGGAATAATGGCTGAAAATTTCCCAGATTTGTTAAGAGACATAACATACAAATTCAAGAAACTAAGCAAACCCCAAACAAGATAAACCCAAAGAAATCCACACAAAGACAGATCATAATTAAACTTCTGAAATCTAAAGACAAAAAAAATCTTGAAAACAGCTAAAGAAAAATGACACTTCACCTATAAGGGAAAAAAACAATTCAAATGATAGCAGATTTCTCATCAGAAACCATGGAGGCAGGAAGGAAGTGATACCATATTTTTCAAACGCTGGATGAAAAGGACTGTTGACCAAGAATTCTATACCCAGAAAAAAATATCCTTCAGGAATGAAAGGGAAATTAAGACACTCTCCGACAAAGAAACACTAAAAGTTTGTCACCAGTAGACTTACTACTCTAAAAGAATGGCTAAAGGAAGTTCTCTAAACATAAAGGAAGCAATAAAAAAGAAACCTTGGAATTTCTGGAAGGAAGAAATAGCAGGGATGGTGAAAATGTGGGTAAAATCAACAGACATCCTTCTCCTCTTAAGTTTTCTAAATTATGTTTGACAGCTGAAAAAATTATAACACTGTCTGATCTGGTTCTAAAGGTATGTAGAGGAAATATGTTAAGCAATTATATTATAAATGAGAGAGAGAACAGAGAATTAAAAAGAGGTAGGGTTTCCATACTTCACTCAAACTTGTAAATAATGATATCAGCAGGCTATGATAAGTTATGTATATATAATACATACAGCAGCCAATTTTTTTGAAAAAAAGCTATACAAAGAGATAAAACTCAAAAACAAAATGTAATTGTAAAAAATTTTCAAGACCCTGATACCAAAACCAGATAAAGATGTCACAAAAAAAGAAAACTACAGGCCAATAACACTGATGAACATAGACGCAAAAATCCTCAACACAATACTAGCAAACAGAATCCAACAGCACATTAAAAGGATCATACACCATGATCAAGTGGGGTTTATCCCAGGAATGCAAGGATACTTCAATATATGCAAATCAATCAATGTGATACACCATATTAACAAATTGAAAAATAAAAACCATATGATCATCTCAAGAGATGCAGAAAAAGCTTTCAACAAAATTCAACACCCATTTATGATGAATACCCTCCAGAAAGTAGGCATAGAGAGAACTTACCTCAACATAATAAAGGCCATACATGACAAACCCATAGCCAACATCATCCTCAATGGTGAAAAACTGAAACCATTTCCACTAAGATCAGGAACAAGACAAGGTTGCCCACTATCACCACTATTATTCAATATTGTTTTGGAAGTTTTAGCCACAGAAATCAGAGAAGAAAAAGAAATAAAAGTAATCCAAATCGGGAAAAAGAAGTAAAGCTGTCACTATTTGCAGATCACATGATACTATACACAGAGAATCCTAAAGATGCTACCAGAAAACTACTAGAACTAATCAATGAATTTGGTAAAGTAGCAGGATACAAAATTAATGCACAGAAATCTCTTGCATTCCTATACACTAATGATGAAAAATCTGAAAGTGAAATTAAGAAAACACTCCCATTTACCATTGCAACAAAAAGAATAAAATACCTAGGAATAAACCTACCTAAGGAGACAAAAGACCTGTATGCAGAAAACTATAAAACACTGATGAAAGAAATTAAAGGTGATATAAACAGATGGAGAGATATACCATGTCCTTGGATTGGAAGAATCAACACTGTGCAAATGACTATATTATCCAAAGCAATCTACAGATTCAACGCAATCCCTATCAAACTACCACTGGCATTTTTCACAGAACTAGAACAAAAAAATTCACAATTTGTATGGAAACATAAAAGACCCCAAATAGCCAAAGCAATCTTGGGAACGAAAAACGGAGCTGGAGGAATCAGGCTCCCTGACTTCAGACTATACTACAAAGCTACAGTAATCAAGACAGTATGGTACTGGCACAAAAACAGAAATATAGATCAATGGAACAGGATAGAAAGCCCAGAGATAAACCCATGCACATATCATTACCTTATCTTTGATACGGGGGCAATAATATACAATGTAGAAAATATAGCCTCTTCAGTAAGTGATGCTGGGAAAATGGGACAGCTACATGTAAAAGAATGAAATTAGAACACTCCCAAACACCATACACAGAAATAAACTCAAAATGGATTAAAGACCT
>NW_006787556.1:915170-919895 GCF_000442215.2 Lipotes vexillifer | reverse complement strand
TAAAAAACTACAAATAGAACTACCATATGACCCAGCAATCCCACTACTGGGCATATACCCTGAGAAAGCCGTAATTCAAAAAGAGTCATGTACCACAATGTTCACTGCAGCACTATTTACAATAGCCAGGACTTGAAAGCAACCTAAGTGTCCATCGACAGATGAATGGATAAGGAAGATGTGGCACATGCATACAATGGAATATTACTTAGCTATAAAAAGAAACGAAACTGAGCTATTTGTAGTGAGGTGGATGGACCTAGAGTCTGTCATACTGAGTGAAGTAAGTCAGAAAGAGAAAAACAAATACCATATGTTAACACATATATATGGAATCTAAAAAAAAAAAGGTCATGAAGAACCTAGGGGCAAGACGGGAATAAAGATGCAGACCTACTAGAGAATGGACTTGAGGACACGGGGAGGGGGAAGGGTAAGCTGGGACAAAGTGAGAGAGTGGCATGGACATATATACACTATCAAATGTAAAACAGATAGCTAGTGGGAAGCAGCCGCATAGCACAGGGAGATTAGCTTGGTGCTTTGTGACCACCTAGAGGGGAGGGATAGGGAGGGTGGGAGGGAGACGTAAGAGGGAAGAGATATGGGGATATATGTATATGTATAGCTGATTGACTTTGTTATAAAGCAGAAACTAACACACCATTGTAAAGTAATTATACTCCAATAAAGATGTTAAAAAATATTTTTAATGAAAAAAAAAATTTTTTTTCAAGAAACTCTCAGGAAGTCAGGAAAAAGAAAACAGAAAAAACAAAAATAAAAAATAAAATGGCAGACTTAAGCTCTACCATACCAATAAATACATTAAATGTAAATAGTCTAAATACACCAATTAGAGATAGAGATCAACGGTGTGGATGAAAAAAATATGTGACCCAACTATATACTGTCTACAGGAAACTCACTTTAAATATAATGATACAATGGGAGGAAAGGGAACTGGATGAAAACAGTCAATAAGTACAAACTTCCAGTTTTAAGATAAATAAGTACTAGGGATGTAATGTACATGATAAACATAATTAACACTGGTGTATGTTATATATAAAAGTTAAGAGAGCAAATCCTACGAGTTCTCATCACAAGGAAAAATAATTTTTTCTATTTCTTTAATTTTGCATATGAGATAATGGATGGTCACTAAGCTTACTGCGATAATCATTTCATGATGTATGTAAGTCAAATCATTATGTTGTACACCTTAAACTTACACAGTGCTGTATGTCAATTATATCTCAATAAAACTGGAAGATATATATATAAAATGATATAGGCAAATTGAAAGTAAAAGGATGGGAAAAGTTATACCATGCAAATATTAAGCAATGGGAAGCAGGCATCATTGTATCAATATCAGATAAAGCAAACTTCAGAACAAAGAATTACCAGACACCAAGAAGATCATTACATAATAATAAAGGGACCAATCCACCAAGAAAACATAACAATCCTAAATGCATATGCCCCAAACAAAAGAGCTGCAAAACAAGTGAAGCAAAAATGAACTGAACTAAAAAGAGAAGTAGACAAATCCACAATTATATTTGGAGACTTCAATACCCCTCTCTCAACAAGTGATAGAACTATAGAAGATCAGCAAAGATACAGAAGAATTCAACAACACCATCAACCAACAGGACCTTATCAACATTTATAGAACACTCTAACCAACAACAGCAGAATACACATTTTTTTATTCTCCCACAGAATCCTGGACCATATCCTGGACCATAAAACCAATCTCAACTAATTTAAAAGAACTGAATCAAACAATGTGTCCTCTGACTAGCACGAAACAAACTAGAAATCAATAATAGAAGGATAAGAGGAAAATCTCCAAATACTTAGACACTGAACAATACACTTCCGAATAACCTATGGGTCAATGAAGAAGTTTCAAGAAAAAAAACACACTGAACTGAATAAAAATGAAAACAACATATCAAAATTTGTGGCACACAGCTAAAGCAATGCTAAGGGAAAATTATAGCACTAAACACATACATTAGAAAAGAAGAAAGGTCTAAAAATCAATCATCTAAACTCCCACCTCAAGAACCTAGAAAAAGAAGATCAAACTAAACCCATAACACGCATGAGCAAGGGAATTTTAAAAAGATAAGAAAAAGAACAGAAATCAATGAAACTTATAAAAGAAAAATAGAGAATATCCATGAAACAAAGAGTTGGTTCTTTGAGGAAAAAAATCAATAAAATTGACAAACCACTAGGAAGAGTGACAAGAAAAAGACACAAATTACAAATATAGGAATGAAACATGGCATATCACTAAAGACCTCACAAATATCAAAAAGATAAGGGAGGGCTTCCCTGGTGGCACAGTGGTTAAGAACCTGCCTGCCAATGCAGGGGACACGGGTTCGAGCCCTGGTCCGGGAAGATCCCACATGCCACGGAGCAACTGAGCCTGCGCTCTAGAGCCCGCGAGCCACAACTACTGAGCCCGTGTGCCACAACTACTGAAGCCCGCACGCCCTAGAGTCCGTGCTCCACAACAAGAGAAGCCACTGTAACAAGAAGCCCGCACACCGCAATGAATAGTAGTCCCTGCTCTGCAACTAGAGAAAGCCCGCGTGTAGTAACGAAGACTCAATGCAGCCAGAAATAAATAAATAAATTTATTAAAAAAAAAAAGAAGGGAATACTATGAACGCTATACACATAAATTTGATAACTTAGACAAAACAGATTAAATCCTCGGCAAAAACCTACCACAATTAACCCAATATGAAATACATCATTTGAATAGACCTGTGTAACAAATAAGAAAATTAATAATTTTAAACTGCCCCCTTCTCGTCCCCACCAAAAAAAAAAAAAAAAAACACCTCTCCAGGCCCAGATAGTTTCTCTGGAGAATTCTGCCAAATGTTTAAAGAAAAATTAACACGAATTCTATATAATTTCTTTCACAAAATAGAAGAATTGCCTCCCAATTCATTTTATGAAGCTATATTGGGGGGGGGGGGGGAGGGGGAGGGGACAGACAACAACAGTACCAAAAAAAAGATAAGTACAGACCAATATCTCTCATGAATATAAATAAAAAAATGCTTAACAAATTATCGGCAAATAGATTTTAGCGATGTATAAAAAGATTTATACATCATGCCCAAGTGGAGTTTATTCCAGGGAGGCAAGTCTGGTTCAGTATTCAAAAATCAACCCATGGGGCTTCCCTGGTAGCGCAGTGGTTGAGGGTCCGCCTGCCCATGCAGGGGACACGGGTTCGTGCCCCGGTCCGGGAGGATCCCACATGCCGCGGAGCGGCTGGGCCCGTGAGCCATGGCCGCTGGGCCTGCACGTCCGGAGCCTGTGCTCCGCAATGGGAGAGGCCACAACAGTAAGAGGCCTGCGTACCGCCAAAAAAAAAAAAAAAATCAACCCATGTAACCACCATTAAGACTCTGAAGAAAATCACATGATTATATCAATTGATTCAGAAGGATTATTTGACACAATTCGACACCCACTCATGATTAAAAAAAAAAAAAAAAGACTCTCAGGAAAACAGGAATTCAGGGAAACCTCTTCAACTTGACGAGAGCACCTACAAAGCCTACAGCTAACGTTATACTTAATGGTGAAAAGTCTGAGTGAGTGCTTTCCTCCTAAAATCAGGAACAAGGCAAGTATATTTGCTCTCATCCCTCTTGTTCAAAATAGTGCTAGCAGTTCTAGACAGTGCGATAAGGCAAGAAAGGGAAGTAAAAAGGCATATGGATTCAAAAAGAAAAAATAAAACTGTCTCCATTTGCAGATGCTGTAATTTTCTATGTAGAAAATCTTATTGAATCTAACCAAAAAACTCCGAGGAACAAATTAATATGGTACACATACACACACACCCCATGTGGACACCAAAATTAAAAATACTATTTACAATTGCTCAAAATCTGCTTAGGTATAAATAACAAAACAAATACAAATTTATATTCTAAAAACTATACAATGTTGATGAAATAAAGATCTAAATAAATGGAGAGACATTCTGTGTTCATGGGTCAAAAGACTCAACTTAGTAAAGATGTCAATTTTTCCCCAAATTGATATGCAGGTTTAATGAAATTTACTATCAAAATTCCAACATTTTTTGTTGACATAAACAATATTGTTCCAAATTTATTTGGAAGGCAAAGGAACTAGAATAGCTAAAATAATTTTGAAAAAGAACAATAAAGTGTAAGGAATCAGTCTACCCAATTTTAAGACTTATTATATAGCAACAATAATTAATGCTGTGTATTATAGGTGGAGGGACAGACACATCAATCAGTGGAACAGAATAGAGATCCCAGAAATAGACCCACACAAATATGCTCAACTTTTTTTTTTCTTTTGACAAAGATACCAAAGCCATTCAATGGAGGAAAGATAGTTTTTTCAACAAATGATGCTGAAGCAATTAGACAGCCATAGGCAAAAAATGAAACTCAACCTAAGTCTAACGCTTTATTCAAAAATTAATTCAGGGGCTTCCCTGGTGGCGCAGTGCTTGAGAGTCCGCCTGCCGATGCAGGAGACGCGGGTTCGTGCCCCGTTTCGGGAAGATCCCACGTGCCGCGGAGCGGCTGGGCCCGTGAGCCATGGCCGCTGGGCCTGCGCGTCCGGAGCCTGTGCTCCGCAAATGGGAGAGGCCACGACAGTGAGAGGCCCGCATAACGCAAGAAAAAAAAAAAA
>NW_006787556.1:909361-914743 GCF_000442215.2 Lipotes vexillifer | reverse complement strand
ATTCAGGACTTCCCTGGTGGCGCAGTGGTTAAGAATCTGCCTGCCAATGCAGGGGACACGGGTTCGAGCCCTCATCTGTGAAGATCCCACATGCCACGGAGCAACAAAGCCCAGGCACCACAACTACTGAGCCTACGCTCTAGAGCCCGTGCACCACAACTACTGAGCCTGGGCTCTAGAGCCCGCAAGCCGTAACTACTGAGCCCACGTGCCACAACTACTGAAGCCCACGTATCTAGAGCCCGTGCGCTATAACAAGAGAAGCCACAGCAATAAGTCCACACACCGCAATGAAGAGTAGCTCCCACTCGCTGCAACTAGAGAAAGCTGGTGCACAGCAAAAAAGACCCAACGCAGCCATAAATTAATTTATTAAAAAAAATTAATTCAAAATGGCCACAGACTTAAATGTAAAGTGTAAAATTATAAAACTTTCAAAAAGAAGAAAATCTTCAAGACGTGGAATTAGAGTTCTTAAATTTGACACCAAAAACATGCTCTATAAAAGGAAAAATCAAGAATTCAGACCTCATCAAAGTTAAAAACTGTGCTCCTGGAAAGCCCACGTGAAGGGGATGAAAAGACAAGCTACTGGGGAACAATATTTGCAAACCATATATCTAACATATCTAAATAAATACTCAAAGTAAAAAAATCCACAAACAGTCCAATCAGAAAACGGGCAAAAGACATGAACATATATTTCACCAAAAAGGATATTATCAAGGGAAAGGAAGCACATGAAAAGATGTTCAAGATAATTATCCAGAAAAATGCAGATTAAAAACACAATGAAATATTACTATATACCTATCAGAATGGCTAAAATAAAAAATTGTGACACCACCAAATCCTGGTGAGGATACAGAGAAACTGGTTATACACTGCTGGTAGGAATGCAAAATGGGGTAGCCACTTTGTAAAAGGATTTGGTGGACTTCCCTGGTGGCAGAGTAGTTAAGAATCTGCCTGCCAATGCAGGGGACATGGGTTCGATT
The DNA here is from genome assembly GCF_000442215.2 of Lipotes vexillifer. NCBI lineage: Eukaryota > Metazoa > Chordata > Mammalia > Artiodactyla > Lipotidae > Lipotes > Lipotes vexillifer. Next base: position 913,745 of record NW_006787556.1, on the reverse strand, counting down.
CCTGGTCCGGGAAGATTCCACATGCCGCGGAGCAGCTAAGCCTGTGCACCACAACTACTGAGCCTGCACTCTAGAGCCCATGAGTCACAACTACTGAAGCCTGTGCGCCTAGAGCCCGGGCTCTGCAAGAAGAGAAGCCACCGCAGTGAGAAGCCCGCACACTGCCACGAAGAGTAGCCCCCACTCGCCGCAACTAGAGAAAGCCCATGCACAGCAACGAAGACCCAACACAACCAAAAATAAATAAATAAATAAAATTAATTAAAAAAAGAAAAAGAATTTGGCAATTCCTTACAAAGTTAAACATACACTTACCATTTAACTCAGCAGTCCCAATCCCATGTATTTACTAAAGAGAAATAAAAAGTTACTAATAATATATTTCATGTTCGTAGGAGCTTTATTTCCCCAAATGGAATAACCCACATGACCATCAACTGCTGCATAAAGAATGGAATGCTACTCAGCAGATAAAGGAACAAACTAATGATACATACAACACTGATAAATCTAAATATATGCTACACGAAAGAAGTTGGATACAAAACACTACATGCTGTATGATTCCATTTATGTGAAATTATTAAAAAGGCAAAATCTAGTGACAAAATATCAGTAGTAGCTAGGAGCCAGAGTTTTGGATGGGGATTGACTGCAAAGGGGCATGAGCAGTGATGGGCTGGTAAATGTTTAACCACCAGCTTTCAGTGAGGAGGGAGCCCTGGTTTGTGGCATTTGCCAGTGTCTATGGTGTAAATACCTCTTTCATTGTCAATTTCACATGACCAATATGACATCACTGAACACTGAGTAGGGGAGAGAAGGCTAGCTAACAACTGGATCCCACAATTGGCGTAAGTTGGCTCCAGCACACCACTGGGCACAGGGGAATGTTGTGGGGTGGCAGAAATGTTACCTATCTTGTAGTGATGGTTAAACAACTGTATATATTTGAAAAACTTATTAAAGGTATTTTTTAAAATAAATTTATTTTACTTATTTATTTTTGGCTGCATTGGGTCTTCGTTGCTGCACGCGGGCTCTCTCTAGTTGCAGCAAGTGGGGGCTACTCTTCATTGCGGTGCACGGGCTTCTCATTGCGGTGGCTTCTCTTGTTGCAGAACACAGGCTCTAGGTGCACAGGCTTCAGTAGTTGTGGCACGTGAGCTCTAGAGCGCAGGCTCAGTAGTTGTGGCGCACAGGCTTAGTTGCTCCGTGGCATGTGAGATCTTCCCGGACCAGGGCTCGAACCCGTGTCCCCTGTCTTGGCAGGCAGATTCTTAACCACTGCGCCACCAGGGAAGCCCAAGGTATGTTTTAAATTGGTAAACTTTAATGTAAATAAATACTTCAATAAAGATTTATTTTTAAGCTGGCTCAGGTATAGAAACAGCAAGGAATTACAACTTTTTATCGGGGGGGCTGCCCTCAGTCTCCTGATCATCCATCCTCAATTATTCTTAATTGTACAGATTGGGCGATATCCTTGTTGAGTGCCACCTATCTTGTTCCCAAGAGAGCTGTATTTCATTAATGATCTCCAAAGCCCTCTGCCAGTCAGACCCTAGCAGCCTCTCCAACATTTCTGCTCAGTACAGTAATTCAGCCACTCTGATGCCAATGGCTAGGCACCCACCACCTGCCCATTTCAGCGTCCTATGGTCCCCATTACTATCAGTGAGCCTGGTTCTGTGACAGTTCAGTCCTGCCTACGGAGCAAGGCCATCCCTGAGCTTCTCAATGAAACTGGTGCTCATCTCACCAGCACGTTCTTTCTCACTTCAGTAAATAAAATATCCTTTGGGCCCTCTGATAGAACGTAATCATCTGGTGACTTTTCTGACTTGATGTAGCATATAAAACTGGCATATTCACTCTAACTTGCCAACTTTTTTGACCCCTTTGATACCTTCCTCCATCATATACCAAGTGACCCCCACTCACCGCAACTAAAGAAAGCCCGCACGCGGCAATGAAGACCCAACGTGGCCAAAAATAAAAACAAATAAAATAAATTTAAAAAACAAAAAACTTTAATCTAGAGCTCTGCTACTCTTATAATTAAATCCTAGACTTTATTCTCAGCTTTTTGGGTCCTCTAGATGCAGGAAATAAAAGTCTCTTCACAAGCTGCCAAGGAGCATCTCTGGCTTTCACAGGCTTCAATTAGTGACTATCACCCTCAGCCTTTCACTGTCTTTCTCCAGTGCACTGAGGGCCTCCAGCAGCAGCCATCCAATTCCACTGTCTTTCTAACTTCTCAAACCTGATATATTTCCCCCATTAATGCATTCCCTCCCACCAGGATCCCATCCCAGTGCACCGCTAGTGAAAGTTTTGGCAGTTGCACCCATCCAGTGTGCCAGGGCCATCCATGCTCTACCCACCACCAGCGATTGGGTCCTCATTGCCAGCCGGCCGGCAGGTGATTTGGCTTTAAAGTCACATTTTGGAATCTGCTTCCTCAGTACTCTTGGCACCAACTGTTGCCAGGCTGGGTTCCCTGGGAAATATACTTTGAGATGGAGATTTGAGTAAAGGAAGTTTATTAGGGTGTGCTGTCAGGATCAACAACACCTGTGAGGAAGTGAAGGCCACAGGACTGGACAGAAGGAGCCATGGCGCCGTGGTGACCCTTCAGTGCTGTCCCCCATAGAGGCAAGGGAATCAGGCCTTTGAACTCCCATACTGACCAGTGAATACAGGCTGTCTAAGGATGGGGCACTACCTTGGATGATTTTTCAGTTGAGGGCAATTTCTAGAGGGGTCTCAGCTTAGAAATCTTAGCTACCAAAACTACCCACACCTTGTGCAGGAAGGAAGGCCACAGGGTTGAGTGTTTCAGTCCTAAGGAGGGGTATCTGGACGGCACACCATGGCATCCACTATAGGACTTTTAAATATGAGAAGTAGGATATGTATATATTTTTTGATACTTCTCACCTGGGACAGCTATAGACCACTTCTCTCCCCTCTTAGGTGGTTTGGTGTGTGGGGTCTCACAATCAGTTACTTTACTGCTGGAAGGGTCATCAGCCAAGGGGAGAAAAACAGTGTATTCCAAAACCAAATAGACATTGTATTAAGATTTTACTATATATTAGTCCTAACATCGCTATGAACTATTGAATACATGTGACCAAGAATACAGGGTGCATCTTACCTTCCTCTCTAAGGGGTGGACTACTTTTCTTTACACTCAATAGATCGTCCCATAACATCTAGTGCAAGTCGATATACGGAACAGCAAACTGAAAAATGAAAATCATGGAGACGGAAATGACCTTGAATGAGAGATAGTTGGCACTCAAAATGTTTGTTGATAAACGAATGGATTTTGACCTCACCTACAGTAAAAATGAAAATCATGGAGACGGAAATGACCTTGAATGAGAGATAGTTGGCACTCAAAATGTTTGTTGATAAACGAATGGATTTTGACCTCACCTACAGTTAGAATGATAGATTAATTGCCCAGAGGCGTACTACATCCATGTTCCTGAACTGTCATCCAGCCATTTTTTGTTCTCCAAGCTAAAGGAGTCTAGGTATTTTTTTTCCTAGCGTGAAATACTGGAATCACATTAGATTGGAAATCAGGAGAGTGTCAGCCCTCTGTGCCACTCTGTCATCTGTGGATAAGTTTCTTCATCTGTAAAATGAGACTGGACTGGCTGATCTCTAAGGCAATTTCTACTTGAACAAATTCTACAATTCAGTCCTCCCCTTTGGCATCTGGTTTTCATTTCTCTAATCATAAAGTGTGGAAACAAAACGCAGTAATCCATTTAGCCTTTTTCCATCAGATTTAGTTTGCAGATACATCTTAATTGAACAATTAACCTATCGTACAGCTACCAGACAGCCATTAGGAGTTTGTTCTTCCAGTCTCCCGAGATGCGCTTATCGCTGCAATTCTTTGAGGGCTCTGTGCTGTCACTTATCCAGCCCAGTGACTGAAGAATAGGATACTTTGTGAAGTCCTGCTCCTGAAGGACCCGCCTCAGATTCCAGGCCACTTGGGGCCTGTGAGAGACGGGTCAGGAGTGTGACTAGTGAACTGTTGTGTTGGGCCTTGAAGAAGCTTTCTGGAGAAAGTGCTAAGTCTTCAGTCTCACACAAAATAGCCCTAAACTCCAACATATCAACTTGCATTTAATTTTAGTGTACTCCCTCTTCTCCTTGTGACTCTCCTCAGTGACTGTCCCCTGTGCCAGGTTAAATTACTACCTCACTGAAACAATAGCTGCTATCTATGAAGGCCTACCATAGGCCAGACATGGGAATGGTGCCTGCATGTGTAATGACACCCCGCACAAGTCCACAAGGGACATGTTATCCCCCTTATAGATGAAGAAACTCAGCAACCCAAGGGGACAGCAGG
>NW_006787556.1:897164-909154 GCF_000442215.2 Lipotes vexillifer | reverse complement strand
CAGGAATGCTTTAACAGTGCCAAGAGCCTGTTCTTTTGCAACAAGCACTTAGTGAAAAGCTACTGTATGCAAAGCACATTTGATTCTTTTGGATTAAAGCCGAATTTTCCCATGGATGCTGAAAATTTTCTGGGTTTGTATGTCCATATGCATGTGCCAGCCTGCTCCCAGGGAGCTGTTTTTACAAAGCAAATGTTAGCATTCGTGGATTTCAGATTCACGATGACAACAAAGCTCAAAGATAAAATCTAGTAGCATGCCCCACTTTTTTTTTTTTTTTTTTTTTTTTACAGATATGAAAACCAAGGCCCTACGAGACTGTTAGATAACAGTGAGGAAAGGCTTCAGGAAGAAGTTTCCTTGGGAAAAGCAAGACTTGCCCTTCAGATTTAATAACGGGGAGATATGATATTAGACAGTAACTTGGTGCCTGTAATTCCTAATCATCTGTTAGCATTTAGCTCCCACGCTGGGAAACATTTTCTGGCCAAGCCCCCATCATGCCCACCTGCCACTACAGCGCCAGTCAGGTATCCCTCCTCTGTGCCCCTGCAGTGGCTTGCCCTTTTCTCTTATCATTTCACTTTTGAAACTGATTATAATTATCTATTAATCCATCTCCACTCACTAGACTACGAGTTCCTTGAGGAAAGTGTATCTGACTTCCAAAAGTTTGCAGCCTGAGTATATAATGTACCCTAATGTTTGTTGAATAAACGAGTGAATAAGTGATCAAACAAGTGAATGAATAATCAACCTTGCAAGGTTTCTTTCTTCTGACACTTCTAAGAAGGAAACATCTAAGGAGCTCATGAAACAGCACTGCCAGAGATTAGGCCCTGGACTTTGCAACTTCTGAGGAAACTTTCTATTATAGGAATCTGGAAATTTGTGACCATTCTCCCACTCCCAGACCTGTCTCTCTCCCTCCTGCTCACTCCACTCAGGCTTGGCACGGGCATTCTCCGAGCGGTGCGGTGTCTCGTCCAGGAGAGGGCAGCAGAGGCCCACCCAGGGAGATGAGAGCGACGAGCTTTCCAGCTCTGGCCCTGCCTTCCCACCCAGTGAGAGCCAGCCGGAGGCCATCCTTGCTGCAAACCTGTGACAGCTTCTGCTCCAACTGTGAGGACAGGAACCTGACACAGAGGTCACTCTAGGACACGTGGTGGCAAAGTTAGGCCTGCCCATTAGTTCCCATTACTTCTGGACATCAGGGCCAATCTGCACAACATTTCCAAGAAGCCCCTAATGTCTTTTAGCCTAAAAGTAAAATAGAACTGAAGATATGGAAAATGTCAAACCCCTGGATGCTCAAGCGTCTCCCATTACAAAAGCCCATCCTCGACACTGCCTCCCCTTCTAGCTACTACCCTTCCTCTGTCCGCCTCACAGCCTTGCTCCTAGAAGGTCATCTCCACGGGCAGCATGCATCCACTTCCACAACCTCATCTCACAATTGCTGCTAAGCCCACTGCAGTCTCACTTCTGTCAACCCCACTGAAGCTAATCATATTAATTCTACGCACGACCCAATTGCAAATCAGTGGAAACCTTCTGGCCTAAATTCATCCCCCGGGGAGTTCCCTGGTGGTCTAGTGGTTAGAATTTGGCACTTTCACTGCCATAGCGCAGCTTCAATCCCTGGTTGGGGAACTGAGATGGCACAAGCCACACAGTACGGGCCAAAAAATAAGTTTAAAAATTTTAAACATTTTTAAAATTAAAAAAATAAATTCACCTCCCCATTTCCCCTGCCCATGTCGACTTCCTTTCTGCATTAGCAGATGATCCTATCATCCCTCTCCTTGTCCACACAAGAAACCTGGAAGTCAGTCTAGAATCTACATCCCCCCTTATAACCTCGCCCCATTCAAATCACAAGCCCTGCCAATTCCTCCTCCTAAAAACAACTAAGATTCATCTCCTGTTTTCATGCCACTGCCTCGATCAAGCCTTCATCGTGCAGTCAGGCTTCTAACCACCACCCACCCATCCTTGCAACCATTCAGCAAGTAGCTACACGTGCCAGGCACAGCTGGCCTTGGAGTGACGAGCACGACTGACAAGGCCTGCTCTCACGGGGCTCACATTCCTGGGGCCACACACAGTAACAGGAAAATAAGCAGACAAGACAATATCAGACAGTGATAGGTGTTGTAAAGAAAACCAGACAGAGGGATGTGACAGAACAGCTAGGGGGAATACCTTTCTAATTAAATATGTTTAAATGCCTGGGGGAAGCGACTTCAGTCTGCTCCCCTAGAAAAGGACTCTCTGAGGAAGTGACAAGAAGCTATCTAGGGCATTGTTCAATGGCTAAATCCTCAACTTCCCAGCCTCCCTTCAAGAAGGGGCCACATACACAGTTCTGGCCATTGAGATGGTAGTGGAAGCTGGGGGGCGGAAGTGGGTGTCCTGAGGAAGTTTTTGCTTTCCTGAAAAGACAGACAAGTACCACTGGCACAGTCCCTTCCTGGTCCTCCTGCGTCTCCTCTGACCATGAGGGAGGGAAGGAACGGGAGAGGCGGCCCCTGAAACAACGCCAGCAGCCGCCACCTGCGGGTCTGCCACGTGAGGAAAGCACGGCCTGCTTGCTTAGCAGAGTCTTCTCTTTCTTCCAGCACACAGCATCCTAACTTGGACCATTAGCTCTGTGAGGTTCTGGGGAAGAGAAATCCAGGCAGAGTTCGAAGGCCCTAAAGTGGGAACTACCTTGGCATGGTCGGGGAGGAGAGAAAAGATTGGTGTGGCTGGAGCCCCGTGAGGCGGGAGGAAAAGAGCAGCTGACGACCGAGAGGTGGGGGGGCTCGTGAAGCTCTGCAGTCCCTGGAAGGCCATCCAGACTTTAAGTGCACAGAAGACCACTAAAGGGGTTTAGGCAGGAAAGTAACATACAAATTTAGGTTTCTTAAAAGATCATTCGAGCTACCACGTGGAGAATGAGTCAGGGAGGGAGGGTACGGGAGACACTGCTTCGGGACTGACCCGACAGCTGCTCCCCTCTCCTTTTCTCTTGCCCCCTTCAGCTCTGGAAGCAAGGAAGAAAGGAGTAATAAGAATCAGCAGGCCACGACTTCCCTGGTGGCGCAGTGGTAAAGAATCCGCCTGCCATTGCAGGGCATATGGGTTCGAGCCCTGGTCCGGGAAGATTCCCACATGCCGCGGAGCAGCTAAGCCTGTGTGCCACAACTACTGAGCCTGCGCTCTAGGGCCTGCGAACCACAACTATACTGAGCCCACACGCCACAGCTACTAAAGCCCGCAGGCCTACAGCCTGTGCTCTGCAACAAAGAGAAGCCACCGCAATGAGAAGCCCGCGCACCGCAACGAAGAGTAGCCCCTGCTCGCCGCAACTAGAGAAAGCCCGCGCACAGCAATAAAGACCAAACAGTCAATAAATAAATAAATAAATAAATTTATTTATTAAAAAAAAAAAATCAGCAGGCCAACAGCCTCCTGCTCAGCAGAATGTAAGCACCGCAACACCCTGACTACCCCATGCCTCTTGCCACGTCTGCCTAGCAAATCCCTTCTTACACATCACATGCCAGTTTCCGTGAGGCCTCCCTCACTTCGCAAGAAGACCAGGTGTTCCTTCTTCCACCGCCTCCCATATCACATCCCTACTTCCATCATAGGTATACAACAGTCTTGATAGCAGTCGACGTAATGGGACTGCTCATTCAACTATACAAGCATTCGTTCTCTCCACAAATGCATACCAAGCACTTGTTATATTCAGACGCTGGGCTAGGGGTCCGGAACTCAACAGTGACCAAGTTCGATTTTTAGGTTTGGTCCCTGCCCTGGTGGAGCTTTCAGTCTAAAAAGTGAGATATTCAGACAGTTAAGGTTTGGGGAGAAAAGCAGCCCGTCTCCCAGACCATGAACTGCTGCACGGGAGGGACGATCGCTCTGACTTACCCCCAGGACCGAGCACACCGTCTCACACAGAGAAGGTGCACTATGACCTAAAAATGCATTTCTTATCTCTACCAGGAAACTCCCCAAGCATGAGTCGCTATACTCTCGTGTATTAAATCACGCACTCAAGCATCTTGAAAAACACTCTGCTCTCTCCCCACACTGTTGCAGGTCTCTTCCCCTACAAAAGGTTCCAAGAGTGTCTAACATAACACTTCATATCAGAGATCCTTAGTAGATGTGTGTTTGGCTGAAGGCTTCGTTTGGATTTTCTAAACGGGGATACCTCATTGTCAGAGCCATGGCTGCTGAAGTGTGATTCTGAAAGCACTTAAAATAACTCCTCAGGTTCCTACCCCATAGCTTATTATGCGTAGCTTTAATAGTTCTCTAAATGCCCCATTTTGTTGTCCTTTCTACTACTGCAGATGATGGTAGCTGGGAACAAGACAGCAGAGACAAGGGAAATAAAAATAATACAGCCCCCACTTCGGTCTGTATTATTTGTTGCTTCTGTTGCCATAGTGAAGTTAACAAGTGACACACAGGTGAGAGGTCCTTCCTACAGTGGAACCAGTGAGTTTTGGAGGCCAGAGAGGTAGGACACACACACATGCAAGACTTCCATGCCTCGTAGGCCTGGAAAGGACTTCACCAGGCCAACTGGCCCACTCTCCTGCCTCTAAGCTAAAAATCAAATGGATGGGCAGCTTGCTCCTAAAAATCCTCAAGAACAAAGTCCACCACCTCTGAGTCACCCATGGGGCTCTTATTTCACAATATTCATGGCCCTGAATGGGTTTTCTGTGTCTAATCTCATTCGCTCTTGCCGTCCACCCAACCCAATTCCTCTGACTATTGCTTCTATGGAAATAAAAGTTAATCATCACCTGTACACTTTGTACAGTAACCCCGGAGGTAAGATAAAAAACAAAAGCCACCTTGGAAGCGTGGACTCTGCTTGAGTATAACCACGACCAGCTGTGTTCCTCTCAGGATTCCCCACCCCTGCTCTTTTGTCCGGTCTTGGCTCTGGGAGTGAGTGGCCTGGAGGGGCAGGGAGTACACGGGGTTGAGGCACATGTGGAAACACCCACTGACCTAGCTCAGAGGCCTCTGCCACGAACAGAGAAACAGGCCTGCTACCTACCCGGTCAGAGTTGGGGCAGAGCAGCCTCCCGTGAAGGATGTCTTCTTCCTTCTAAGTGAAATAAAGCAGAGAGAACAGGGAGGTCTGTTTTTAATGAGCATCTTTAAAAGCCTTTGCAACAGCAGACACAGCCCGGAAACCCACACTGATGGCAACAGGGCTCTCTCGCTTCCAGATGACCCTGCAAAACAGAAATGGTGCTGCTAAATCAGGAGTGTGGCTTTTTCCCACCTCACATTTAAAAATCCCAACCTTCAAAATCATTTCAGAAATCCTGCCTGAAAAATGTGTGATAGCCCTCACGGCGTAGCCTGGTTTGACGATGAAGGGGGCAGGAAAGCGCCCAATCCAAATGCAACGAGGGAAACTGCCCCCACCCTTTCCAGAAGCAGTGGGAAAGCCCTTCTACTCCCGCCGCCAAAGACACAAGGAAAAGGCCACCTGCAGGAGCACACAGGAATTCTGCAGCCTGAGAGCAGGCTCTTGATACTAACGGATCCCACCCCATTTCCCTGGCTCTCTCTTTCCTCCAGAACTACTCAACTTCCATTCTCTTGATCCATGTCACTACATTAAGAAGACGGATGTCTCTCCCTGCCACGGACATGCCAGACAAACCCTGGGCCTCTCTTCACATTCCCTAAAGTAGTGTCAGGAAAATGAAACACTTGCACGGAACTTCTCTGCAACATCTCTGTTTGGTTTCTTTCACACCCTGGGCCGAGGAACCAGTGCTTATTTTCACAGGAGTAAAGAAGCCTCTGACTGTAAGTGAGGTTAACACCCACCCCGAGGCTGGATGCTTTCTGTTCTCTCTCAACAGCTGAGCATCATGATTTTGCTAATTAAGCCGCTTTCTTCTCCTTAATTAGCTGCATGTGAATCTTGTTGGGAAGTCTTGGATCCGTGAAATAGTCTGGGATAAGAATTAAAAAGAAGAAATCATCTAAACCCAAGGGAAAAAGACTAGGCGAGAGACAGCTCACTCTGCTAAAAAGCCAGGAAGGCTCTGTCTTAGCAGGACTGTTACTGGTGGTCCTGCTTTACAATGTAATATGACATGCCACAACAAATCCCAAGGTCACTGTCTTCCCCGCCGCCCCCCCCCCCAGAAGTTCTGAGCCTCCAGCTCCAGCGTTCCCAGCAAGGGCTGACAGGGCGGCCCCTGTCCCCTCCACACCGCCCTGCCGCTGGCCTGTCAGCTTGCTGACGCACAGGGAGCCATGAGAGGGCTGAGGGAGTTTCTGGCTTTCTGCTCCAGGCCCATCTTGGGGCCCAAATAAATACCAAGCGTTATTCTTGTCTCAGCTCGGCCTGCTGGCTCCTGTCTCTGAGACATCACGCCCTCTCTGAGAATATCCTCTCAGAGGAGAGCCAGGCTCTTGCAGGATGACGACAGAAGAGGATTTTTATATACCCAGCATAACGTGAATCAGAAGCAGCATCTGCTGTGACAGCAAAGACATACTTAGATTCAGTCAGAAACGGTTTGAGGCTGTAATCCCAGGGCTAAAAGGACCCAAGAAATCATCGAGCCCAGCCCCCTTCCCTTTAAATACCATTGACCTCAAGCCATCTCAGGGCAGCGGAGCCCATTAGAATCACCTGGGGAGCCTTTAAAACTGTGGATGCCCGGCCCCACCCCAGACTAATTAAATAAAAACCTCTGGGGGTGGGCCCGGGCATCAGTATTTTTTAAAAATTCCCCAGATTATTTTAATGTGCAGCCAGTGTTGAGAACCCTGCTTTAAGATTCCCAGGGTAAGAGCTGCCAGTCTGTTCCCTAGGGAATCTCAAAATTCTTAACAATCTTTACCATGAGGAAGTTCTGCCTCGTTTCTTATCTGTCCTCATTTTGAGGAAATGACATTGAGGAAAGAGCCTTTTGAAAAAAGCTCCCTTGGGAGACATTGGATAAAGAAGCACCCCAGACTCTGCAGGGAGAATCCTGGGCTTGTCCGAGTCTAAATTCACAGTAACACTCCTGGTGCTCATTTATCAAACAAACCCAAAATGGATGCGGCCTTACTCACCTGCAGCAAATTCTTGAACGTTGTCTGGTCTTTCCAAAAACATTTCTCTGGAAAACATCAAGGGATAAGGGGAGGAGGTAAAGCAGGTCCTGCACTGTCGGGGCAGATGACCTGAGACACAGGCAGAAAGCCAGAGGACTCCTGCCAAGGACCCTTTCCTTCGTGATTTTCCTTCTAGTCAGGATCTGAGGCCAGGAGCAAGACATTCTAAATGGCAAGAAGCCTAGGGAATGCTCACCTCACAAGACAGCAAGCGCTGCAGCCAAGTGAAGCTTGTCATTCACTCCACAAACATTTCACAGAACCAGAGACCAGCCCGGGCCAGGCGGCAAGTTGAAGAGCTTGCTGCCTCCTCCTCGAGGGACTCACGTGTGGTGGGACAGATGTGCAACCCACAACCTTCCAAGGAAGTGTAACCAGGAATCGTCACGGGTGTGGGGGAGGGCACAGTAAACCACGCTGAGAGGATGGACTTGAGATGGTTGTTGGCCCTGCATACAGTGGACACCGGGACAAAACCCACGGTGCCGGTGCCACTGGGAAGCTGAAACTGCCTTATAGCCCACCGACTTTCACAGCTCATAAAGCTCGGTCATAAACATTATCTCACTCTACACTCTGTGAAACAGCAATGACTGTGCCCCATTTTGCATATGAAGAAAGCAAGCTTTCAAAAGGTTGACCATTTGCCCAAGTTCATAAAGCAAGTAAATAAAGGAGAGGAGGCCTTGTGGTTCCAAGGCCAGTGCTCTACAACATGACCTTGTGGCCATGGCTGCCCTGCCCCACCGGCATGGAAGGCCCTCCCTGCCCAGGAGGCCCCTGCCTCCCAAGCTTCAAGAATTTTGCTTCCCTTCTTCTCCTTCAATTCAAATTGAGAATTGTTGAGCACAAATTCTGTGTAAGTCACTATATAAGATATGAGGGATAGATTTTAAAAAGATAAAATATAGCCCCACCTCAAAGGAATTACAGTCAAGTGAAAGGAAATGGGTAAGTTCCCAAATGTCCAAAAGGCCAAGTAACCTCCAGGTAGTGCTACGGGAGGATATGAAATAGTGTGCTGGGAGATCACAGGAGAGAGAGTGATTCCTTACAGCAAGACCCCCAAATCCTCACAGAGCAGCTGGCATTTGAGAGCGCCCTTGAGGTACACATGGGACAAGGGCTGAGGGACAAGAGCCTTCCAGACCAAGGAGCAGCAGGAATAAAGGCCCGAAAATTAAAGGGAACTGCCCATGTCCTATTGACAGTGAACTCCAGAGGGTAGGAACTGGGTCGTATCCACCTTTGTTTCCCCAGGGTCTAGAAGAGCACTCAGGGAGTGTCAGTGCCCCTGCAGAGGGCGGTGGAATGATCAGAGAGGTCCCGTCTGGCTGGAGTGGGGGCACGTGCAGGGAGTAGTGGGAAGCGAAGGAGGCCCTAGTATGGAGGGCCTTGAAGACCAGGGAGAGACATTCATACTCAGTTCAAGAGACAATGGTGGGGGGACTTCCCTGGTGGCACAGTGGATAAGAATCCGCCAGCCAATGCAGGGGACACGGGTTCGAGCCCTGGTCCGGGAAGATCCCACATGCCGTGGAGCAACTAAGCCCATGTGCCACAACTACTGAGCCTGTGCTCTAGAGCCCGCGAGCCACAGCTACTGAGCCAGTGTGCCACAACTACTGAAGCCTGCGCGCCTAGAGCCCGTGTTCCGCAACAAGAGAAGCCACCGCAATGAGAAACCCACGCACCGCAACTAGAGAAAGCTCACGCGCAGCAAGGAAAACCCATCGCAGCCAAAAATAAATAAATAAATAAATTTTTAAAAAAAGAGAGAGACAATGGGGGGACTTCCCTGGTGGCGCGGTGGTTAAGAATCGGCCTGCCAATGCAGGGGACACGGGTTCGAGCCCTGGTCCGGGAAGATCTCACATGCCGCAGAGCAACTAAGCCCATGCGCCACAACTACTGAGCCTGCACTCTAGAGCCTGTGAGCCACAATTACTGAGCCCAAGTGCCACAACTACTGAAACCCATGGGCCTAGAGCCCATGCTCCGCAACAAGACAAGCCACCACAATGAGAACCCCGCGCACCGCAACGAAGACCCAACGCAGCCAAAAATAAATAAATATACTTATTTCTTAAAAAAAGAGAGAGACAATGGGAATGGATAAACAAAGCGTGGTAGAGTCACACAGTGGAATACTACACAGCAATGAGAATGGAGGATCTGAAAGATACTGCTGAGCAAAAGAAGCCAGGCACAAAGGAGCACATATTGTGGAATTCCATTTGTATAAAGTACACAAAAAGGCAAAATGAATCTGTGTGATTAGAAGTCAGGACACTGGCTAACTTTTTGGAGGAAGTGACTGAAAGGGGCCACAAAGGGTCTGAGGTGCTAGTCAGGTTCTAGTTCTTGAACTGGACGCTAGTATCATGTGTGTTCTCAGCTTGTGAAAGTTCATCCAGTTTAGGATATGCCACTTGTCTGTACTTTATATTTCAATAGAATGTTTAAAAAAAAACAAAAAAAGGCAATATTGTGGATCCACTGAAGATTTTTCCAGCCAAGGAATGATATGATCTGTGCTATGGTTTGGGAAGATTCATCTGCCTGGCTGTTTACAAAAACACCTAATAAAGCCTGTCTACAATTTCACACTTTGTTATCATATCTCCAGCCTAAAACCTGAGATCTCTGGATGCCTAAAATAAGTTAGATCCCTATTTCTAACATTTTTCAGTTCTAAAATTCAAGGCATTAAGAGTTCCATATACTGTATATATGAGTATAGACTGGAGAGTTGTAGCTGAATGGCCATAAATCATTAGGATCTGCAAAACCCAAGTGGTGAGCTTGCCTCCCAACAAAAACAGCGTGGGGCTTCTCATGGCTTGCAGTGAGTGTACAGCAGAGACCTGCAGACAGGTGAGGACAGGCATGCTGCCCAGGATTCTGTCCCCTCTTCTCCCTTCCTCTTTTCTCACAGGAAGGACCATCTGAAGCATCCAATGCAGACAAGGGGCTGATTCTGGTTCACTCTGATATTATCCAAAGGAAATAACAATCACACCAAAAAGAAAACCAAAAGCAAACCCTCAAAGTTCAAACACTTCCTCTCCCCTCTTCCCTCCCCCTCAGAAAGAGAAAGGCCTAAAAGGGGCCAGGAGGATTTCACGAGAGGAGCTTCCAGGACAGCAAAAGGAGAAGCCTGGTGGCCTACCTGGCCCAGGGAGGGGGATGATAAGGAAGGAAAGGGAAGATGCCTAGAGCTGTCCTTGCAGACAACCAGCTCCTCCTGGAAACTGTTCCTGGGCAGAGAAGCAGGGCCACCCCTGCCATGTGACTAAAACAACACCCTCTTTATTCACCACCCCCAAGGGTTCTAATTCTTTTGTTTGTGAACATTGCAAATGGTGAGTTAATTCAGGTTTTAACATCTATCCCCAGTCTCGCTGCTGGAATCATTCCTAACTTGGATTGCAAGCTCCCCAGGATAGGAAAGATGTCATCCTTTATCTCCCTTTAGAAGAAAAGGCACAGAAAGTGATGGCCTGATCTCTAGGGCTGACACTGACAGAGGACCCCTAAACTATCTTTTGCCCAAGCCTTAAGCCTGGCCCAAAAAAACCAAACCTCACAGACAGGTTTCCATTTTCCCTTTCCCCTTCCCCTATCTGCCCTCTGAGAATCGGCTGCCACTTTGTAGAACAATAAAGCATGGAAAAAAGACACCCCTCCAGGCCTACTTTTAAAAAGACAAAGGAGAGCCCTACCTCTGGCTCCCCAGCTCCTGTGTGCTTACAGTGCAACACAGTGGAAAAACCAGGGGTTTGGATCCTGGTTCAGCAATCTGGGGAAGGTATTTCACCTGTAAAATGGAAGTGATAAACTATATTTATAGAGTTGCTAGGAGGATCAGCAAAAATGTACCAAAATGTCATACACTGTGGGCCCTGAGGACACAAACATGGCTCCACCAGCTTAGAGCTTTGGTCCAGGGAGAGAAAGAAAATGCAATTATACAATGTGATAACTGCTAATGTAGGAAACCAACAGCAGTGCCTGGAAATGGAAGCCATTATTATTTAAATCGTGCCTATCTGTTTGTAGCCAAACAGTATTTGACATAGCTCTATTGTTTTCATCCATTGATGCTCCATGATTTTTTTTTCCCTCAGTTCTTTGCTTTTCATCCTATTAGGAACATTTTCATTCAAGCAAATGCCATGCTGAAAGACAGTGTGGGGGAAGGAAAAAGGTGCTCCAAGACATGGTGGAAAATGGTTTTCTTTTCCCCATGACTTACAAGGGAGTGGCTTCCAACCCTTGGGAGTCTTTCCACACCAATGTTCTCAGGTAGAGAAAGGCCAGACGTCTGAATTTTTTTTAAGTTCTAGTGATGTTGTTAAATGCCTCTGATAGAGAATAGGGTTCTACACCCAATGGCTGCCTGCTGAGTTTCTCAATGCCAAATTCCCTCTTCCAAGTGTTGGAAGGTATGTATTTATCCTTAGAGCTACAGTGAAAGCATATTAATATTTTTGAGAATTTTGAGATAACTGAAGGAAACCTCTAGAGATAACAAGAAAACCCTGGGTGCCACAGACCCCAGCACTAGAAAATATTCAATCTCAGGATATTTTCTAAACTTCAGACCCTAAAGGAAGCAACAAATAGTGTTTAAAGAAAGAAGAGAGGGCTTCCCTGGTGGCGCAGTTGTTGAGAGTCTGCCTGCCGATGCAGGGGACGCGGGTTCGTGCCCCGGTCCGGGAAGATCCCACATGCTGTGGAGTGGCTGGGCCCATGAGCCATGGCCGCTGAGCCTGAGCGTCCGGAGCCTGTGCCCCGCAACGGGAGAGGCCACAACAGTGAGAGGCCCACATACCGGA
>NW_006787556.1:890107-897154 GCF_000442215.2 Lipotes vexillifer | reverse complement strand
ACCGGAAAAAAAAAAAAAAAAAAAAAAGAAAAGAAAGAAGAGGTCACTCACACTCATCTATCCCCAACGAGATTTCCACTATTTGCTCAAGGCCAGTCTGAAAACCACCTACCTGAAGAAACCACTTATGAGCAACTCCACTTCTTTGTGGGTCCTTAGGTACTTTTCATTAGTAATCCGAGTCTGGATCTGGAGGGCAAGAGCAAAAGGTCATGCTTCATGAGGAGAAAGATTTCAGGGTTCAAGCCCTGGAGGTGTGGGGGGCTTGGGGAAACAACGTGCGCACTTAACCCGGGTCTCTTCCCAGGACGTTTGAACATTTAAGCCATCTGTCTTCTTACAGATCAACATCTTCAATGCTGCCTCCGGCTCAGGCTTAGGGGCCTTAACTAAGGTCGGGTCTCTACCGTTGGGAAGTTCTTGTTTGTATCTAAGTTAAAGTATCTGGCAGTCATTTCGGTCCATTTCTCTGGCATCCCTGTTTAAGTTTTTTTCTGGACTTTCAGGAGCCTGTCGGGCTCTGTTCAGGGCTCCAGAAGCCTAGGGGTCAGCCGGGTGTGTCCGCACCCACCCAGCCTTCCGCCCATTTATCTGGGAACAGACTCCACGTCCCTTTTCTCTGGGGCCCTTCCCCAGGGGGAGCTGCACTCTAATGGAGGCGGGGGTCGGGTGCCGCACCCACCTTGAAGCCGCGCAGCTTCTCCAGCTGTTCGGGGCTCAGCGCCTCGGGGTACAGCCCTTGAATCCCGCCCGGCAGGCTCGCCATCTTGTCGCGGTCGTCAAGGCGACGGGAGGCGCGGCTGGTGAGGACCCGCCCCCGGCCTGGCCCCGCCCTCTCCAGAAGGGGCGGGGCTGAGGGAAGCAATAAGGGGGCCACTCTGAAGCCGAGGAGTAAGCTCAGGAGGGTGTCTAATAGATCCCCTTCCCCAGATTTGGGGACTGAATTCCCAGCTTGACTGCATATGAAAATGAGCCCTTCTTGACCCCACCCAACCTCAAATAGTTTTTTCTTTAGCTCTAGAGCATAACTGGAAAAGGGATTCCTAAGGCAGAGTCTCCCAGAATCTGGTTCCTGACTTTCTCACTTAAAGCCTAGTAGTAGGGAAGGAAAATCTAGGCTTCTTCCCTTTCCACCGGCCCGGGAGCCAAACCCCTCCATCCTTCAAGTGCAGACACTTGACCCTGAAGTCTTGGATTCTTAACACAACGTGAAAGCACCCCATAGGATGGAATGAACCGAGTTCTACAAAGGAAGGAATGTTCTCAGACTAAAAATTCTGGAAAGGACCTGGGGACATGCTGCCAGAAGTTTCCCCTCTTGGACTGACTTTCTTGTGTAGATTAACTGCTCCTTATAAATTCTAAATCATGTCTCCCACTCCCAATGGAGTAGGGGAGGGGAAAGGCAGTTGGTCTTCAATATGTGTTCTTCTGCTATCTAATTAAGAAGAGAACGTGAGACAGAAAGCCAGAGAGCTGAAAATAGCACCTAGAAAGGGCAGGAGGCTGTCTGACAATAAACGCAAGTGCTGAATTTCTACACCCCCTCGGGGATCATGAGCAGCAGAGACCTTGTGAGAGGCAGAGAAGAGCCCAAAAGGAGGCAGTCTTTTCAGATTTGTGAAAACTGCCCAAGGAGCAAGGAAAGAGCTTAATAAGCCCAGCATTAGGCCATGGCCTGGGAGGGGGTCTCTCTGCGATCTGCCTCTCAGAAAAGACTGAGGAGGGAATTTGCTAGCGGTCCAGTGATTAGCACTCCGTGCTTTCACTGCTGGGGCTGGGTTCAATCCCTGGTCAGGGAAGTAAGATCCCACAAGCCACGCAACATGGCCAAAAAAAAAAAAGACTGAGGAAAAGAAGTGAAAATGTTGGCAGTTCCCAAGCCAGGAAAAACACCTCAAGAGGTAAATTAAATAGTGGGCTACAAATCTCTTCTCAGAAACCCCATCTGGGTAGTAATCATTTTGATTGTTTTTTAGGAGCGAGAGTTATAGTGAGAGGTAGATAAGCTGCCATCTGTCAGAAGTGATTTTTTTAGGCAGGAGCAGAGGTTAATCAGAGGTGATAGTTCCTGTTGGCCAAGACCTGTCTCTTCCCACCCCTCCACCCCCCAGAGAAGCTAGTGTTGGAACCTCTAAGTTGCACCATCCAATGTGGTCACCACGAGCCACCTGTGGCTATTAAGCACTTGAAATTTGCTGAAAGTGTCAGATGAGCTGTAAGTGTAAATCACTCACTGGATTTTGAAGACTTGGTATTTTAAAATGTAAATATCTCTAATAATCCTTACATTGATTACATGTTGAATATTTTGGATATATCATATAAACTCGTTGAATAATACATTGAATATACTGGTTAAATAAAATATATTATCAAAAGTCATTTCACTTTTTCTTTTCACTTTTTTAATGTGGCTACTAGAAATTTTTAAATTATATATACAGCTTGCATTACAGTAAATGGTGCTGGTCTGGACTGTCAAATCTACACACACATATACACACACACACACACACACACACACACACAGAGGCATATACATGCACAATTCCCTCCATCCCCCACCCCCATGCATAAAATAATTAATGTCTTCCTTCTGCTAGGCTATGATCTTCTTGTGCTTTGAGAATCAGTCAAGCCTTTCTTGACTGACCACATCCCATGGCCCAAACCCCCAATACACATATGTGTAAATGAGAGAGGCTACTTTTCTTTTTTTAACAGCACCTCAGTTCTCACTATTGTAAATTGTGTTGGGCTTTCTTACCTCTCCACTTGAGGTAGAAGCCACTTGAGGGAAGGAAGATTACATAATCAATTCTTTGTACACTCTCACAGATTCTGCTACAGAAGTCTTCACTCTGTTTTCAATTAGTGAGGCCAGCAAGTATTTGATGACTAGCCATTCTGCCCACACATACCATCACTACATTTTGACCTTTCTGAAAAGTACCCCAATTATTTAGCATGTCTCATTTCCTAAGAATCAGGAGTGAGCTCTCTCTTTATAAAGTCAATAATCTTTTAATGTAGGGCATCTTAACATTGAGTGCAGAGAATAAGAAAGAGGGTGAGCTTGGGGATGGTGGGCAGAGAAAGTACCTTGGAGGAACCTACTTGGAAGCCTCATCTCCTCCTGGAGAGCAATTCCCTGGTAGCGCCTCTGGATCATTTTCCCCCCAGTCTTCACCCCACAGGGCTTCCCTCCCCGACAGCCTGAAGGACAACAGAGATGTGTCCACAGTCACCCAGCAAGGAGGGCCTGAAGAGAGCTCCCACCCCTTCTCTCCTAAACCCCGCCTCTCCTCTCAGACAGAAGCCTTCCATCTGGGGACCACAAACTAAGCGAAGGATTGGAGGCATTTTGCTGCCTGCAGCTGTCTCCTCAATTGCTGACTGGGAGGAGGAGTGAGGGGAGTTCATTATAATTCATTTTTGTGAATGTTTAATATTTCAATTAATATGATTAGCCCCAAGCCTGAATGAGCAGCAGGGCGGCAGATCTGCTGACAAGACACAGAGTAATGAGATCAACAGGGCCATGGGGTCTTCCTAGGCTCCATCCTCAGAGGGCGTGATCTGTTTAGCATCTCCATAAATACCAAGATCAGATTAGGAGGCAAGGGAAGGAGCAGTGGGGGTGGGGAGACGGGTGGAAAGTTACTTTCCAGATGTATTTGCACTCAACTCCCTGGCACTGCCATCGCATATTCTGACCACCCTGCACTGGGTCCTCTTCCATTTCCCCCTACCCACCCATTTTAGAAGACCCTATTGGGAGCACCTGGACATCCGTACCATGAAGTGTAATCATGTCTACACATACACACACACTCACACTCACACTCAAACATACATACCTGCCAGAATGTGGCTTCAGGCCACAGAAATGATGCTAGGGAAGGATGGATGGTGGTGAATGGAGAATCAAGCAGTAGAAGGAAGGATAGCTCTCACCCAGGGCTCAAATGAAGACACAAGAGGAAGAAAGGCCAGGCTCAACCACTCCCCCCATTCCCAAGAGGAGATTTGACAGGGAAGTTAAACGCATGGACTTGGAACCACACTGTCCAGGCTCCACTCTCAGCTATACCTCTTTCCAGTGTGTGACCTTAGACAAGTCATTTAATCTCTCTGTGCCTTGGTTTCCTCATCTTTACTCGAAGATAACAATAGAACCTACATCATAGGGTGGTGCTGAGGGTTAAACAAGTTAGTAAATATAAAGCATTTAAACAATGCCTATGACACGGGACCAACACCGTAAGAGCCATCTAAGTGATAGTACTATTAATTCCCTTCCAGAAGAAAAGCCTGCCTGTCCAGAGAGCTGAGGCAGGGCTGCTGGGATTCAGGTGGGACAGATTTCAGAGACACCAGCACCACTGTGGAGACATCAGCCCCATTCTGGGGTGAAGAAAGGGTGACAGGAGGCAAGGAGTTCCACAAAAGCTGTGAGCCCAGGTCGGTGAGCACCTGATGGCAGGCAAGGGCTGCCCCGTCCAAGAGGTTTGATGCCAGCAGATACTCCCTGCATTGAGGGGGAGCTGTGAGTGAGCCCAGTGTACAATGGGGTCAAGCTCCCTCGACATCACAGGGCAAACTGATCATCTACAGAAGTTTAACTGTTTAGGGGAGTAATGGCCCCCAAATATGCTTCCGCCATCCCTCTTTGTTACCTGACTCAATTAGAGAGTCCCAGTCAGGGAACATAACTGGGGTGGGGGCGAGGGGAGAAGCAGAAGGAAGGAATTTTGGGGTTTCCTCTGCCCTAAAGGGGAACTTGCCAGCTGTGATTCTGCCCATTGAAGGAATCAGGAATCTACTCTCATCAGAGGTCCTTGGCATTGACTATTTATTCGAGAAATATTTGTTAAGCTCCTACTATGTGTGAACAAGACACTGTGCTGGACACTGAACAGTAAAAGCTGAATTAAACAGTGTCCTGGTCTTCAAACAGCTTCCAAGTGCGAGCTCCCTCTGTCACCACTGCTGCCTCCCTCTGCCCACGCACTTATACACACAAACGACCCAGAGGGCGAGAAGGGGGTGTTGGCAAATGCCAGCAAGATCGAGTTTTTCTTGGTTCCCTTTCTGGAAAACACAGTTCCCTCTCTGCACCCATCTCACCCTGCTCTCTCTTCCACAGCCCCCTTTCCATCCTTCTCTCTGGGTCCCTTCTGCCCTTTCCCCCAGGCTCTGCGACCTGCTTCCCTCCCCAGCTACACCCTTCTCCCCACCCGCCCCTAATCTGCCCAGCCATCTCTATGCCATCTTCTTTTCCCTGTTTTCTTCCCTTGGCTCCCCACTCTCAGTCTCCCCAGATGCCAGCTCCTCTCTCTTCCTCCCCCCTGCTCCCCTCTCCTGGGTCTTCTCTTCCAGCACCGGGGACAGCTCCAGCCCCCGGAACAATGGACCCCACCTTAGGGCTCCTCTATAAATTCTCCATCTTAGTGCCTTGCCCAACTCGTGATTAGGGAGTAAGATGGGGGAAGGGTTATTATCAACAGGACCAGCTGCTCTTCTGGGGGTGGGAAGGGAGTCAGGGAGGAAGGAGATAGGAAGAGGGCGTGGCTCTTGTCTGGATTGTGCGTCCCTCTCCAGGGTAGAGAATTTGTCTTCCACCCCTGAGACTGACATCACTGATGTCAGGGGAAAGGAGGTGGGAGTGGGGAGGGGGGTGTGGAAGGGGGAGGTTTTTGTTGAGGAGAGCGCGGCCGGAGAGCAGAGCTCCGGGACCCAGGTGACCGGGAAAGCAGGCAGCCCCAGCGGCGGGAGCAGCCAGCAGCAGCCCAGGCCCGGGGACCGGGGTGGGGGTGGGAGGGGGGCTGAGGGGAGGACCTGAAGGGAGGCGGCAGGGCCAAAGGGACCCCCGGCACCCTGCCGCCATCAGAGATCAAGCGTCTGGCATCAGGGATCTTCGGACCCAGCAGAAGGATCAGCCACAGGGGAGGTGTCCTCCCAGGGAAGCCAACGAGAGCTCCACCTGCCCCACATCAGGAGTACCCCCACCCCAACGCTGCTGGCAACCATACCAGGACCCTAACCCCTCAGCCTGCAACCCCATCACCCTCCTCAGGCCCTTTCCTCCACCTCCAGCTCTAATCTCAACCCCTAGTTCCCAGCGCCCCTGCTACCACCCTAACCCTCCAGGTCTTGGCCACACTGCCCCCCATCCTGGGATATCTGCCAGATCTCTGGGAGGGAGATCGTTTGCTTGGGCTATGCCCCCTGGTGGCATGACAGTGTCTGCCTAGACCCCTGACCCCTAGCCCTCAACTCCCTGGGCCTCCTTTGTGTGAAGAGCGGCCCCTCCGCTCAGCACTGTGGTTTCGGCCAAAGGGAAAGCCAGCCCCGGCCACTTGCCTCCTTGCTGGGCAGCTCCCCCTGGCCTTCGGGCCTCTCCCTGCTCCCCTCGGCCCCTTCTCCTGGGCCGCCCCAATGAAGGAACCGGATGCCATCAAGCTGTTTGTGGGGCAGATACCGAGGCATCTGGAGGAAAAGGACCTGAAACCCATCTTCGAACAGTTTGGTCGGATCTTCGAGCTGACTGTCATCAAGGACAAGTACACCGGGCTGCACAAGGGTGAGGGGTCAGGCCAGGCTGGAGAGGCTTCAGGGAGTGGGGCTGGGAGGTTGGGAGGCTGGGAGGAGGTGGGGAAGCCAGGCTGGAGGGATGGAGCGGCTGGAGAAGGCTGATCTGGAAGGAAAAGAGTTCATGGGCTGGGGAGTGTGGATGGAGGAGCTAGAAGAGAACTCAGCTAGGGTGACCAGGGGACCCCAGGTGGAGGACCAAGGAGAGCCTCTCTGGGGGAAGAGTTGTCAAGGTGGCTGCAGAGATGTGGACCCCAAAGTTGAGGGGGATGTTGTGGATGAACTCAAGGAAGGATGGAGGAACGAGAGAGCTGGTTTGAGAGATAAGGAGCTGGGCAGGGGTGTGTGTGTGGAGGGGGGCAGCACGCACAAGACTGAGAGTCTTAGTAGCCTCAGATACTATTGGGATGGGGGTCGGGACACAGGGTCAGGTGCTCAACCTGGAAAGAG
>NW_006787556.1:884678-889980 GCF_000442215.2 Lipotes vexillifer | reverse complement strand
AAAGAGTGGATGTTCGTGGAGTGGGCAGGGCAGCTCCAGAACTAAAGAGGGGGACCTGGGAAAGTGTAGGACAGAGATTGGTAAAGATCTGGGAAGCGTAGGGACTTGAAAGTTAAGGGAGCTGGGGGTGAAAGAGGATGTGCCTCAGGCCAAAGCGCTGTGCAGCTAAGCAGGGTCAGGCCTGGGGTCAGGCCTTGGAGAGCCCCAGACACTGGGAGTCAGAGGGGCCACGCTGCCTCCCCCTCCACCGGCCCAGGGACTCCGGCTCCCCACTCTTCCCTTTCCTTCTCTAGTCAGCTCTCCACCCTCCACCTGCCTCCCATGGAGCTGGAGAGAGAGGAGGAAGTAGGGAAAATGGGAGAGGAGAGGGCTGATGATGACCAAGATGGAGGGAGGTGGAGGCAAAGGAGAAAGGGGAAAGGAGACCAGCTAAGGAAGAGAGAAAACCACACTACACGTACTTGTCTGGAGATCACATGCCCTTTCTCCTCCCCCCACACAAAGCCCCAGCTCCCACAACCCAGGTGTTCTCCCTCTTCCATCACCCCACCATGTAAGCCTCCTGGTCTCGGGGTCTCTGCCCTGTGCTCATCAGCCCAGAGACTCCGGGGACGAATGTGCACCCCCTCTCAGACACCTCCCCACCCCAGCAGGCAGAAGGTGGCAAGAAGGGACAAGCTTCCCAGTCCTCAGTTTCGTGGGGGGTAGGGGGCCTTTTAGGGAGGGGAGACCGGGGACTTACCCCCGACCCGGTCTCTCTGCCCCTGCCCCTCCTCAGGATGTGCCTTCCTGACATACTGTGCCCGCGATTCAGCCCTGAAGGCCCAGAGCGCCCTGCACGAACAGAAGACGCTTCCAGGGGTGAGTCCCGGCCTTTTCAAGGCCAGGGGGCTGAGAAGGGCCTTAGAAGGGGCACCACCTTCCCAAGACACTGAGTGTATTTTCCACCTCCTCTCATCACCGGGAAGCCCCTACCTCCTTGTAGCACCCTGCCTCCTTGCTGAAGATGCACGCATTTCTTCTCACCAAGAGAGAAGGAAAATAGCGATGAGCAGAGTAGATATAACCCTTGCAAAGAGCAGAGGTAGCCCTTTCCCCACTTCCCAACCTGCCCCTGGGGCAGCACTTAGAGGAGGGACTTAGCTGGTTGGGAGGCATGGGGAGAAGATGTTGGACACCAAGTGTAGGGCCGAGTGAGCAGGAGGCACTCAGGCACTCTTTCTGGCTCTGGGGAGGAAATCTGCCTGTGAAATGGGGGAGGGGTGCCTGCGGCCCGAGATGGGCAGCTGGTGCCTGCCCGCCTGGCATCTCTGTGCTGACTTCTGAGGTCTAACAGGCTCACCTCGCGTCTCCCAGGAAAAGCCGCGGGAACAGTGCCACAGGGCATCAGGGTGGTCAGGGCCTGGTGGGCCTGGGCTGGGAGTAAGCCCTGTGGAGGGGGGCTGCGGGCAGCAGACAAGGGCAAGGGCAGCCATCAGTGTGGAAGATCAGTCCTGACCCCACCAAGTGTGCCCAGGGAGGCAGGGGGTGCCTCTGACGTGGCCTCCCTCCTGCAAGGTCAGAGCTCTTTGTCTTCTTCCCAGGCAGCCTTGCAGCTCATCCCAGGCCAGGGCTGACACGGACAGGAATAAAGAATCTCAGACTGCCCCCCAGTTACCCATCCTGTGGGGAAAGGTTGTGCCATTCCCTTTCTGTATCTATTGGCTTCTGTTGTCTTCCCTGGAAAGTACCTCTTGAGAGCTAACTCCACCCTTCCCTCCAGCCAACATTTGCTAAACACAGTCTGAGTGCTGGAGACACACCTGTCACATCTTCTCCTTCCCTCGTGTGGGAATGGAGATGGAGCCCGATCCTCTAGCTCTTCTGGGAGAGAAATAGACAAAACAGATGGGAAGGGCCGGCGGGGGGCGGGGGGGTGATCTAGGAAAATTAGAACCGTCTCCACCACTCCCAACTTCACACCCTCCATGGCTCTGTGACCCTCTGTGGCCCTCAACCCTAAATACCACTATAGGAAAGCAGATCTGCTGCCAGCTCCCCACCTTCATCCCACTATCTTATCCCAGTCGGGGGCAAGGTAGCCCAGAACAGCCATCGCCCACAGAGTTAAGGATCTGTGTATGTGTGAGCAGGCTCGGGCTCTAAGAAGCATGTGTGTGTGTGTGTGTGTGTGTGTGTGTGTGTGTGTGTGTGTGTTTGGGCACATGAAGCCCTGTTCCCATCACATGACCTCACAACTCTCCTCTTTCCTCTGGGGAGGCCCCTCACAAATCAACACTTTTCATTTCCATTGCCGTTTCTCTGTCTTTTTCTGTTGTCTCCTATCTCTCAGAGCCCCTGCGGAAACCGGAGGGGGACAAGGGAGAAGGTAGAAAGCAGGGGTACTGGAGTGGGGACATGGGTGAGAGAGACGGCGCCCGGTGCACAGGAGCCCCGGGGCCATCTGTGCCAGCTGGGGGCTTCTGCCCTGGCTCTGTCCCCCTCCAGCTGCCTGTGTGGCTCAGGCAGGGCTACGCCCTGGGTGTGGAAAGGCACTGCCTCCTCTTCCTGAGGTAATAAGGCCCAGGGTGGGAGGCAAGTGAGAAGTGAGCCCCAGTTAATAATTGTCGAGCCTTGCCCCAAGCTCCCAGGTGAGGTTGAGTCCTCCACTTTGGCCCTTGCCCCAGGGGACAGAATCCAGAAGCACCTGACAGAGCCTTTAGTAGGAAATGAGGGGTTCTATCCTCCAAGGGGCCCCCCCGTGCTGGGGGTTTGGGGGAGCAGATGTCTATAACCAAGCTCTGCCTGACCCTTTGTGCCCCCAGATCTTTTCTCAGCCACCTGCCTTTCTGGCAGCAGTGTTTCCCCTCAGACAGTCATTGAGTGTGAGTGTGTGTGTGTGTGTGTGTGTGTGTGTGTGTGTGTCCAGTGTGCCAGCTCTTGCACAACTGTGTTGGGAAGTTCCTCCTACTGTCTAATCTCCATGCCCTCTGACTGCAGGTTCTTTCTTTAATGGGGGCATTTACCCGCTCTCCTTACTCCCCATCTTTGTCAGCTCAGAATCTGGAAGGTGCCACCATATTTGAGTGATGCTTCAGGCTGCAGAGAGAAAGAATGGGAGCTGGGCCTATGGCCATGAAACCCCATTTCCTTCTCTCTCCCCTAAGAGTTCCCAGGAGAGGCTCTGTCACAGGTCCCTGGATTCTTCCTAGGAGCAGGGTGTGACCTCCTGGAGGTGGTAATGTGAAGGACCCCTGTCTGGCCTGCGCTTCCCCCTCTACTTGGGCCAAAATCCCACTCTGGGGACATGGGTCCTCCCCATCATCTTGCCGTTGGGCAGGTGGATTCTGGCTCCATGGAGAGGACCTGTGTGTGGTCTTGCACCGGGCGCAAGTCTGGAGTCGGGAGTGGCAGGGCACCAGGCCTGTGCCCTCAGGAAAATTAGATCTGTGGGTATGGGGAGCTCTTCTTGGAAGTGGGGTCTTAGCTATTGGTAAGAGGGACTTACTTACAAGTGACCATGTTGGTAGGGGCCTCAGGGATACTTGGTAGGAGTATAATAGCCCCTTCTACTTTGGGAGGCCCTGGGGAGGGTTTATCACCGGCGGGTGGTAGCTAGGGAAGAGAGGCGCCCAGCGCCACGTTGCCCGGTAAACAGGGCCCAGCTGGACTCAGGGGAGGAGGCAGGTGTGCCCGAGCTGAGCTAACAAAGGCCGAGCTTCCCACAGGAAGTGCAGGCCAAGAAGGAGAGGCTGGGAACGGGGCACTGGGGGCCACTGAGGGAGGAGTCTCTCTGTGAGGGAGTGGGGAGAGCCTTCTGTCAACGTGGTCTGTGCTGTGGTCTGCGCACTTGTGTGTGTTTTTGTGCGAATCCATATCAGCTGTGGATACTTATTGATATGCTATTTTTGTGCCTGGGAGCCTTGCAGGGAGGGAACACCATCCTTTCTCCCTGGATCCCAGGTTCCCCATCCCCAACTAGAGCAACAAATCCCCAGGGGCCTGTTGGGAAGGGGTTAGTGCCAGCATAAGAATTCCCCGAAGCTGTGACTCCAATCCTACCTCTCCTGTAGTGGGAGCTGGGGGGCTGGCTGCTGACCTGCCTGTAAGAGGACTTCCTGATGGCTTTGACCAGAGTACGGGAGAGAAGGGGAGTGAAGGACCAAGAGTCCTGAGTGTCTGACCCCCACCCCTTGCTACACACACACAAACTCACACACAAACTCACACGCACTCCTGAGGAGATTGAACCTCCGATGGGATAATCCCAGATTGGTGGAGGATAAAGCTGGGGCAGATTGGCCAGAGGATTTGTGTGACTGTTCCCCCTCCACCACCCCCACCACCACCCCCAGCTGCTCTTAGATCCAGAGATTGGGGGGGGAGGGGTGGACAGGGAGGAAGTATTGGTTGAGGCAGGGCCTAGATTTGATCCGGGCTGAAAATACCTCACCTGCAGAGTCCAACCAGACTGACTGGCATGGCGTGACACCTGGGAACAGGGTGCAGTGTGAGAAGGGGCAGGGGCAACTATCATTTCTTCACTTCTCTGTGTTAAGTGCTGACACACAAGACCTCAAGGCTAGAATACTAGCGCTGAGGGGAACCTGACTCTAGATCGCCTTATCCAGCCCATTTTACAGATGAGGAAGCTGAGGCCTAGAGGAGAGAAATGACTTGTCCAAGGTCACCCAGCCAGTGAGTAGCAGAGCCAGTCCTCGAAGTCCAGTGCCTTTCCTGAGGCCCCACCCTCAGAATTTGGATGAATGGTTTCTTCTGTTTACTTATTTTTTTGGTCACTAGAACTAGGGCTGCCCCACCATCAGATGAGTGGGGTGGCCAGGTGTGGCCCCAGCGGTCAAAGTCTTCAACAGCAAAATATTTTCAGATGTGAAATACTGAGTCCTTCCCTCCCTCTCCAGTTCCTAAGATGCTCCCCACACTGGTTAAGGAGATCAACCTGCGGGAGTCATTCACAAGTCCTCTTACCAGACAGGAACATGGAGTGGGGAACTGTCTGCATTTCCACTGGAGGCTGAACAAAGGGAGATGCTGCAGGAGTAGGGAGAGGGTAGAGCTCAGGAGGACTTCCGGGTACCCGGAGAATCGCGAAAGAGCACAGGACAGCATTTCCTCCTTTAGAGCTGTCTTGGCGGTGAGACATCAAGGATTTGATCTGGAGGAGGAAGGCAGGAGCTTGGACAGTATTGCCCCTGCAGGGCCTGCTCAGCACCTCCCTCCAGAATCAGGAAGCTCTCCTGGGCCCCTCCCCCACCTCCCAGCCCCCACCAAATCCTCCACCCCCAGCATACCCTGTTCCCAC
>NW_006787556.1:880399-884295 GCF_000442215.2 Lipotes vexillifer | reverse complement strand
CCCCCCAACCCCCCCACCCCCAGCATCCCCTGTCCCCCCCCCCCCCCCCACTCCTTCTCCGGGTGTGTGGAGCAGCAGAAGTGATGACGTCACCATGGTCGCCTGGGCGACGGGGACGGATAAATCAGGCTGAGTGGGCGGTTGCCATGGCGCGCATTCTCCCGTTGCCACGGAGACTGGGCATCTGCTCCCTTTGTGCTGCCCGAGTGCCTTCCCCCTGGGGTCAAGGGGTGTAGGGGGGCAGAAAGAGAGGTAAACACACCTCTAGGGGTCAGAAGGAAGTCGGGGCATCTGTGGGGTCTCCCTCAGTCTAGTCTTCCTTGGGGCTGCTTGAGGGGGTGGCCTCTGTTGCTCCTACTTTGTAGAACTGAGGCAGCTTTTGCTGAACAGCCCTTAGTTGGGCTCTAACTCAGGACCCGGGTCCTATGGGCAGCCCCACTCTCCCCCCTAAGGAGAGCAGCACCTCTCCCTGGCCAAATCATCTGGGGCCCTGCCTGAGCTTAGAGTCGTGCCCCAGGAGCATCCTCCTCTACATCCTCTCCTTCCACTACCTCTAATCCCCTCAGGTCCAATCCTAAACAAGATTAAGCCCCATCCCTCCCTTCCCATCAGCACTTTAGAGGGCTGGGCCTGGGGCTTACTCCCTCTAGCCTCTCCACAGGTCCTGGCCTGGGGAGGCCTGCTGGGGTGGTCAGAGGAGGTCCCCAGCAGTTGCTTTCTCTTCTTTCCTTTAGATGAACAGGCCGATCCAGGTCAAGCCAGCCGACAGCGAGAGCCGAGGAGGTAGGTTCTGTACCTTGGGACTCAATCCTTCTCCCTCAATCCGCAGGCCTAGGACTTGGAGTAGCTGAGGGGCAGGCTTTCTGAGGAAGAAAGTCTGAGAATTCTGAAGGGTTCCCAGTCAAGATGGGCATAGGAGTCAGGGTGGCCAGAGGGGATGTGATCCAGCCCATTGCAGAGACGGCAAGACTGAGGCCCAGAGTGGAGTGCAAGTCAGTCCTTCAGAACTGGTATGCACAGTCTATGTATCTGCAGACCATCCCCCAACCATCCCTTCTTTCACGCCCTAGAGCCATCGGTCAGGGGTGAGGGGAGTTCCAGGGAAGAGCTGAAGGCGAAGGGGAGGGGTCTCTCTGCCTGTCCCAAGCTGGAGCAGGGCTGGGAAAGCAGCCTGGAGGCCCTGAACCTGTCCCTCCTCCTGTGCCCTACCCGCCAGAAGACCGGAAGCTCTTTGTGGGGATGCTAGGGAAGCAGCAGACAGATGAAGACGTCCGGAAGATGTTCGAGCCTTTCGGGACCATAGACGAGTGCACTGTGCTCCGGGGCCCAGACGGCACCAGCAAAGGTAACCCACCAATAACCCTTCCCCGCTGGGCACTCCGCCTTCCTGCCCCTCCCCCACTGGTTCCGTGGGCAATGGGGACTGTCGGGGCCCTCAAGGGTGGGCACTCACCCCTTCCTCCTCCCTCTTGAACTCTCCAGGCTGCGCCTTCGTGAAGTTCCAGACTCATGCCGAGGCCCAGGCAGCCATCAACACCCTTCACAGCAGCCGGACCCTGCCGGTGAGTCCCGTTGCCCCAGCCCTCAGGCCTCTTCCAGCCTGGCTGGGCCCACGCCAGACACTGGCTCAGAGGGCGCAGTCCGTTTTGGATAGGGTCTTTACTATCCAGAATGGACTGCCTATTATTGAATGACTATTATTCAAAAAGAATTTTCTGGCAGAAGAATCAAACCTCTTAGGGACAGCTTCCCCTTTCCAATAACATCTCCCAGCCCCTCCTCTCCCACTGACCAGCATCCCACCGGCATCCGCATCGGCAACCCCGGGCCTGGGTCACATACACAGTGACAATGATGTCCCAGCCCCCCAAGGGTCACCTCCCCTGGGGGTTAAGGAGCCCCCCCCCCCCCCCCCCACCGCCTCACTGGCTGGGCATCGGGACACTTGCTTTGAGGCCCCGCGTGCCCCCTGCACATTCATCCTGCTGCCCCACACATTAGCAGTGGGTCCGCTGACCCATCTCGCAGAGGGCTCCCCCAGCAGAACAAACCTCTCAAAAGGAACTAGCTAGCTCCCAAGGAGGTGAGCTTCCTATAACTCGAGGTTCTCCAGCAGAGGCTGGGCAAGCACTTAGCAGGGACCTGGGAGAGAGGACGCAGCATCAGATAGAGAACTGCGTTCCAGACCCTAGGATTCCACAACAGTCCTTGCAAATGTTCCAGGCTGGTTTTTATTTGGCATAGGCTGGTATGAAACTTTGAGGCTGCATCCCTGAGCACACCATGAGGACTGGGATGTGGGAGCATGGGGTGAGGTAAGGGGGTGGGGTAGCTACCAGGCAAGACGAGCTTGAGGTTAAACGTTTGCTGTGGCTTGATCCACCCTGGGGAGGATTTCCGGCTCAGAATCTTCATGGAGAAGCCAGGACTGCCCTTTGCATTCTGGGAGCACTTTCCCTTTCCCAGCACATTCCTCTACGTTTTTTAGTCTTTTGCACAGTCTGGCACACGGTGGGAGGGTGGGATGAAAGTCTCCCCGCTTTGACATAGGCACAATGATGGCTGCCCTCCCAAAGAGGCCAAGCCATGTGTGGTGGAACTGAGGCCAGGTCGTGAGGGCTCTGGGGAAGAGAGACCCCGACTCTGTCCCTCTGACTACATGGGGGGCTGGTGCCCAGGGTGCCTCGTCCAGCCTGGTGGTGAAGTTTGCTGACACGGAGAAGGAGCGAGGTCTCCGCCGAATGCAGCAGGTGGCCACCCAGCTGGGCATGTTCAGCCCCATCGCCCTCCAGTTCGGAGCCTACAGCGCCTACACCCAGGCCGTGAGCACTGCCCGCCGCCCCCTGCCCTGCCCTCACGCCCCCCAACCCCTCCTCCCCGTGCTGGGCTGGGCCCATCCCCACGCTCTCTGGCATCTTGCCCCCCCCGCCCCCACCACCAATGCCCAGGACCAGGGCTGGGAGGGGAGCCAGGCCAGGGTGCAGGGGGGCTGGCCCCACTCCTCTCTTCCCCTGTCCCCAGCTGATGCAGCAGCAGGCGGCCCTGGTAGCGGCTCACAGTGCCTACCTCAGCCCCATGGCCACCATGGCTGCCGTGCAGATGCAGCACATGGCCGCCATCAATGCCAATGGCCTCATCGCCACCCCCATCACCCCATCCTCAGGTAAGGTCCAGGCAGGGCTGGGCTGGGTGTGAGTGGGGCAGGTCAGGGGAGCTACCACGTGGTGGGGGAGGGGAGGGGGGCACAGGGCATCACTCAGGGAAGCCATGGGGGCTGGGAGGGGTTCAGGGGTCAGAGAGTAGCCTGCTTCCTCCCCTCTGCCCTCAGACTTGTTGACTGCTTCTCTGCATTTGTGTGTATGTGTGTGTTTGCTTCTCTGTTCTGTCTCTGCCGCTTTCTCTTCCCCAGGAACCAGCACCCCTCCTGCCATCGCTGCCACGCCCGTCTCTGCAATCCCTGCTGCCCTGGGCGTCAACGGCTACAGCCCGGTGCCCACCCAGCCCACTGGGCAGCCTGCCCCTGATGCTCTGTATCCCAACGGGGTTCACCCCTACCCAGGTGGGGTTCTCTGCCTACCCACCCCTCTCCCCAGCAACCGCCCCAGCTATCGCTCTCACTGCCGGCAGGCATGACACACCTTCCATCTCCAGGCTGTGGGGTGACAACGGCGCTTTCTCCTGCTCTGTCACCCTGGGCAGGGATGTTCCTTCCTGGTCTCAGCCAGGGAAGCTGAGGCACAGAGAGGCGAAGTGAGTTCGTCCAGGGTTGCACAGCCAGTCACAGACTCAAGTCTTGCTAACGCCAGGCTCTCCCCTCTCCCTACGGCTCTGTGCATTTCCACCCTCTCATTTCACATCCCATGCTCTCCCATGAGGCTCTCCCCCCCCCCCCCCCC
>NW_006787556.1:872440-880357 GCF_000442215.2 Lipotes vexillifer | reverse complement strand
CCCCCCCCCCCCCCCCCGCCTGGCCTCTGCTCCAAGAGGCACTGGTGGGGCTCCCAGCAGCGTCCCAGCCCCACCCTCACGGTCAGTGCTGCTCTCCCCAGCCCAGAGCCCCGCGGCCCCCGTGGACCCCCTGCAGCAGGCCTACGCGGGGATGCAGCACTATACAGGTGAGGAGCCCCAGTGCAGGCCCCGGTCTGGGTGGAAGGGTTGGTAAGAGCAAAAGAGGCCCAGAAGTTGGGTCTGGGCTTCGTGCTGTTTGCCAGCCACCCCGTCAGACTTCCCAGCAGGCCATACCTGTGAGGACACGCCTTTACGGGCACAGTCTGAGGCAGCTCCCCCTCTGACACCTCTCGGCCCTGTCCACTCCATCAGCCTGGGAGAGGGAGAGGGGGACCGGGGTGGCTGGGAGGGCCAGGTGGGGCAGGGGCCTCTCAGGAACCCCATTAGCTCTCTCTGTCCTCCCCCCGCAGCAGCCTACCCAGCAGCCTACAGCCTGGTGGCGCCCGCGTTCCCACAGCCTCCTGCCCTGGTGGCCCAGCAGCCTCCGCCTCCCCCGCAGCAGCAGCAGCAGCAGCAGCAGCAGCAGCAGCAGCAGCAGCAACGGGAAGGTGTGGCCTGGGCGGGGAGCCCCAGCCAAGAGCCTCAGGGCTGCGGTGCCCTTGCCGTGGGCTCCAGGGCCAGCTCTGGCCCCACATGTGGGGATGAAACTGGGGGGAGGGGGGCAGGTGAGGTGGCTGGCACCCTGGCCCACATGTTGGGGGCTGCCTTCCCCGGCCCCCTGCACCTTGAGTCTGTCTCCCAGTCACTGAGCTCTTCCTTCTGTCTCCACTGCCACCCAGGCCCTGATGGCTGCAACATCTTCATCTACCACCTGCCCCAGGAGTTCACTGACTCAGAGATCCTCCAGATGTTTGTCCCCTTTGGCCACGTCATCTCAGCCAAAGTCTTTGTTGACCGGGCCACCAATCAGAGCAAGTGTTTTGGTAAGGATATGATGATCTAAAAGATAAAACATAGCACATTTTGGCCAAACTCCAGATGAGGTCAAGATCTGATGCATTTGCAGGCACTTATGGTTGCAATGGACCCAGTAGTTGAAATCCAGATTGTCCAAGAGTCTGAAAGGACCAGTTTTTACACTCCTGACATCCCATACCAGCTGCTGCCCAGGCCCATCTCTTCCTCCAGAAAACCACATCTTTTCTCCTTAAGAACTGGTCAGATCCATGCTCTGTGAGGATTGGAAGAGGCTCGGGAACTGGGGAAGTTCAGTTGTCAAAAGGAAGGCTTAGGGAGCAGGGTTTAGCTGCCTTCACTCTTTGAAAGGCTGCTTCAGGGGAGAAAGGGGACGTGCTTGTCCTCTGGGCTTCAGAAGTCATTCAGGGTCCAGAGTGGAGGTTTCAAAAGGCAGGTTCTGAGCTATCCAGGCCAAGGAAGGGGCTGCCGCCCCTCAAAGAATGCTGAAAGGAATGTCTCAGGGTGTGTGAGAGGCTGGACTGGACTCATTCACTCAGCCTGTCAACCAACAACTACTTACCGAAAGCCTCCTGTGTGCTGGGCAGTTTTCCAGGCATTTGGGAGACGTGGAGGAAGCAGGGTGGTGACGGGAAAGCAAAGAGCAGGCCTCGGCCTAAGCACAGGACAGTGGGGCAGGGTGGGGGGGTTGGCGCTGGGCCAGGCCTTATGCCCCTCTCACCTCAGGCTTTGTGAGTTTCGACAATCCGGCCAGTGCCCAGGCTGCCATCCAGGCCATGAACGGTTTCCAGATTGGCATGAAGCGCCTCAAAGTCCAGCTAAAGCGGCCTAAGGATGCCAACCGGCCCTACTGAGGGCCCCAGGTGGGTCCTGCTCCCATCCTGTGACCTCTCCAGTCCCTTCACATGGCAGCCAGGGCCCTCACTTGGACTGCCCCCACCCCCTTTCCCACCACCCTCAGGGATGCCCACCCCTGACTCTGGGCATTTGAGGCAGGGATCTGGAGCAGCTTCCTCAGCTGTTTTTCAATCACGCAAGTCTCTCTCTCTTTCACTTTCTCTCTCTCGCTCTCTCACACACACACGCACACACACACGCGTGCGTGTGCGCACACGCACTCACACTGTGACCCCAGAGAGAGCCAGGTCTGTATATGTCTGTGTCCACTCCCTAGAACCTCCCCAATATCTGGTCTCGTTTGTCCGGTCAGTGTCCATGTGTCTTGTGTGTCTCTTTTTCTGGTTTTCCTTTAGGTTGGAGTAGAATTAGGGGAATAGGGTTTGGGGAATAGGGGGCTGGTTTAGGGTACTGGAGGGTCCTAGAATCACTGGTTCCTAGAATATCTGTTGTCCTGAGAAGTGGGACATCAGGTCCCGGTGCCCTGGACCCCAGGTGATTTCCCTCATGTGGCAGTAGACCCACGGGACAGGGGAGAGTACACAGAACAGACTGGGTGGAGTCCGAGTGTCAGCGCTCTTGGTTCAGGTGGAGGCAGCTGGAATGCTGGACTGCCTGTGAATTTCACTCAACAGGTCCCCTCTTCCCCACTGCCCGCCAGCCGCCAAACTCATGGCCACAGAGCTGTGAGCTTTCATTACTTTTGTGTTGTTTAATCTCCTTTGGACCAAACCCCTGAAAAAAAAACAACCCAAGAACAATACCCACATTCTCTGTTTTTCCCCCTTTCCCCCCAATCCTGGCTGCTTAACTCCTCCCACCCTGGGGGCCCCCCAGCCCAGGGCCCGTGTCCATTGTCGGCCGAAGCCCCCATCCCCGGACCCCTGCTCCGGGCCCCTGTAAGTTGCATGGAACGAGCGTGTTGTCTTTGGAGCCGATTGTTTGTTATTTGGGGAGGGGGCCGCGGAGGGAAGCGCCCCCCAGCCCAGAGTCAGGGCCGGGGGCAGCTCGCGGGATGTGCTTGGTCAACAGTGGTTGGTGACTGTGGTCTGTGTTCCGTGCATTTCTCTCTCGCTTTCTTTGTTCCTTTCCAAAAAGGAATGAGAGCGCCCCCTAGGGGCTGGGGGGGTCTCGCTCGCCCCCACGAGACTCCAGCCCTGGTTCCACCCTGGCCTGCTCTGACGCCCTTTTGCGGATGCCCCCTTGCTCTTTTTCCAGGTGTCTGTCCCGACACTGCACCCTCCTCCTTTCTCTGAGTCACCTCTGCCTGCCTGTTTGTTGTCTCATTTCTTTGCCCCTCCTCCTCTAGTCCCTGTCTCCGTTATCTTCCACGTTCCTTTCCTCACGGGCTGTTTGAGTATTTCCTTCCTAATATCCTTTGGTTTCTTGTGTCATTCGCCCCTCCCTCCCGTCTCTTCCATCCCTGCCCCTTGTCGAATGGCTGGGGGGCCGGACGGTTCAGTTTGGACCGAGGCCTTTCTGATGACCTGCCTTCCTCAGCCGCCCCAGCTCCCTCTCCCCACCCAGGGCCTGGGACCTGCCTCAGCTACCATCTTCTCCACAGCTTCACCCACGTTTCCTTCCTTCACAGGCCTGGAGACACCAGAGGAAGGGGCGCCTCACCCCCTCGCCCCACGACTGGCCCCAGCCCTCTCTGCACATCCGCCCTGGGCCTTGATTGGGCTCTGGGGCAAACGCTGCTTCATGGCCCTGGGGGCACAGGACACCGGCCCACTCCCACCACCCCGCCTCCCCGAAGGGCCTGTTTCCTCCCAGGTGCCCTTTTGGCCTTTGTGAGGGAGCAAGGAACAGGCTCGAAGGCTCTGGGGTATCTGCCTTCTGCTGGGGCTCCTGTGACGGGCCTTCTGCGCCCAGCCTTCGCACTTGCCTCCCCCAGCAGCGGGCCTCTTCTAACTGTGCGGCCCGGGAGGGCAGCAGGGGCCTCCCACATGCTCCGTGCCCACCCTTGCCCCAGCCTCGCCCCCATATTCGGGGTTTCTCAGAAGCTGGTTCTCACACTCCCTGTGGCCACCCTCAGCTCGAGGTAGGATATCCCTGAACCCTGGGCTCCCAGCCCTAAAACTCACTGCCTCCCCCAAGGGCCCCCTCCAAGGAGAACGTGGAGGAGCCCTGAGGGCTGCCTCTCCGCCAGTCAGCCACAGAGACCCTCCTCCTTTCACGAGGAAAAGACCTCCCCCAAACCCCTAAAAATGTTTACAGTCTCTGCTGGCCCCTCCGTGTAAATAGCACTACCACCCGTGCGTTATCCAGCCCGGCCCAGCCCGGACGCTGCCACTTCTCTTTCTGGGGGTTTAGACAATGTTTCCCTTGGATTTTCTCTCTCTCTTGAGTTCTCCCTTTGCTTTGGGGGGTAATTGGGTATTTGGGAGGAGGGGTGTGGGGCGGGCTAAAGGGGTTTATTACCTGATCATTTTCTCTAGAAAGAGGTTTTAGGGAAGAGAAATGGGGTGGGGGTGGGAGTGGTCCGGGGAGAGTGGGGAGTCCGTTTCAGACACTTCTCTATGCTTAACTTATTTATTTATTGCATTTTACTTTTAAAGAGTTGGTCTTTTCTGTCTAAATAAAGAAAAAGTTTAAAAGCATCAAATAAGTGTCTTGGGAGGTTGAAGGTAGGGGATGGTGCACATCAGGGACGGGGTGGGAGGGACGTGAGGACAGTGAGGTTTGGGAGAGAAAACTCTATCAGGAAGGCCCAGCCCTTGCCTTTGAGC
Source organism: Lipotes vexillifer (assembly GCF_000442215.2). Classification (NCBI taxonomy): domain Eukaryota; kingdom Metazoa; phylum Chordata; class Mammalia; order Artiodactyla; family Lipotidae; genus Lipotes; species Lipotes vexillifer. Next base: position 875,753 of record NW_006787556.1, on the reverse strand, counting down.
AGTGTCCAGGCACTGATCACGGCTTCATGATCCTATTCTTCTGCCCTTCTTTTGGGCTTAATTCTGGAATGCTCTGTAGAGCTGGGCACAGAGGGAAGAAAGCAGGTCAGCAGGCCTCTGTCCCGCATCCAGCCCTGTCCTTCTGAAGGCTGAGGACGTGCAGCCTCACACTCCAGACCTCCACTTCTGCCTTGTTCGCGTGAGGGAGCTGTCCCAGCACCCGGCCAGTGGGGCTACTGGGAGCTGACTATACCACCACCGTTTATGAAGCAGTTGCTCTGCACATGATTCTGTTCTAGGCCCATAATGTGCATTTCCTCATTTAACCTCCCAACAGCCCTATGAAGCAGGATAGAATTTTACAGACAGGGAAACGGAGGATTTGGAGGTTAGTTACCTTACCCAGTGTCACAGAGCGACTAAGGGATGGCTGCAGGAATAGAACCCAGGCCCCAAAGCCCATGATGTGCTTGTCTCATAGCTTCAACTACCTGTTCTGTGACCTGAGGCAAAGATCCCAAGGAGTATCTAGCAGGCTGGAGCAGTGAAGGTGGACGCATTAGCCCTAAGGTCCCTGCAGTTTCTAGAATCCTCTCTGTGAATTAATTGCTCTCGGGCTGGGCTTCACACAGGTATCGTCTTTAACTTCACAACATATGGGCCATTTGCTTCTAGGCAGCTACCTGCTACCCCACCCTCATTACGTCCTGCTTATAAACTTGCTCACTTTCCAGCCCAGATCTGGCCTGAGGCCAGGATGAGTAAATCCCCACAACTCACCCCTCACTCTGCCCCATACTTCTGCCTTCTCTTAAACTGCCCCAAACTAAGAAGAGTTAAAAACAGAAGTACTATAGGGACTATCTGTGGACATTGTTTCAGGAAAAAACGTCTCTCGGATTGGAAAGACATCAGGGATGGGACTTACTCAGAAGAAAGAGAATCCAGTCAGGATTCTGAGCCAAGTACACAGCATCTGAAATCTCAGTTAAATAGAGATATGTGTGTGTGTGTGTGTGTGTGTGTGTGTGTGTGTACGCGCGTGCGTGCGTGCAGTCAGAGATGGGAAGAGGTGCGCAAGGAGGAAGGTAACAGGAGTTGGTATTAACACTATGAATTTTCCCCTGAGCTGCTCACCGTGGCTTTGCAACAGCTTCTGGTCAGGACAGAGATGGAAGGCTGGGTTTAAACCAAAGGGCGTCTCCCAGAGTGATTTACTGACTGGTGGGTTCTCCTGAGATGTGGGAGCTGGGGGGACTCGGAAGGCTCCTCCTTCCTGGCATCTTTCCAGATCTCAGGCAGCCCCTCAGTGTGGTAGCCCTTCACACAAACATGGAAGACTACACTTATTGTCTGTCACTGCTCACTGCTGTCCTCTCTCCCTGCAAGGCTGCAGCCAGATTTTCTCCAGAGGAGCAGTAGATACGTCAGGCTGAATGATGGGGATGAAGACACAGACGGTTCTTCTGGGGAATCAAAACAACACCTGGGCAGGGATTCTCCAGGCCCTTTGACAGCAAAACATAGGAGGCCATCTGAGACGGAAAAGGAAGCTCCTAACTTGTTTCTTGTATGAACACAGACTTTTTCAGACATCATACTGGCTTCAAATATAGTAGGAAGGGTATAAAGGACGGATAGTTCTGCTAACTACCAAAGTTCACTAACATCTCTTCTGAGCAGAAGAGGCCTCAGTAATAAAATGCAGAAGAAACAGAAAATGATGACAATAGGATCACCTAACTTCAGACCAAACAAGATGAAACTCAGCACCAGTTTCTTCTAAAATAATCAAGTTACTGTTCCAATGTTAATGGCAGAATAAAGAGAAAAGAGAAGGAAAATAACTTCTCAAGGCAGAAGAGTGGAGCTGACCGGTTAATAGCAGGGACTGGGAGAAGCCTTCTAGTTTTAGAAACAAAAACAGACATTTAGAAAAATCCTCACTTAGCGGGGACTGTGGTGATGAGAATGTGGCAGGGGAAAAGCCCTGGATCATTCCTTCAATGCATTCTCATCCTGTCTGTATTTTCTGAGCTTTAAAATGTATGAATGTAATGCAAGATGTCTTGCTTCCTTAGGGTTGGACCCTTCAGTAGCTTGACACCCTCTCTGACTTTCAGGGTTGCCTTTGTCTTTTCAACCTCCTGCTAAAATTTCAAAGGCTGTCACAGCCTTGGCTGCTTGTATTTGTGATTGAAGGAATTCCTGCTCATGGCCAAGCCTCATTCTCGTCTCCAAATCTGAGAACTTGAGCAGCCCTGGCTCAAGCTCCTGGCTCTTAGATTCTCCCTTCTCTGGCCCCTCTTTCGGTCTATCTCCCTGAGTAGTCAGCTTCCTCTTGCTCCCCATAAATGGGGTTGCATCTTCCCATCTGCTCAATGAAAACGACTCCCAGCTATGTGTTTCTAACCTACTGTTTCTCCTGAACTCAGTTTCAGTAGTGCCTTTCCTCCCTCAGTCCTCCTTGCTCGTAAAGAGCACCTCTGTGTATCCACCCAGGCCAAAACTCTGATCACACCCTTTCTCTCACGTGTCATATCCAACCCAACTGCAAAGCCCTACTGGTTCTCTCTCTAAAATGCGTCGGTGATGTACTCACGTCTGTCTCTCCATCTCCACCACCATCAACACTGTCCAGGTCACCCTCGCCCAGTGGAGGCCTGCAGTATCCTCCTTACCCGTCTCTGCATTTCCCCTCCTCCTCTCCTACAACGTGCTCTCCAGAGAAGATACCTGTCTTCTACGAATTCATTCACAGGTATTTACTCTGCCTTATCACCACTGTATCCCCACCATCCTCATCAGTGCCCAGAACATTAGAAGGTGCTCAGCAAATAATTAAGAAATAACTTCTGGACACCTGTATCTAGATTTCTCACACATGCCTGAATTATAATCGGTCCAAAGCTAAAATATTTTCTTCCCCAAAGTTCACCTAGCCATGAAATCTTGGGAGTCTTTTACTCCTCTCACATCAAGTCAGTGTTTAATGCTAAATCATAAATGATTGTACTTCCACAGTTTTTTCATACCCATTTCCCTCGTTTCAAGTTATCACTGCCTCCACTTACTAACTAATCACGGCAGTCTCCTAATTGATCCCTCTGTATGTATTCTGAAATATCAGTGTTTCTAAACCGGAGCTGATGAAAAACAAAACTTCTCTGGGTCTTTTTTCTGGCTGTGCCGTGGCTTGTGGGATCTTAGTTCCCCAACCAGGGATTGAACCTGGGCCATCGGGAGTGACAGCGAAGAGTCCTAACCACTGGTCAGCCAGGGAATCCCCCCTCCCTTTTTTTTTTTTTTTTTT
>NW_006787556.1:772005-872257 GCF_000442215.2 Lipotes vexillifer | reverse complement strand
CCCCCCCCCCTTTTTTTTTTTTTTTTTTAACGTAGAGCACTTCACCTGGCATTTAAGGCTCTTCGAAGGCTTATCTTCTGTTTTATTCCTACACACACCTTAAGTTCTAATCAAACAGGACTATTTGTTGTTCATCTGGCCAAGTTTGATCCCCGCCACACCCATGTCTTTTCATTCCCAGTTACTAGTGTCTGGCACATAATGGCTCAGTAAAGCTTGCTGAATGCCTTCTTGTTGAAATTCTGCTCATTCTAAACAGTTCACTTTCTTCGTCAAGATTTCCTTCATTGCCTTCATCCAGAGATCTTTCTCCCCTCCTTTTCTAGTCCTTCCGGCACTTAACCCTTCCACAGCTAGGTCATACGGTCATTCCTCTGAGAGGCTGCAAGTTAGCAGAATGTCTCTTACTTCGCTTTTGTATCTATTGCAGTATCTAACACAATACCCTGCACACAGTAGATATTCAATAAACGTTTGACTTTAACTTCTATAATTCTAACTCTGGAGTTCCACTTTCTACTTCTCTGTGGATTCTTCCCTTGTTAAAGAAAAGAAAAATTTTTTTCCCCATTAGCACAGTAATATTTACCAGATTTCAATTATTGAATGCTGACGGCTCAGTGAGAGACCCACAGCAATGTCTCTCCCCGAACTGCCAAACCAAATGTCAAACTACTCCTTGCTCTTATGGTCTCCAATCAAGGAGCAAAAGCACATGGCTAGGGATTAGAAAAACAAAACAGGAAGGTTTATAAAAAAATAATTTAAAATATCCGACCTAACACAAATGCTGAGCTTTTCAGAATAGATTCAGCCCATAAACTAACACGCAGAGTAGAGTAGGTATCCTTAAGAGTAGGTACTCAGGCTACACCACCTGAGATTCCTCCGCAAAAGCAAAGAACATGCAAGACCACGCTTATTCTCAGGAGTGCGGGCAGAGGGGAGAACATAATCACCCAGAGGACACGGTATTGAGCTGGCATTCGTTAGGGGTAACAGGTACCATTCAGTTCAGATTCCAGAGAGAAGTTTCCTAAGTAACTTGAAAACTGAAAAAGTATATACATGTGCCTGGGGGCAGGCAGACAGTGCTAAGATCTGTCCCAAGGGCTCTGCCAGGCTCTATCTGCATAAGGCTGAGGAACAGAAGTCCTGTGAGTCTTAACGTGGAGTTTGTGCAAGCTGGCACAACCAACCCTGAGGGTTGAGGGGGAAGAAGGAATTTTCAAAGGAGGAATTTTCTGGAAATAGAACTTTGGACCAGGGGCCTCCCAGCTTCTCCTTTTCCCACCCTTCCCCATCTCCTGCTCTCAAACAACCGCCTCACTAGCTAGTTGCCCAGGAGAACTAGTTAGATGCTCCTTCCCATTTTCAGACTGATCATATTCAAACCCAAACCTCAAACGTCCTTCTTCACCTCTTCCCACACAGCCCGAAGGATCTGTACGTCCAGGACACCAAAGAATAGTTTCATCAATAAATCAGTTTATTTAAAAGAATATGTTACAATTAATTACACTAAGTGACATTACCAAACAATTTTAGAGTGGTTAGCTCTAGAACAAGGAATGAAAGAAACACTGTTAGCCATTATGTGTCTGTGTATTTTCTCTTCACATTTCTTAAATCACAAATAAAAAATACAAGATACTGCAGTGAAAATACAATTAGAGTTTCTCTCAAATAAATTAAAAGTGTGCGTGGTCTGGGGAAAACTGAAGCCCTGCTCACTGGCTTACAAAGGGGGATGTGATATAAAACTGGTGTCCAAGTTTAGCAGTTAGTTGGCCAGTGCCTCCACCCACATCATCCCCTCTTCGATTCTGTTCTTCCCCAGAGCCTTAAGCTTCCCACACACCCTAGATTACTGCTGAGGAGTGAGCTGACACCATCCTGTATGAGTGAGGCCTGGCATGATGTGCTCAGGTTTAGGGCAAGAGGAGGGCAGGAGGTGAAACCAGAAGATGGGGAACTAAAGATGTGCACCCACTGCCTCTGCTCTCTGAGTATTTAACCACATCACCCTCCCTCCAAAAGGAAGCTAATGTGACACAGTGACTCTGGAAGGAACCTAGCGGTATGTTGGGGTGCAAAAGACCAAATGGTTTCTACCGCTGAATCAATCCAGCCAGAAAACATGAAGCAGAGAAGGGAGGGCACAGTTGTCCCTCTAGGTCTGGAGACTTCGGGTCACCCAGGATGCAGTCCCCTTTAAGAAAACTGCCTTCAAGAGCCAGGCCCCAAAGCTGGCAAATTCTGAAATGAAAGAGAGAGGCATCATCTCCTGTTAGAGCCCTATGCTGCTGCTCCAAGCATTGGGTTTGGAGATATAAGAGGGGATAACCCGAAGCTACTGGCCTGCGTAACTAAAGGATGAAACTGGATGGGCCAGGCACGGGGATGCTGAACATTTCTCTAATTCTTCCCTGAGAGCTGTCCAGGCCTAGGAGCTGCCCCGAGCACTCGCCTGTGCTGAGTTTTAGACCTAGGGCAAGAAGAGGGCAGAAAAATGGAGAGTAAAATAAAAATATAAGGAGCAGAAAACCCAAAGCATGGCCCAAGGGAACCCTTTCTGCAGGGATAGGTTTCTCAGGGCCTGCATTTTCTCCTGATCCATAAAAACTCTGAGTTTTTATGGACAGAAACTCTCTGCTGGGAAGGGAGGACAACAAGAGATCAGGGAGATCCTGCTGGCTCTGCTGGGGCAAAGCAGGGGGAAAGGGGAGCCTCTCTATTTCCCGGAGACAAACTGCAAAAAGAGACTGAGCAGAAGCCTCCCTGGGCAGAACCCTGGACTGAGAAAGGTGGTAGGGATTCAAGAAAGGAAGTGCAGAGCAAGGGGGAAAGGGTATCACACTAACACTGCTTCGTGCAAAGAAGAGCTTGACCGGATGGAGCTGTACAGCCACAGCGACCTCTGCCTCCATTGCAGGACGCTGCTGTGGGTGGGAGAGAAGGCGCTGTCCTCCAGGGCTTCCCTGCTTTCCCCTTCTCACTGTAGCTGGGGCTTCGTTAGTGGTACAGCCTCAAGCAGGGGCTAAACAGGCTAACTACCTACCGGGCCCTCAACCAATCTCCAAGCACCAAATGAGTGCCAGGTCAGAACGACACAGGAGCAGCGTCTATGCACGCTAAAGGCATCCCCACTACTCTCACATCACAGGTCAGCATCTGGGCTTCCCACGGACTCCCGGATTTGTTCATTCCTCTCCCACTCTGAAGGAATAGGGGCAAACTGCTGTTTTTGAAGTCTGAACAAAGCTGGTGCCAAAAGCCTCTTCAGCATCTTGGAGTGGGCAATCAACATACCTTCTTTCCAGGGTCCTTTGGCTCATTATTAAATTCATTTAAGCCAGAAGAAGTTAATTCTGTGCCAAAGCCTCCAAATCAGGGATCACTCTCTGCAGTTTTAAACATTCAGCTTTCTGACATTTTGCACTCTGTGATTCCACCTGGGTTTGGAGAAGGTGAGGAAAGATAGGATGTCCTATATGATCCCACACCCCCTGGGGCAAACGCCTGCCAAGATAACAGAATGAGAGAGAAAGCAAAGTGGCCTCACAACAATCTGCAAAAACAAGTTACAAAAACAGAAACTTCAAACCACCCCAACACTGCTCAGTGGAGTTGACTACAACCAACTATGGTTGCCTCCCAGTTAGACAAAGCAAAAGATGCCATTCTATGGAGGTTTCTGCTTAGAAGGTAGAGAAGGAAAAAAGTAAAGAAGGCTCAAAAATGTTTCAGGTGCATCGGAGCCTGACTGCATCAGAGCTCCCAATGCAGTACCTTTGGAGGCTGGGGGTTGAAAATGTTGCTCTACCCCAGTCAGCCCTGGCCCCAGACCCTGGGATGTAGCTCTCAGGTCTCAAAAGGTCTAACTGCAAGACCAGATGAGGAGCTCTTTGAGGGACAAAAAGATTTTCCTTCAGGTTCCTTTTAATTCAAAGCTGAGATCCAACCCAAATCAACCATATTACTACTGCTCCTTCCTGGGTCCTCAGCTGGCTTGGACGGGGTATGGTTTGCCCGGCACGGGCCACCGACCCTTCCAAGTTTCCCCAAGGCCTTGGGGATGCTGTCAGATCCTTCCCCAACATGGGTGTTTAAGGAAGTCACAGAGAAGGTAATAGTTATGGGTGGTTATTGGTCAGCAATGGAGTAGGGAAAAGCTTATATTCATAGGGACTTTCTTCTTTCCTTCCCCCTACTTAAGTCCAATCTTTGTGCCTAAAGGTATCAGCTTTAACTCTGGTCCCGAGTACCATCCCTGCTTCAGAAAGAGCAGGGAAATGGGAAATCATGACCACTAAGTGTTTCAGGTGTCTGTGGCGTCAACCTCCTGAGCCCGCCCTCCTCTTCATTCTAGGCCTGTTGAGGGAAAGCATACAGGGGGCCCTCGGGAAGCAGGAAGATGTGGAATGTGGCTAAAAGCCATGAGTGGAAGAGACAGAGATGGACCAGGAAAGTTGTCTTGGAATCAAGAGAGACCACACCAAGTCTTTAGACTCTCGCTGCAGATCTGCAGCCTTGCTGCCCTTGAGAAACACACCTCTTTCTCCTCCCCAGCAGCCTCTTGGAAGATAAAGAAACTATGCTCCTTGCTCCTCAGACTCTATGGCAACCCATGATCCAGAATCTTCATTCAATACAAAAAAGGGGGGAAAAAACCCAAGCAGGTTGTAAACTTTTCGAGTCCTTCATGAGGAGAGGTATTTTTCCCTGTAATTTTTTTTTTTCCTTTTTAAAGTTTGTTTCAAAATAAAGAGAGCAAGAGAGAAGTCATGAATTCTAGTGAAAGGTGTGTAAAAACACAAGCTAAAAAAGGTACTGCCATCAATATGAAATTTAAAAAGAAATATATATATGTATATACGTGCAGCTAATTTGTGTATATATAATTTTTACATACATACATATATATGCCTGAACAGTGCAAATGGATGGAGTTCATAGTTCCAGTTCTAAAAATATAGTACAAGGAGAGTCTGTTGGTATGAGGCCCAGGTGAAAAGACAAAGATACCTTTGGCGAGTTGGTTGGGCTTATTTCTTTTCCTGTCTTAACTCAGTTGACTCCTGGTGCTGACCCATCTGTTGTTCTCTACCAGCTCAATTCCAGAGATATGAAATTCAGAGGGATTATTAATAATATTTAGTTTAGGGCTTTTGAATATAATGACTTTTTTCCTTTTTCTCTTCTTTCATGTTAATGGTTACTCTGTCTGACATGGGAGACGAAAGGGATAAGAGGATGAGGGTGAAGAGAAGGGAAGAGGGTAATGAAAGGCTAGGTGGCCACATCCCTCTGCTGTGACCTCGCCATCTGGAAAATGTTCTGAAAGGAAAAAAAGAAAAGAGTTACTGGGAAGCCTTAGGTGTCCTCATCTCCTCCCATCTAGAGACAACCCCTCACACAGAAAACGTATGACTGGATGGATGACTTGATCTGACTGGCCTCTTCACTTGATATAACTTTCCATCAAGAATCATAGCCTTTTAGAGTTGGGAGGGACCTAGGATATTAACTATCTGGTTCAGCCTTCCTGTCTCACAGATGAGGAAAGATGAGAAAACTGAGATCCAGGGAGGCTGATTTGTCCAAGATCACAGAGAGAAAAAAAGCTGGGAGAGAATCCAGATCTGATTCCCAGAGCCCAATGTTCCTTCTACTATACCAAGAATATAAATTTTCTTATTCCTGACTTTACCCTCTGAACCTTGGAAACATCTTCTTTGAGAGTAGCAGCTAATTATTCTGAATGTTTTAAATTCTGTTACAGCACTGGCATATATAGACAGCAGGAAAGCAGCAGCAAAAACCTTCTCATGCACACACACTCTTGGTTAGCCTAGACAGAATCTTTCACGTCTCACCCAGTCAGAATGGCTAAAACTGAGGACAGCTGCCCTTCTGGGTCAGGAAGAACATGGAGGGCGACTGACAAAAAACAAGCAGAGGAGGGTGCATGAAGTCATGAGAGATGGAATAGCCTGTAGCCAATGGCCAATCTCTAGACAATGGAAGGAGGGCTTTTTGGCACAGTCCGTTTAGCATCCAAGGCTAATAAACTCTCTGGAAGAATATCCTGGCTCACATGGGATAACCAGTCTCTAACTAATACTCCTAGACTCCCTCATGGAGATGAGGGTCCCAGGTATTTGGCCATAGGACTATACATTTTAAACAAACAAACAAAAAAAGATGAGAAGGTCAATTCAAGATTGTTTAGAATTACCTCTTTTCTCCACTTGAGCTCGCAGAACACCCTCTCGAAGCATTCATGCATGTAATTGAACTGAAAAAAAAAAACAGAGCAACACTCACTGGCTTCTCAAGACAAGGCACCAGAGGACCATACCTTTGAACTCCTGCCCAGAGTCACCTTCCAAACTTGCTCAGCCTGGAGAAAAACCTTAACAACTCCATAAAACCCAGGCCTGGCTCATCTGCTATTCTCTGGCTCCTTCTAGTGGTTAACTGTGAGTCAAGTGGGATACGAAATTGCCAATCCTACTCAGGCCTAAAGGAAAGCCAGGAAGAACTTGGGGCTCTAGGATTCAAACAGGTTCAGATCTCAAAACAACTGCTCTACAGCTCTCTCCATTTACGCATTTAGCTTAAGGAGAACTTTAAGCCCAATCTACTTTCCCCGTGCATGCTTCCCCAACTACCACTCACATATGGTGTGAAGATTTTAACCCATCGAGGCTTCTTCTCTCCTCGAGCATATTCAAAACAGAAGGCCATTCCTTCTTCATCTGTATCCCATCGTTGCATCTCATCCCATTCAAATGCTATTACCTGGTTCTAAACAAGAGAACAAGAGCATAAGTTTGAGAATGCTGGGGAGCTTAGGTAAGATGGTTCTGAACCAGACAGCAGAAAAGAAATCAGTAGAGATGTCTACATCATTTCAGGGAAAAGACTGTGACAGAAGAATAAAAGTCAGTGTAAGCAGCCAGTGAAGGTGAGGAGCAGTGTGGATCCAGAGCCTATTTACCCCAGTCAAAACAGCCTTGATATCATTTCCCCCACAAGGAGGAACTAAAACATAGCAAGTGAGTATCAAAATATTCCCGGTGTTCCTGGACCATGCCCCCTGACTTCCCAGCTACATGCTAAATGAACTCTCACCTCCAGCTGTCCTTCTTCAGTGCAGGCATGCAGTTTAAAGTGCGTGATGCTGATGGCTGTGATAACATGCCCCTTTCTCCTGGAGTCACAGGCACAGTGGGGGAAGATGATTTCATTGTAGCCCTCACAAGTCCTTAGCATGTTGAGGTACTAGAGAAAAAAGGAAAGAGGAACAGTGTTACTATGGAACTACACTGTCATCAGGAGCTGCTGCGATGGCACACAAAAGAACTGGGAGAAACCTCACAACCTGAAGACCTTGCCTCTGGTCTCACATCCATTGCCAAGCTGGGACAGGACTCCTAGATGATCCTTTATCCTTCTAACTTCCAACTCCATACTTCCAACCCTGCTCTCTTTCTCTACTTATATATAAATGAAGCCAGAAGAGATACTGCAACCAAGAGCCCTAGGACTAGAGGGAACTCACAATGCCATTTAGTCCAGCCCTCTATTTTCACTGTACCTGAGGGATGGAATCAAATCTATCCTTATAATTAAGGTAAGAGAGCTAATGTTTCTCATCTCTTCTCCAATCAAAAGTTAAAATGATCTCAGTGATGAGGATTAAGCTATCCCAAATCTCATATTCATAAACAGTTTAAGCTGAAGGAAACTTTAAAAGTTAGTCATTTCACAGAAACTCAGAATAATAATGAGACTTGCTTAATGTCACAGGTAATAGTAAGTGGCACAACCAGGATTAGAAGCCAGGTTTAATTTCTAGGCCTCTGATCCTTTCTCTATTACCAACTAGTCCCATTCAGCCCCACTGTCCCCTGTGTCTCCAGCATATATGTCTCCTTAAAAAGCAGCTAGACCAAAAACAAGTGACATATGTGACCCTCACAGGTACAATGCTCCAAGACTGATCCAGAGAGGTCTCTGAACTCTTTGTCCCTTCTCCTCTACAGTTAAGGCTGGCCTCTCTCTTACTTAACTCACTATGTTGAGTTGAGAGGGGAGAGAGTAAAAGATAATGAATGGGAAGGAGAGTAGAAGAGAAATAGAGAAAGATGATAAGGAAAAAAGAAGACACATGGACTCTGACCTGGTTTCCTCTGTGATTGCCTGGGAAACAAGCAAATAGTCTCAAGTCTGTGTGACACCCCCATCTGCATGTCACACAGGAAGAACAAGGCATAGTGGTGATGTGCGCAGAGAGGTAGAGAGAAGACAAAGGTATAGCACCCTAGTTGATTTCAACTAGATGGGTACGGAGGTTAGAATACACTGGAGAGCTAGCTGCCTTCCACCTCACCCAGAGAAAAGAAGAGACAGGTACAAAAAGGACCCTAGGCAACCTATGGCTCTGGTACCAGGGAATGGCACCTAAGACTGTCTCTACTGCCACCAGGGACTGTCTGGGAAGACCTAAGGGCCCAGGGGGGAAAAAAAAAATTACACCACAGGCTCCCCTCCCTACTTTGTATTTACTTCTGCTTAGGTAAAATAATAGCAACTTTAAAGGTGAAAACTTATAAAGGGGTAGCAAGAACACAGGGACAGGGTCAATACAGAAGTGCCAAAATACTTCATTTGCATCATTTTTCCTCTCTGTCTCCCTCCATTACCCCATCCATCCCCCTTTTACCATCATCCATCCTGAATCAGTGATAAACTGCTTAGGCCTTCTACTGGCACTATGAACAAAAATAAATCTCTGGCTACTATCTATACTTTGGTAAATATGACAGGCAGTGGATGATATAGGAGAGAACTCTTCTGGGGTTATAACAAGCAGCAAACAGCACAGAGTAGTGATCAAAAGCCTGGGCCCAGAACGCCCCAGGCTTGAATCCTGGACCCATAACTTCCTAACTCTGTAACCTTGGGCAAGTTATTTGAACTCTAGCAAATTATTAAATCCTAGGAGCCTTTGTTTCCTCTTCCTTAAAAAGGGAAATAATAATAGCAACTATACCATACAGTTATTTGTGACCTTGAAAAGTATCTAGCATAGTACTTAGTACATAATTAGGTATTCAATACATGACAGCTTTAAAAAAAAATTTTAAAGACTCCATTAAGGTAAGGTGTCATTGGGGAAATTTAAGGTTTTCCCGAGATTATCAGGTCAGGTAGTATTTCTCAGTTTTAAGTGGGCAATCTCTACATTCCTCGATTTGCAGAAAACATAGAGAAGAAATATTTAAAATTTTACATACATCCAAATTTCCAAAGGAAAGTTAATTTTTGTTTTCAAACATATTTACATAAGGGTGTAGCTATGTACTTCAAACAAAAAAATTATCCTGTCTATTCTCCTTTCAAATTAAATTCTGAGTAGCTAGATATGTATCCTAAATTACCTTCCTTGATTTGCATACCACTTAGATGATGGTGCACATCAGGCAAGAGAAGAGGACAGGTATGGCATGGGACATTTTATAAATGTTCAATGTTCAGCAAGATAGGGACATACTGAAATAGGATGGTTATTAAAGCAGAGACAGTACTTAACAGAGCAAAACACTTTAGGTGAGGGGATGGAGGTCCATTCTGGAGAACTCTCTGTTCTCCCAAACAACCTGCCAAGGGTCAAACCAGATCTAAAATTGAAATAAAGGCCTGAGAGGAACCTTGGAAGCCAACTCTCCCAAATTCCAAGGGTAGTGTTTCTCAAGCACCTAAAGTTGCAGACTCACTAGGGTGCTTCTGTAAAAATCTTCACAAATATTTCTAGATCCTACCCCTAGAGATTCTGGTTTAGTAAATGTGAGGTGGGGTCCAGAAATCTGCATTTTGAGCAGGCTTGACAAGTGATTCCCATGTAACTGGGCTGGCAACTACACTTTGAGAAACACTGACTTCCACATATACTGCCTTGTGTGAAATCATTAAAAATTATGTTGACAAACACAAACCCAGAAACTTTTTTTTTTTTAAATAAATTTTATTTATTTATTTATTTATTTATGGCTGTGTTGGGTCTTCTTTGCTGCATGCGGGCCTTATCTACTTGCAGCAAGTGGAGGCTACTCTTCGTTGCAGTGCGCGGGCTTCTCATTGCAGTGGCTTCTCTTGTTGTGGAGCACGGGCTCTAGGCGTGCAGCTTCAGTAGTTGTGGCACATGGGCTCAGCAGTTGTAGCTCACAGGCTCAGTAGTTGTGGCACACAGGCTTATTTGCTCCGCGGCATGTGGGATCTTCCCGGACCAGGGCTCGAACCCACGTCCCCTGCATTGGCAGGCGGATTCTTAACCACTGCACCACCAGGGAACCCCAAACCCAGAAACTTCTTATTTGTCAGTTCAACAATGGCAAGACATAAGTTACACATGTTCACTGCTTGTGTGAGAGTTAAAAAAAAAGAGAGAGGGACTTCCCTGGTGGTGCAGTTGTTATGAATCCGCCTGACAATGCAGGGGACACGGGTTCAAGCTCTGGTCCGGGAAGATCCCACATGCCACAGAGCAACTAAGCCTGTGTGCAACAGCTACTGAGCCTGCGCTCTAGAGCCTGCAAGCTACAACTACGGAGCCCGCGAGCCACAACTACTGAAGCCCGCGCGCCCAGAGCCTGTGCTCCGCAACAAGAGAAGCCACTGCAATGAGAAGCCCGTGCACCGCAACGAAGAGTAGCCCCTGCTCGCTGCAACTAGAGAAAGCCCACGTGAAGCAATGAAGACCCAACGCAGCCAAAAATAAGATAAATAAATAAGTATTAAGGATTTAAAAAAAAGAGAGAGAGAGAAAAAAGAAAAAACAAGTTTTATGTACACTATATTCTCAACCATCCTAATTTGAGATTCAATCTAACTTTGCAAACAGGTAAAAAAAACATTTTGATCACAATGGGTATTACAAACTATGGCAAAGGTATGAGCTGTCCTCTGTATTTGGAGAGCAAGGAAACTTACACAAAGCTTATTTATCCGTTAACTTTGGAGTATTTTGTCAAGATTCTACTTGAGAGCTAGCAACCTGAACATCCCCAATTTACAGAAAAGAAACTGAAAGTGACAAGTTTGTGAATTGCTGAAGGTCTCACAATGATCTGGCAACTAATCGTAGTGATATGGCCTAATCTCAGGCCTATCAACTGTGCTAAGTTGTTATCATAATGGTATCAAGACCTACGGGCTCTGAAGGGTCCATCTGAGGTGGTAGTTTCAATGTATTGACCACTGACTAGGCTAATGTCTTTGAACACTGATACCGGAATAAAACCCAAACTTTTGTCAGCGGGGAGGTCTTTAAAATAGGACTGCAGTATTATGGGGCCAGTACACACTTGTACACTGGCACTAGGTTTTCAAGAGAAGCATATTTTATACTCAGTTCAGATGACCCACGGGGAAACCTATCAATATACTAACTGCACTTGTGTTCTTAACTGAGGATTACAAGATACAAACTTGAGTCTAAAAAATAATTTCATAATAGATTACTATGCTTGTTAAACTCAGATTTTCTATATTTTGCCACAGAACAACCCAAACCTATATTATTTCTCTAGCACTTTGCACTGTGCCTGGCACACACTTGGTGCTCAACAAATATTTTTTGTTAAATGTATAAATGGAAGCTAGTGTGTTTAGAGTGCTATGTGTGCAAAGAAACAATCTGTATTCCATATTCAGAAGGCCTTATGAAATTACTTTGATCCTGCTGGCTTTGACAAAGGCAAAGAACTATTGCAGAGGTGGATAGCCCTTTTCAGTAGAAGATGCAGATGTGTTGGTCAGAATCATGCATTAATATATAGAAGACAATACCATTATCTTAAAGAAGAGGTGGAAGTTGAGTTTTAAAATCCTGTCTCCCACATAGCAAAATTCCCTTTACCAAAATTCTGCCAAAACTTTATTCTATTTTTTAAAAAACATTTTTATTTATTTTCAAATATTTATTTATTTATTTATTTATTTGGCTGCCCCGCAGCACGCGGGATCTTCGTTGCCGTGTGTGGGATCTTTTTAGTTGAGGCTCTTAGCTGTGGCATGTGGGATCTAGTTCCCTGACCAGGGATTGAACCCAGGCCCCCTGCATTGGGAGCGTGGAGTCTTAACCACTGGACCACCAGGGAAGTCCCCAAACTTAATTCTATTTAAAAGATTTTTGTGTTGTCTATTTCAGCCTGTTGGTATGCAGAACATTGGTGAATGGTTCCCTTTTTGTCATATGAGTGATAAAATAACTATTCCACCTAGATATAAGACTATGGGCTAAGTTCAGTGGCTAACTTGTTTCCATTCTTATTCCAATACAATTGATTAATTTAAAAAATAAATAAATAAAATTATTTATTTATTTTTGGCTGCACTGGGTGTTCGTTGCAGTGCGCGGGTTTCTCATTGCAGTGGCTTCTCTTGTTGCCGAGCACAGGTTCTAGGCGCACAGGTTTCAGTAGCTGTGGCACACCAGCTCAGTAGTTGTGGTTCACAGGCTCTAGAGCACAGGCTCAGCAGTTGTGATGCACGGGCTTAGGTGCTCCATGGCATGTGGTATCTTTCCGGACCAGGGCTCGAACCCATGTCCCCTGCATTGGCAGGCAGATTCTTAACCACTGTGCCACCAGGGAAGTCCCGATACAATTAATTTAGATGGATCAACATTCCCTCCTAAGAACTGCTCAGAAAGTACAAAAGAAATTCAAGTGACCTATCAGAATTATTACCAACGCAATTACTGCCGTGTGGAAAAACTGTACGAAAACTATTATGAAAAACTATAACTGGAAAATTTTCAACTATCTGAATTGGCCAAAAAAGAAGTTTGAAGATGATATGAGTGGAAGTTTTCATAAGTGTTCTTCACAAATTTTATTTTTGACAATTTTCATCCCTCTATTTATGGCAGATACCAATTCAAAACTAATTTTGAAATATTCCAAGAATATCATAGGTAGCCCTCTCCAACAGAACTTTCTGTGATGATGAAAATGTTCCATATCTGGGCTGTCCAATACAGTAGCTACTAGCCACATGTGACTACTCAACACCTGAAATGTGCTAATGCATCGGAAGAACTGGATTTTAAATTTTATTTAAGTTAAATGAATTTAAAATTAAATTTAAATAGCCACATGAGGCTAGCAGCTATGGAATCAAACAGCACAGCTCTAGGATATCATACTAACCAAAAGCACTACTGAGTGTAAATGTTTAAGCAACTGCACACATGGGAGTTGTGAAAACAAATGATATTGTGATTGCTAAATCACAACTAAAATAATTTCTAATGTTAAACATCCAAATATTAATTCTTAAAGAATCTTATTTTTATCATATTAAATGTTTTGCACATCTAATTTTAGGACTTTTTATTATCAAAAAGAATACTGTTTGGTTATTATTAATAATAAAGTTATATACCTATATACACCACAATAAGCTTTCTGTGTGCTAAATGGAGGAACACAATGGACTTTATATCAAGGTCTGTATCTCCTTCCTTCTTTTTAAATCAGTTAAGCCACTGACCAGGTTGTAAACATCTTTCAAAAATGACTAGAATAGGTTTAAGAGATAAGAAGGGGCATTTTCAAAAAGCACATGAAAAGATGCTCAACATCACTAATTATTAGAGAAATGCAAATCAAAACTACAATGAGGTATCACCTCACACCAGTCAGAATGGCCATCATCAAAAAGTCTACAAATAACAAATGCTGGAGAGGGTGTGGAGAAAAGGGAACCCTCTTACACTGTTGGTGGAAATGTAAGCTGATGCAGCCACTGTGGAAACAGTATGGCATTTCCTCATAAAACTAAAAGTAGAATTGCCATATGACCCAGCAACCCCACTCCTGGGCATATATCTAGACAAAACCGTAATTCAGAAAGATATATGTGGGCTTCCCTGGTGGTGCAGTGGTTAAGAATCTGCCTGCCAATGCAGGGGACATGGGTTAGAGCCCTGGTCTGGGAAGATCCCACATGCAGCGGAGCAACTAAGCCTGTGTGCCACAGCTACTGAGCCTGTGCTCTAGAGCCCGTGAGCCACAACTACTGAGCTGGCGTGCCACAACTGCTGAAGCCTGTGCCCCTAGAGCCTGTGCTCGGCAACAAGAGAAGTCACTGCAATGAGAAGCCCGCACACCTCAATGAAGAGTAGCCCTCACTCGTCACAACTAGAGAAAGCCCGCGCACAGCAACAGGGACCCAACACAGCCAAAAATGAAAATAAATAAAATAAATAAATTTATTTAAAAAAACCCGCACCCCTATGTTCATAGCAGCACTATTCACAATAGCCAAGACACGGAAACAACCTAAATGTCCACCAACAGATGAATGGATAAAGATGTGTTACATATACACAATGGAATACTACTCAGTGCTATAAAAAAGAACAAAATAATGCCATTTGCAGCAACATGGATGCAACTAGAGATTATCATACTAAGTGAAGTCAGAAGGAGAAAGACAAATACCATATAATATCACTTATATGTGGAATCTAAATGATGACACAAATGAACCTATCTATGAAACAGAAACACAGACACAGAGACCAGACTGGTGGTTGCCAAGGGGGAGGAGGTTGAAGGAAAAATGGAGTGGGAGGTTGGTGTTAGCAGATGTAAGCTTTTATATACAGAATGGATGAACAACAAGGTCCTACTGTACAGCACAGAGAACTATATTCAATATCCTATGATAAACCATAATGAAAAAGAATATTAAAACGAAGTATGTGTATATATATATGTGTGTGTATATATATATATATATATATATATGTATATATATATATGGCTGAATCACTTTGCTGTGCAGCAGAAATTAACACAACATTGTAAATCAACTATACTTCAATAAAAAAATATTGAAAAATAAAATCTATAAAACAATAAATACTGGAGAGGGTATGGAGAAAAGGGAACCCTCCTGCACTGTTGGTGGGAATGTAAATTGGTACAGCCACTATGGAGGACAGTATGGAGGTTCCTTAAAAAACTAAAAATAGAGCTACCATATGACCCAGCAATCCCACTCCTGGGCATATATCTGGAGAAAACCATAATTCAAAAAGATACATGGACCCCAATGTTCACTGCAGCACTATTTACAATAGCCAGGACATGGAAGTAACCTAAATGTCCATCGACAGATGAATGGATAAAGAAGATGTGGCACATGTATACAATGGAATATTACTCAGCCATAAAAAGGAACAAAATTGAGTTATTTGTAATGAGGTGGATGGACCTAGAGTCTGTCATACAGAGTGAAGTAAGTCAGAAAGAGAGAGACAAATACCGTATGCTAACACATATATATGGAATTTAAGAAAAAAAATGTCATGAAGAACCTAGGGGTGAAACAGGAATAAAGACACAGACTTACTAGAGAATGGACTTGAGGATATGGGGAGGGGGAAGGGTAAACTGTGACAAAGCGAGAGAGAGGCATGGACATATATACACTACCAAACGTAAGGTAGATAGCTAGTGGGAAGCAGCCACATAGCACAGGGAGATCAGCTCGGTGCTTTGTGACTGCCTGGAGGGGTGGGATAAGGAGGGTGGGAGGGAGGGAGACGCAAGCGGGAAGAGATATGGGAACATATGTATATATATAACTGATTCACTTTGTTGTAAAGCTGAAACTAACATACCATTGTAAAGCAATTATACTCCAATAAAGATGTTAAAATGAAAAAAAACAGAAAAAGAAAAACAAATACTGTATGCTAATGCACGTATATGGAATCTAAAAAAAACGGTACTGATGAACCTAGTGGCAAGGCAGGAATAAAGACGCAAACATAAAGAACGGACTTGAGGAGGGAAGAGGAAGCTGGGATGAAGTAAGAGAGTAGCATTGACATATATACACTACTAAATGTAAAATGGATGGCTAGTGGGAAGCTGCTGCAGAGCACAGGGAGATCAGCTCAATGCTTTGTGACAACCTAGAGGGGTGGGATAGGGAGGGTAGGAGGGAGGCTCAACAAGAAGGGGATATGGGGATATATGTATATATGTATACATATAGCTGATTCATTTTGTTGTACAGCAGAAACTAACACAACATTGTAAAGCAATTATATTCCAATAAAGATGTAACAAAAAAAACTAAGGAAATTAATAATTGTTGGACTTTAGTTAACATATAACAAGTGTACCATATTAAGTAAGATAGGAACTCTGTACTATCTCCTTAGTTTTTTCTCTAATATGAAACTGCTATAAATTCTGTCAATAAAAAAGTAAAAAAAACAAAAAAACAAAAAAACCTAAAAATACAACTACCATATGATACAGCAATCCCACTCCTGGGCATGTATCTGGAGAAACCCAAAATTCGGAAAGATACATTCACCCCAATGTTTACTGAAGCACTATTCACAATAGCCAAGACATGGAAACAACTAAATGTCCATCAACAGAGGAATGGATAAAGAAGATGTGGTACATATATACAATGGAATATTACTCAGCCATAAAAAAGAATGAAATAATGCCATTTGCAGCAACATGGATGGACCTGGAGATTATCATACTAAATGAAGGAAGTCAGAAGGCAAAAGACAAATACCATATGATATCACTTATATGTGAAATCTAAAAAATAATACAAATGAATGTACATACAAAACAGAAACTGACTCACAGACTTCGAAAACAAACTTATGGTTACCAAAGGGGAACGGTGGGGGGGAGGGATAAATTAGGAGGTTTGGGATTAACATATACACACTATATGTATTAAATTAGGAGGTTTGGGCTTAACATATATACACTCTATATTTTACTATATGTAAAATAGGGATAAATAGATAATCAACAAGGACATATAGCACAGGGATAAAAAAGTAAAAAAAACAAAAAAACAAAAAAACCTAAAAATACAACTACCATATGATACAGCAATCCCACTCCTGGGCATGTATCTGGAGAAACCCAAAATTCGGAAAGATACATTCACCCCAATGTTTACTGAAGCACTATTCACAATAGCCAAGACATGGAAACAACTAAATGTCCATCAACAGAGGAATGGATAAAGAAGATGTGGTACATATATACAATGGAATATTACTCAGCCATAAAAAAGAATGAAATAATGCCATTTGCAGCAACATGGATGGACCTGGAGATTATCATACTAAATGAAGGAAGTCAGAAGGCAAAAGACAAATACCATATGATATCACTTATATGTGAAATCTAAAAAATAATACAAATGAATGTACATACAAAACAGAAACTGACTCACAGACTTCGAAAACAAACTTATGGTTACCAAAGGGGAACGGTGGGGGGGAGGGATAAATTAGGAGGTTTGGGATTAACATATACACACTATATGTATTAAATTAGGAGGTTTGGGCTTAACATATATACACTCTATATTTTACTATATGTAAAATAGGGATAAATAGATAATCAACAAGGACATACTGTATAGCACAGGGAACTCTACTCAATATTCTGTAATAACCTATATGGGAAAAGAATCTGAAAAAGAATGGATATATGTATAACTGAGTCACTTTGCTGTATATCTGAAACTAACACAACTTTGTAAATCAACTATACTCCAATATAAAATTAAATTAAATTAAAAAAAGAGATAAGAAGGGGCATTTTATAAAGAGATTATGGGGACATAAACCTACCATGACCATTTTCCTTTGTTCATACAGCTTCTGTAATTGGTAGGATTTTTCCTCTGCTTTGATGTAACCTTTTTTCACATCATCAACAGCCTGTCACCAAAACAAGGCAGGGAAGAAAGAAATGTAAAAATTAGTATCAAGTACATTCTTGATAAAAATAAAGAGACATAGATTCATTTTCACAATAATTCTTATCCATCTGGTTATCAACAGTAAACTCTGCCACATGGGTATATTTACTGGAATAAGTAGTATTTAATGAGTGTCTGGTATGTGCTCAAGGATTGTTCTAGGCACGTGAGGGATCTGGTTTCTCCTGTTAAGAGATTTAAATTCTGGTTAATTTATACATGAGAAAGAATTACAGAACACTGCAAGATAGTATACAATACTGTATTAAAGATAACAGTGAAGTAGCAAAAAATGTGTGACATAAATAGTAAGTGATACATGCAGCCAGAACAGGAGAGCTTATTGCTAACCCTAGTTATCAAGGAAGTCTCGGTTGGACCCCAAAGGAGAGGTTTAATAGAAGAAACTACAAGCTAAAGTCAGGAAACAGCAATGGGTTTGACCTTAAATACATTCAGGAGACAGACTTGCCTGATTTGAATAAAGGGTACATGTTAGGGCACAATGAAAAATAATTCTGAATGGGTAGGTTAATAGGGTATGAAGGATCCTAAAGAGCAGGCACAGGAATTTAGACTTAAGGAGAGTAGAGAGCTAAAATAAATAATAAAAAAATTGCTGTTGTTGTTTTTTAAGAAATATTGATCTGTATATGACTGCCCAAATGATTTAAGCCAAGGAGAGAATGAAACAAGGGAGATCAACGATGTTGTGGTACTTTAAGCATGAAATGAAACAAGACCTTAATCTAGGGTGGTAACAACTGGAAGAGAGGAAGTGATAAATCTGAGACCATGAACCGAAAAACTTTCACAGAGGACTTGATACAGGCATGAAGGTACCCAGATATAATATTCTAATATGCTAATTCTAAACTATTCCTGGTTCAGCCATATGAAACATACATCCCCTTTCCAACCTTACGCTACTCCTCCTCCATTCCAAGAAAAACTTAAAAAATCTAATGGAAGGGAAAACTGATCTTTGGGAGGAAAAAAAGAAAAAGAACAAATAGAACCATTTGTCCAGGGCATTCAGGTTCTAACCTCAGTGAGTTACTGAAAGGACAACTCTACACAGACACCAGGCAGGGGCCCACTTGAATCTTTATCAGAAAACTGCTGATTTCCTTAAGGTAGAAATCATTCCCCACAGTCTTTTAAGGGAAAATATTTGCATAACAGAATGAATTCAGGACTGAAGTTAAGAGACTAGTTCAAATTCTAGCTGTCACCTACCAATATGCACTTGAGTAAGTCACTTAAACCCTCTCAGTCTGTAAAACAGGAATAACACTCATGTTGTAGGTGGACAACAAAATGAGATAAAAGATGTTAATAGTTTTGTAAAGTATATATAAATATATATATAAATAGTTACTATTACTATCATTTATATTAGCATCATTTAGCTGTTAAATTCCTCTAAGAACCACACAAGGATATTAATATCCTGCCTGGGACTGCCTAATGGAAAGATTATGCCAGTGTCTCCCCAGTCCTAGCCGTATAAGCAAGGATTCACTTAGTCAGAGAGGATTATATTCACAGAGGCGATGCTCAATAAGAACTGCCACCAATGTCCTGAAGAACCTGAACATTCTGTTGTTTATCACCAAAAGACTCAGCTGCTCCAGGTCAAATTTAAATCAGTTACTGAAAAGCTGGGAGAGAAGTAAAGAGGGAAAACAAACAAATGAATACTGGTTTATCTATTCAGTTTCCCCAATACCTGGAACTGTGTCTGACTAGTAATAGCACTTAAATATTGATGAATGTTTCCCCAGGGCAGAGGTGGGTCATCTACCCAAAGTGAACATCTACTCCAGCAGCTCTAAGTGACCTATTTTCACATGGGGCAGTAAAAATGTTCTCTCCTCACTCACTTCTAATCAAGATTATACTGCTTGACTAGCCCTGAGTGAAAAACATAAATATTACCACACTAGATTCCTTTTTCCCTTAATGAAAATTTTTTTATTAAGGTAAAAGACATACATAATTTTTTTAAATGTGTATTACTAAGAGATGCCGAATAAAAATAAGTCTCCTGATTCCACAGCCTCATTACACAGATACTTTAAAGCACTGTAAACAGTTTTTTGTGATATTCCTTTCATAATTCTAAATGTCATGCTTATGTTGCTAATTCCTAACATCAATTTTAGACAATGTTGACTTGCTGTTAAAAATAATAAGTTTTAGGGACTTCCCTGGAGGTCCAGTGGTTGAGAATCCATGCTTCCACTGCAGAGGGCATGGGTTCGATCCCTAGTCAGGGAACTAGGATCCCACAGGCCACACAGTGCGGCCAAAAAAAATAATAATAATAAAATAAATAAATAATAATAAGTTTTAGTTTTCTTATAACCACTCCTACACTCTCACTTCTTCTTCCTTCAACACCGCAATAAAAATTAAATCAAGGGCTTCCCTGGTGGCGCAGTGGTTGGGAGTCCACCTGCCGATGCAGGGGACACGGGTTCGTGCCCCGGTCTGGGAAGATCCCACATGCCGTGGAGCGGCTGGGCCCGTGAGCCATGGCCACTGAGCCTGCGCGTCCGGAGCCTGTGCTCCGCAATGGGAGAGGTCACAACAGTAAGAGGCCCACGTACCGCCAAAAAAATAATAATAATAATTAATTAATCAAATCAATAATGAGTATTGATTATTGTAAGCATGTAAACATTGTTCACAACTAAATCATGTACTGTACCAGGGCACATTCATTTTCTAAAAACTGTTGACTGTTCTCATCTGCGGTGTCTCATCCACTTCTCTTTGCAGGTTTATGCCTCTTAAAATCCATTAATGTTACTTTAGTGAGCTTTCAGGAAGAAGTAGTTTAAAAGTATGTTTAGTCTGCCAGGCTTAGCCAGAAATTAAATATATCCTACTATGGATTTTGACCTTATCAATTTTTTAAGGAAAAGGCACATTACTATCATTATTATCCAGTATTTCATCAATTCTAAGGTGCACATTTTTTCACATTTTATTGTTCCTAAAATTGGGATTCATCTTATAATCAACATGTGTTGTTTAATTGGTAGCTTTTTTCTCTTGGTAGTACATAAAATACTAGCGCATCTTACAACTGATGGCATCCTAGAATTGACGAGATGCATGAGATATTCCCAACATCAACATATGATACAAAAAAATAACTAAAATTAAGTGAGGGAAAAAATTTAGTATTATTTTCCAAAAGGCACAACTGTTTACCTAGTCAATCAAAAAAATCATTTGAGCTGCTGTGCACTGCTGGGAATGTAAAATGGTACAGCTGCTATGGAAAACAGTGTGGCGATTTCCTCAAAAAATTAAAAATAGAATTACCATATGATCCAGCAATCCCAATTCTGGGTATATTAAAAGCAGGAGTTTGAAGAGATATTTACATAACCATGTTCATGACAGCATTATTCATAACAGCCAAGAGGTGGAAGCAACCTAAATGTCCATCCACAGATGAATAAACGAAATGTGATATACATGTACAATGGAATATAATTATTCAGCCTTAATAAGGAAGGAAATCCTGTCATATGCTACAACATGAAAAGGCCTTAAGGACATTATGCTAAATGAAATAAGCAAGTCACAAAAAGAAAAATAATGTATGATTCTACTTACATGAGATACCTAAAGTAGTCAAATTCACAGAGTGTAGAATGGTAGTTGCCAGAGGTAGGGGAGGGGGAAATGAGTTGTTTAATGGGTAGAGTTTCAGTTTTGCAAGATGAAAAATTTCTGGAGATCCACTGACAATAATGTGAATATATTTAACACTACTGAACTGTACATTTTTAAATGGTTAAGGGGGTAAAAAAAAACTTATTAAATTATAACTTTTAAATATGTTCAGTTTATTGTATGTCAATTATACCTCAATAAAGCTGTTTAAAAAATTGTTTGAAGAAACAGAAGAGTTCAGAAAAGTTGTTGCATATGAGATACTGCTACAAAAATAACAGCTTTTCTTTCTATATACCTAAATATTTTATTTTTGCTTTACAGTTTTATAATTCAAAAAGTAATTTCACAAGCTCTGCTTTGTTTAAATTTTGGTACTGATTAAAAAAATGTGAGGTACTACTATTACCCTTTAATAGACCATAAAACAGATCTCAGCAAAGCTATGTTAAGGATTTACCCAATGGAGAGCTTGTACTTGAACCAGATATTCTGACTCCTGGTAAATAATTACTCCATTCCAACAATACAAAGAAAAAATACCCCATTCATAATTGTAATAAAAATATAAAATACTTGGGAATAATTTAAAGGGGCATATGTGAAACATAAAATGACAGAACTTTATTTGGGGAAACAAGATGAGATGAATAAAACAGAAACTTTATTTGGGGAAACAAAAGATGAGATGAATAAAACAGAAACATCACACATTTAGTTGGGAATACCACATTTAATAAAAATGGTGACTCTTCTTCAGTTAAACTATAAATTTAACAAAAACCCAATTAGAATTGTAATGGGATACTTCATAAAGTGTTATGAAATGGGTTAATTATTTTCAAAATAATTTTAAAACAAAATGCTTAAAAGAAAGTAAAAAGTAAGGATAGTATTCTCTATATGGCTCTGCTAAATTCATTATTTACAGCCATAGCAGTATAAACACTGAATATTAATCTAACAAATACTGTAATTTGACTATAGTAAGAAGACAGGACAGATGAAAAGGTACGAATATGTAGTGGAGTGGGGGAGGAAATGGAGCTAAAGTCCCATCTTCTATAGCAGGTAATTAAGCAATATTGCTTGAACAGGAAACATCAAGTAGGAGTAATATAATCAAATTATAATAGAGGTATGGAAGTAAATATAAAATGAAACAGATATCCCATGTTCTTGGATTGGAAGAATTAATATTGTTAAAAAGGCCATACTACCCAAAGCTATCCACAGATTTAATGTGATCCCTATCAAATTACCCATGACATTTTTCACAGAACTAGAATAAATAATCCTAAAATTTATATGGAACCATGAAAGACCCAGAATTGCCAAAGCAATCCAAAAGGAAAAATGACAAAACTGGAGGCATAATCTTCCCAGACTTTGGACAATACTACAAAGCTACAGTAATCAAAACAGTATGGTACTGGCACAAAAACAGATATATGGATCAATGGAACAGAATAGAGAGCCCAGAAATAAACCCACACACCTATGGTCACTTAATCTTTGAAAAGGAGGCAAGAATATACAGTGGAGAAAAGATAGTCTCTTTAGCAAGTGGTGTTGGGATAGCTGGACAGCCGTGTGCAAATCAGTGAAGTTAGAACACTCCCTTACGCCATGCACAAAAATAAACTCAAAATGGCTTAAAGACTTAAATATAAGACACGACACCATAAAACTCCTCCTAGAAGAGAACATAGTCAAAACATTCTCAGACATAAATTGTAGCAATGTGTTCTTAGGTCAGTCTCCCCAAGGCAATAGAAATAAAAGCAAAAATAAACAAATGGGAGCTAATCAAACTTTTAAGCTTTTGCACAGCAAAGGAAGCCATAAACAAAACAAAAAGACAACCTACATACTGGGAGAAAATATCTGCAAACCACGCTACTGACAAGGGCTTAATTTCCAAAATATACAAGCAGCTCATACAACTCAATAACAAAAAAATAAACAACCCAATCAAAAAATGGGCAGATCTAAACAGCCATTTCTCCCAAGAAGACATACAGATGGCCAATAGGCACATGGAAAGATGCTCAACATCGCTAATTATTAGAGAAATACAAATCAAAACTACAATAAGATACCACTTAACACCAATCAGAATAGCCATCTTTAAAAAAATCTACAAATAACAAATGCTGGAGAGGGTGTGGAGAAAAGGGAACCCTCCTATACCTGTTTGTCGGAACGTAAGTTGGGATAGCCACTATGGAAAACAGTATGGAGGTTCCTCAGAAAACTAAAAATAGAATTACCATATGACCCAGCAATCCCACTCTCGGGCATACATCTGAAGAAAACTCTAATTTGAAAAGATACATGCGCCCCAATGTTCATAGCAGCACTATTTACAATAGCCAAGTCATGGAAGCAACCTAAATTCCCGTGGACAGATGAATGGATAAAGAAGATGTGGTATGTGTGTGTGTACACACACACACACACACACACACACACACAATGGAATATTACTCAACCATAAAAAAGAATGAAACAATGCCACTTGCAGCAACATGGATGGAGCTAGAGATTATCATACTAAGTGAAGTCAGACAGAGAAAGACGAATATCATATGATATCATTTATATGTGGAATCTAAAATATGACACAAATGAACTTCTTTACAAAACAGAAACAGACTCACAGACATAAAAAACAAACTTCATGGTTATCAAAGGGGAAACAGGCTGGGGGAGGGATAAACTAAGAGTTTAGGATTAGCAGGTACACACTACTATATATAAAATAGATAACCAACAAGGACCTACTATACAGCACAGGGAACTATATTCAATATCTTGTAATAACCCATAATGGAAAAGACTATGAAAAAGAATATTTATGTATAACTAATCACTCTGCTGTACACCAGAAATTAACACATTATGAATAAACTATACTTCAATAAAATTTTTTAAAAAGATGAAAAAAAACAAGCTAAAAGAGATGAAAGTGGTTGCCTATGAGAGGAAAAGAAGTGGGAATAACTAATATTTTTCATAATAACCTGTGTAGAACTATTTGATGCTTTAAGCTCTATGTATGTATAATTTTGATGAAAAAATTTTTGAAAAAGAACATAGCCCCATAATGTTCATTTGTTATTGTTTTAAAAAATAATAATAAATACATTTTGAACTCCAGGATATCCCCTTATTAAACTTTTTTTTTTTTAATGGCTTTACTTATTTATTTTTGGCTGCGTTGGTTCTTCATTGCTGTGCATGGGCTTTCTCTAGTTGCAGTGAGTGGGGGCTACTCTTCAATACAGTGTGAGGGCTTCTCATCACGATGGCTTCTCTTGTTGCGGAGCACAGGCTCTAGGCGTGTGGGCTTCAGTAGTTGTGGCACACAGGCTCAGTAGTTGTGGCTTGTGGGCTCTAGAGCACAGGCTCAGTAGTTGTGGTGCACTGGCTTAGGTGCTCTGCAGCACGTGGTATCTTCCTGGACCAGGGCTCAGACCCGTGTCCCCTGCACTGGCAGGCGGATTCTTAACCAGTACACCACCAGGGAAGTCCCCCCACCTTCTTAAACTTATCTTTTGTCAAAATGGGACAGAACATTTTACAAATTTAACTAAGATCCAGGAGGCAAAACAGCTTACTCAAGGATTCACACTGTATTGGCAAATGACCACTACATACAAACAGAAAAAGAAATCAGGCCTTTCCAGGGAGATCAGTTCACCCACCTGATGAAAGAAGTAGGTAACAGCAAGGTCATTGTCATTTAAGAGGATTTCTTCTTCTGTCGTAAAAAGCCACTTTCGAATGGTTAGGCAGGTGCCTGGCACAGCTGATGTGTAATTCTGGACGTAGAGTTTATGAGGAAATTCATTAGGTGCCAGCTTACGTACTAAAGAGAAGACAAAGCAAAGAAAGCTAGAGTGAGAAGATATACAAGGCATCTCCCTTGTATGAACTGTGTAAAGCAGACAAGAATGGAGGTTATCATTAACCAGCATATCAGCTTAGTTCCATCCAGGAGCTCTGCCTTGGGACCACAAAATATCAATTTGCCTGGCCAAATCTACGCCTTCTAATATGACTGGCCACCCAAGCCTCAAGCTAACTGAAATCTATCACCTGAATGACATGCCTTTCAGTTAACATGCTGACTTTGCAGACATCACCTACTCCAAAGTCAGTTAAAATATCTGATCCATAATTGAGTTAAGTTACAGCAATGTCCACTGAACATCTTTAAAGCAAGCCTCCCCTCTTACCCGGTTATGGTGCATTCAGAGTCTCTCATGTGGCAGTTCTCAATGAACAGCTTTTATTGTTAAGAGCTGAAAGGCTCTCCACATCCCCCCCGCAAGTCTAAGACATTTACCAAAGAAAAGTGACTTCTGGGTAGCCTTACTTCCTCTTCCTAACAGTGCTCAAGCAGTATAAAACACTACCACTTTTAATTTCTATATTGTTTTTCTTTAAAAAGGCGGAGTTTTCTTCTCTTGATGTTTACTTGGCTTTATAACAGAGCAAAAGACAGATTTAATATTTCCCATTTTATTTGTTAAATAAAGCTTAGAGAAGAAGGTAAGATTAGAATCCAAGTGTCCTGGATCCTTAGCAATCCTTTGTAATATTTATATCTGCCTAGTTAGACTGTAGAGATTTGGGAAGACAATAAACAATTGGGAGATAGCTGCTTTGGGGGGAATCAAAGTTGTTCTACCTTGACCTGGGATGGCAAGGCGACTCAAATCTACCAAACTCTCTCCCTGTCCAGGATGAGGAAGTTCTGATCGGTCAATATTATCTGTTGTTTCTGGCCTTAGCCCTGTACATATATGATGGGGAAAAGACCCATAAACCATAGGAAATCTGTCATTTAAAGCAAGCCTTCCAACTTCCTCCCCTTTGTGGTCTCAGTGCAACCATCCCTAGCTTTTATAAAAGAATATATAAGAGAAAATCTCTGTCACCGTGCAATAAAACTTCCTAGGAAGAGGATATCTGTTTACACAAACTTAAACACTGAGTTGGCCAAAAAGTTCGTTCGGTCTTTTCCATAAAATGGCTCCAGTAGCGCTTAGTTGTCTTTAACTTCATTCGAAACAGATTGTATTGTGACAGCTATCATATCAGCATGCATTTAAAAAAACTTATCAAAATTGGTGAATTTTTGTATAGCCATTTTAATACTGAAGATGGAAGAAAAAAGCAACATTTTCGGCATATTATGCTTTATTATTTCAAGAAAGGTAAAAGCGCAACTGAAACACAAAAGATTTGTGCAATGTATGGAGAAGGTGCTGTGACTGATCAAACCTGTCAAAAGTGGTTTGCAGGACTTCTCTGGTGGAGCGGTGGTTAAGAATCCACCTGCCAATGCAGGGGGTCATGGGTTTGAGCCCTGGTCCAGGAAGATCCCACATGCCACGGAGTAACTGAGCCCGCTCACCACAACTACTGAGCGTGCACTCTAGAGCCCAAAAGCCACAAGTACTGATCCCACGTGCCACCACTACTGAAGCCCGCCCGCCTAGAGCTCGTGCTCCGCAACAAGAAGCCACCGCAATGAGAAGCCCACGCACTGCAACGAAGAGTAGCCCCCACTTGCCGCAACTAGAGAAAGCCCACACACAGCAACGAAGACCCAACGCAGCCAAAAATAAATTAATTAATTAATTAATTTTTTTTAAAAGCAAAGGCTTTTAATCAACATATTTCTAACTCCTGAAAACAAAAAGCTATTCTTAAAAATCTACAAAAACCATAAAGTATGCTAAAACAAGCTGTGGCTAAGTAGAAAATCCCCTCTTTTTAAGGCTGTTTCATTGGAATATATTAATTTTGAACTCTGATTTTTAAAAATCTCATGAAAGTATCTGCTTCAGTGCTGGGTGTAAGTAACTGATACTGCCAACAGAGGAAAACGGGGTGATCAAGTATCTAGACTTAGTGGGATTATGCTTAACGGGATTTGTCCTGTCTGCTTGTTAGAAACAGTCCCAATTAGTGGGATTGCCCCTTGTCTTCAAGATCTTCTTCTCTAGGCAAACAGTTTCAATCTGACAGCTTTTGGGAGCTTCAGTTTCTTAGTATTAGGATAAAATATCCTCAAACAAAACTTAATATTAGTTACTGGCACTTACCAAAGGAATGATTGATCACTTCAAATAAGGCAAAGTAATTCACTGTCGTACTGTCCATGCCAACCTTTGCTGCAATAGCCTAAAGTGTAAACGGGATAGATTAGTTTCAGGAAAACAAAATCAGACAGTGCTGTGGGAAAACACAGGTATATGCATGAGGAGTGGGGAGAAGAGAAGGGTTTTGCCATCTTGGTTTCATATAAACTAAATTCATGGTCCACAGCTACTCTTTTTTGTATGTATGAATACATATGCATGAAATAAAAGAGAAAAATACCTTTATTTGATCTAAGCAGGTATGATTTCTAAATATGAGTTTCTCCCCTCCAATTAAAGCTGATAACAGTCTCTCCTTAAATATCAGCTTTGCTCTCTGAAATAGGACTTCATATCATGAGGATCTTTTTGAATAGCACTTACAAAAAATGTGCTACATAAGGACAGATTTTAAAAAGAAAATAAATTCTTAAATATCTAGTCTCACACATTCAGCCTACATTTAATATACAGGCTGTTAACATACAAGATCTATATCTTTGGTTCTTGAGCTTAAAATATTGTTTATCAATTTTGCTCATACTTCACAAATTATTCTTGTTTACTTTTCAGATGATCCACGTCTCATGCTGGGGACCTCTATATCCTAAGAATTATCATCATCGTTATCCATGTGAAAATAGCAAAATGTTGGGACAACAGCGACATTTTAAACAAGTATCAGTCCTTCTCTCCAGGAACTAAGGTCCCAACATGATAAATAAAAAGAAATTGAAAGACTTCATATGCAAATAAAGGAAAATTGAAATTACATACAAATAACAACAAGAAAACACAAAGCAAAAAACACAAACTAGTAGTACCAAAATTCCTTTTCAAGATCAATCCCAAAATGTATAAATAAGGTGTTAATTAAACAAGAGAAAATTATTGAGTATTAGTGTCTCAGTAAACCAAATATGATATCCTTCTTCCTGTATCTACTCACATATCAGACCTAGGTTCATCCCGGATGTGAGGCAGAAACTGGAGACTGTAAGTGTTCTAAGCTACCATTCTATACTGCACTAGATAGAAACTGAAATCTTCTCAAGGTTTGGAAAATGGCTTATAGCTACAAGTCTCAGTAACAGGGTGAGAAGTGAAAGAAAAAGTTAGGCCTTGCTAGAGAAGTATTGAAAATGAAAAAAAAACATCAATAAGCTATATAAAATTAATGTTTTCCTTGCAATCAATCCACCATTTTATAATTTCTGAAATACCTCAGATCCTGTACATATCCTTTGCCATGGTATACAGTAAATATTTGGGGGGCAAAGTTTTTGTTTGCCACAAAGGAGAAATAAGTACTAATATACAGAAACCCACTAGTCTCCCTGAAAATCTTGATCAAATCAGGATTAAAGACCAATGAAAAGGCCTAAAAGAAACAATTATACTCAGCACCCGGATCATGATCTTTAAATATCATTCCTCACTGAAAGGAAAGTCTCCTTGGGGAAATGACTGATTCAAGATCTAGTGTAGGAAATATACAAAGATGAGCCCAGAGCATCTTTTTCTACCAAAAAGCAAGGATGCTATCATAAACAAATGGGTTGCACCACAAAAATACAGGAGCAGCCGTGAAGGAGATTCCACTGACCAAAGACAGAACAATGTGAGCACCAAAAAGAATGTATGTTCTTGATTAAATCATACTGAGTATCTAAAAAGCCACATGATACTAAAAAAATAATTATCTCATTGGACATCACTGGAATCAGCTAGGGCATTGATCCTTTATGCCAAAAACTGGCAATAAAAGGGAAGAATTAAATATTTATCCCCCTATTCCTATAAACTGTATTTCAGGATACTAAATAGCCTTAGTTGATGAGGGAAAGTTCTTTACAGAAGAATTCTAGTTAATAAATGTGAAGAAATGAGAAAATTGGAAAATCAGCATTTTTTAACCCTTAATGAAATCACTGGTTAGGACAGTAATCATCAGTGATACACTTATTGGATAAAAGATCAGTGAATAACTTAACAATGGAGACATCAGGTTATTACCATATAAACCTACTGATTAATCACTAAAAGTGGATAACCAGATATTGTGTTCCTCCGGCTGAGAAGCAATATGAAGTATATAGCACCGATTATGAAGTATTCTCATCAAAAAGCTGAACCTGAATCTAATCAAGCCTCTAGAGAAAAATTCCATTTATAGAAAATATAAGTAGACAGAAAGACATTAAATGACACAAATTGACAAAAGAAGCAAACAAACAAATTCAGAATGTGGGACATTCCACAGGACACAGACCCAATTTCTGCAATAAAACAATAACGTAAGGGAAAAAAGTTGGGGAAGGAAAGGGAAGACAGACTGCTCTATATTAAAACAAACATAAAAACCAAATGTTTTTAAGGACATAAGGACCTTGTTTAGATCCACATTATAACAAACCAACTGTTAAAAATCATTTTTAGACAATTGGGAAAACCTGACTATGGATTTATTATTAGTTAATACCATGGAAGTAGTTAATTTTTTAGGTTTGATAATGGCTTTGTGATTATGTAAGAGGAACATCCATATTTTTTAGAGATGTACACTGAAATATACACAGGTCGAAAAACATGGAATTTGCTTTAAAATATTTAAACAAAGGAAAAGGAAAAAAGGATATATAACACAAATGTGGCAAAATCTTGAGGATTATTAAATATGAGTGATGAGTACCTGGAGTTTCACTGTACTATTCTATTTTCACATACATTAGAAAGTCTTTTACAATTAAAAAGAGGGGGTGCTAATCACAACCATTACAACCTGGGATTATTTATTGTACCTTTCTTTCAAGGAGAACAAAGTACTTCCATGTTAATAATCATAACATCAACAGCAGCAGCTAACATTTAATAAATTTATTACATGCCAGATACTCCAAGCTCCTTATATGTATTAACTCATTTAATCTATCTTTCTTAGTTTTAAACCAACCAATGTCAAGCCTTGTTTAATTTTAATTTACCTGATATACTTGGTAAGTTTAATTTACCTGATATACTTGGTCTGTAGTACTGTTCTTTTTAACCCTGACTGTAACTGTTGTTCCATCTGGTAATGCTACTCTCAGCTCTACGTCAGACACACCATTGTAGTTCTGGGGAAAAGGCAGAAAAAGAATTAATTTAAAAAAAAAAAGAATTTATGACCCAGTATATCCTCATTCTCCTTGCAACATGCTCGCTAAACAACCTAAACTTGTGATAGAAAGAAAGTGAGTTCCAATGAAAAGGGGAAAAAAGACATAAGTCAATACATTTCAAGTCATAAAGCTGACTTTAGGCTGCAGCAGAAGTTAACCTTTAAGATGAACAGGGAGGAAAGAAATATGTTGAACCCAATGTGTTCATATCTCAAAACAGAAAACTTGTGTGAATCAGTCTAGGTCAAACATAGATAAGATTTTTGGCTTACTTTCAAACATTCAGAACTCACAAATGAGAAAAGAAAACAACCAAAAGCAGTAGTTTCAACAAATATTCTCTGGTTTTAAATGGTTAGGCATGCTAGATTGGCTCAAGAGGTATCCTAAGTTCCTTTCTGAACCCTGAAATAATCATGACACCTTTGAAAGGAAAAATTGATGAAACTGAGGAATCTGAGTTAGTCTGATGTCCAATTTTCTTCTAGCAAAGAGTAAACAATTGTTATCCTCCTAAATTCAAAAGAAGTCCTTCTCTCTTACTGCTTTTGAAAATTAACACATTCCTCTAACAAATCTGTGACCTTTTAATTTTTATTACAGAGAAACAGCTATTTAGAAACAAGTCCATCTTCATTTACCACTTTAAAAAAACTACTATTCATTGCCTAAAACCATCCTCAGCATTACTTTGTTATAAAAGCCCTTGTCTGCAAGAAACTTATAATCTAGCTGGGGAAATAAAACATATACATATAAAATAATTAGTGGATGACACACTATTTAATACAGCAGCATTACATAGTCATTCTTCTATTTAATTAATATTTATTAAGCACCTACAAAATGCCTGACATTGTGGTAAGGCACTGGGAATATAAAGATATTCAAGATTTAGCTCTTGTTCTGAAGATCTAATGTACAGCGTGGTGATCATAGTTAACAATACTATATTCCATATTTGAAATTTGCTAAGGGGGTAGATCTGAAGTGAAGGAAGGAAGGAAGGAAAGAAGAGAAAAGGGAGGAGGAAATGGTAATGAGATGATGGATAGGTTAGTTAACTTGATTATGGTGATCATTTCACAATGTATACAGGTATCAAAACATTAAGTTGTACACCTTAATATATACAATTCATATTTGACAATTATATTCAAAAAGCTGAAAAAAAAAGATTTAGCTCTTACCTACAGGTAGCTCATGATCTAGTAAAGTAAAATTATAAAGTGATCATCTGACTATATGTATAAAAAATTAGAGGGCTTCCCTGGTGGCACAGTGGTTGAGAGTCCGCCTGCTGATGCAGGGAACACGGGTTCGTGCCCCGGTCCGGGAAGATCCCACATGCCGCAGAGCGGCTAGGCCCGTGAGACACGGCTGCTGAGCCTGCACATCCAGAGCCTGTGCTCTGCAATGGGAGAGGCCACAACAGTGAAAGGCCCACGTAACCAAAAAAAAAAAAAAAAAAAAAAATTAGAGACTGAGATAGCAACAAGGTGATAATTATGTGTACTGACTGCAGAAGTTCTTGGTGGAATGAAAAATCAATGTGTATCCCTTGAATATCAGGGGAGGCTTCAAAGAGAAGGTGGACCTAGCACTAGGTCTTGAAGGATAAGCAGGACACATAACAAAAGGAAGTTGAAAAAACAGTCATTTAGAGAATTTATGGCAATTCAATCCATCATCGATATCTTTAGTTTATTTCCCCCCACAAGGAGCCAAGAGGTAAATAGTCACTATAGTGGGTATTCACCTACCTCATCTGATTCTGATAGGAATTCCTGCATGATGTCACTCTCACCAATGACTCGTATTGAGCACACTATAGAAAACAAAGACAGAATCTGGCATGAGGCCCTAAAATCAAGAATATAAAGTCAAGAACATATCAAGGTTTAAGCATAAATCATCATTAGCAGGCAGTGCTGAGGTAGTACGCCATCTCTGACACATGATATTTTACAGCACAACAAACATTTATATAAATACGAACCAGAACAGAGGAATAATAGGACGCACAAAGATGTAGCTTACTAAAAATATTAAACATAGACAAA
Source organism: Lipotes vexillifer (assembly GCF_000442215.2). Taxonomy (NCBI): domain Eukaryota; kingdom Metazoa; phylum Chordata; class Mammalia; order Artiodactyla; family Lipotidae; genus Lipotes; species Lipotes vexillifer. Next base: position 839,335 of record NW_006787556.1, on the reverse strand, counting down.
GGAAGTTACCTGTAAAAAAGAAATAAAAGTTCAGTAAATCTAACTTTGCTGTCTTGTGTTAACTATTAATAAGCTAGACAATAGAGCAAGGGTAAGGTCAATTAGGAATAAACACAAAATTAAAAAACAAAGAAAAATATCTATTTGGCCTAGGAGCAGGCCAGTAAGAGAATCATAAGCATTTAAAGCCACTTTGGAAAAAAATGGGTAGGTAATCAAGTATTAAGCTGAGCACATCTTCTCATCTTCTCACCTCACTAACTTTAACTTCAAAACAACTACAACTAAAAAAAAGAGAGAGAGAGAGAGAGGGAGAAGGAAGGAAAGGAAAACAGGCAGGTAGGTAGGTAATCATCTAAAACTAAGAGAGTTAATTTCCTAACATTCTCCTGAGGATAATAAATTACACTGCTGATTTTACTTCATTTTATTAAAAAAAAATTGTACTCTTTCTCATTTCCCAAAGGCTGTGTTAGGAGGCCATTCCATGTTAGAGAAAAGCTAAAAATAGATGAAGTTTAACTACCTTCTATGGGGGAAATGGTTTTTCTTCAGGGATAAAGCTCTCTACCAAAGTTTAAAAAAAATTCAACTAGGTCAATTAGTTTTTCTACAAGGACACAGAATTATTAAATACCACATAAGACCATTATTCTGTTAAATTAGTATTTTAAAGAAAAGCCTATTGCATGCCTAGCAAATTATGTAACTCTATAATGTAGCAAAACAAGGTCTCTTCTCTGAGCCACAAACTGAACCATCTTATTCAGGAGATCTGTGTCATTTCTCCCTGCCTTTCTAGACAAATGTTTCAGCATCCACATCCAAAGACTCCTAATGTATTGTTTGGAGGTCCTGAGATAACAAATAAGTTTTAATATTTCTACCTATAACCTACTTAAAAAAAGGGGACATTAGCTTACCTACAACTCATCAAACCTATCCATGGACACGTGTAAAAGGAATAAGGAATTTTCAAATAGGACATGCCAGTGAACCAAGAATCACTTTAATAAAAATGTCTTAAATACTGCCCATCTAGTTCCCAAATCAATTTAGCATGTTGCTGAGTCTGTATATGTTTGCTGTGTGCAAAAATATAACCCTATAAATAAATAAAGGTCCTTGATGCATCAAAAAATAATTATGCATTTTTCTGTTGTTGTTAAGTGTTTGGCAAGTCAATAAAATAGGCTATTAATTGCTGTACTGAACATTTTATTACTCCTAGCTTCAAAGCTCAGATCATTCAACACCTAAGTCAAAAACCTGATTTACTTTCACTGTTGAGTTTCAGGAAACTTAGCTATGCAGTTTAGGAGCTGAGATATATACCTAGACCCTATTTCTACTCAAGATAGTAGAGTTTAATAGGCTGGCTTACCTTTTTCTAGATATTCTTCCAACCCCCGACGTCGGGCATCTAATTGCTGTTCTGATAAAGAGAATGGCCACTTCCCTGGAAGTCGGGGAAATGTAAAGTTGGCAAACTCTCTCTTCAGGTTCTGGTGTAGGATGGCAAACTCCCGGTACCGCTTAGAACACAACTGCCTCCCTGCCATGTAAACATTGTATACCTGGTGAGGGTGAAAAACAAAAAAAAAGCCTACTTACTGAAAATTAAATCACAGAATCACCTACAGTCAGGCTCAGACTGATACTGGTTAGGTATATTCTGATACACACTTAACAGAGAATATATGTTCAAGGTCACTGTAAAACAAGATTTACTTTTAATAAAGATGCCAGAAATTATATGTACAAAAGAGGGCTACTGCCTTCAGGGGGCCCATGATCTTATTTTTGATATTACAATTACCTCCAACACATTGTTTTAAATATCTTAAGAGGCAATTACCAGCTTTTAAGGGTAGATTTTATTTTCAGAAAGTTAAAGATCATTCAAAGCCAATGTGGTAAGTAAAGTGAATGAACAAGCAGCTAAATTTGGAGAGAGATGTAAAAAATTAGAATTGATTATAAAGCAATGTGACTGATATTTATGTGTGAACCACACTTCCAAAGAAAAGATCTAAAAATGATGTAAGCAATAGTGACATTTTTGTTACCAAATATATCATTTTTGCAAAAACTCCTTTCCTGAAGTCAGATATCCCTAGGTTTGTTCTTCTCCCTTCCATCATTAAAACAGGGTTAACAAAAAGTTGAAGAATAAATGTACTCTAAGGACCTCCTCATATAAACAGTTAATAATCCTCATAAAGAAATAGGTAGAGGGACTTCCCTGGTGGTCCAGTGGGTAAGACTCCGAGCTCCCAATGCAGGGGCCCTGGATTCAATCCCTGGTCGGGGAACTAGATCCTGCACGCATGCCACAACTAAGAGTTCACATGCCATGACTAAGAGTCCGCATGCCACAAATAAGGAGTCTGTACGCCTCAACTAAGGAGTCCGCACACCACAACTAAGAAGCCCACATGCCACAACTATGAGCCCGCATGCCGCAACTTACAGATCCTGCATGCCACAACTTAAAGATCCCGCATGCCACAACAAAGATCCCACGTGCCACAACTAAGACCCAGCACAGCCTAAATAAATAAATAAATATTTAAAAAATAAAAAAGAAATAGGTAGAGATTTCTGTCTACTGTTCACAGATGCATGCCAAACTTCTAGAACAGGGCCTGGCACACAGTAGGCACTCAGTAAATATTTGATGAAGAAATGAATGTATGTATGTGTAATTCTTAAATATGTGTCCTCATAAAGGAAAGTGGTGGGATGCATAATCCAAAAACATCAAATAATCTAAGTTACTTTGTATTCTCAGAACATATCAAATTATGCAGAGATGGGAAAATTAGCCCCAAATCACATTTACTGGCTTAGCAAAAATCATTCAAAAATTTAAATGTGCACAAAATAGGTCATCTACTCATGTAATCAAGACTTACGTCACTGAGCATAGAGAACAGACTGGTGGTTGCCAAGGGGGAGGGGGTTGGGGGAAGGGATAGAGTGGGAGGTGGGGGTTAGCAGATGTAAGCTTTTATACGCAGAATGGATAAACAACAAGGTCCTACTGTACAGCACAGAGAACTATATTCAATATCCTATGATAAACCATAATGGAAACGAATACAAAAAAAAGTATATTTATGTATAACTGAATCACTATGCTGTGCAGCAGTAATTAGCGCAATACTGTAAATCAATGATACTTCAATTTAATAAATCAATCAATAAAGACTTAGTCACTGAGAATGTATACACCAAAGCCCTTCCTTCAATCTCAGGAAGAATCTTTTCCATGCTTCTGTGATTTAGGAAGTATAAATTAAATGCAACAATAATTTAAAAACTCCTCTCTCACAACTTTCCTCCTATGATCCTCCCCTACTTGAAAGCAAAGCCTCTAACCACTATCAAATAGTGCCCAGGGATGAGTATGACCCTGATCAATGAGTTTTCTTCTTATAATTATCGCTCAAATTTATAACTGATTGTAATGAATCACACATATTACCAAGTATTCCTTCTTAAGTACAAAAGCATTAAAAGGAAAACAGTCTTCCCCTCAGACAAGACCACACATTCTCTTAAGGGCAGGCAGTCTCAAGAAAGTCTTATTCCGTCAACCTGGTCTTATATACTTACTTCTCAAACTAAACTTCCCAAATTTCTCAAGAACATCATCATTCCTTTGCTTAAAAAGCAAGTCTACAACCCTACTGGTGTTAAAAATCAGTCTGAGTTCCTCACACAAGGAAGGAAGGAAGGGAGGTAAAGCTAGCTTAGTGGCATTGGTGAATTAGGTATTCCCCAATGTCTTTTTCCAGGGAAGACTAGACTAGGTCTTTGATAACACAAAGAAAGACTGACTGGATTTCCTCAATGATGATGACTTGAGTGATCGCAAGTCTAGAAAAACATTTCCTAGGGTAGAAAGAACCCTACAACTTGAGAGGCCTTTGTGACAATTTCAATCCTAAAATTTCAGTTTCTTATAAGGTGAAAAGAGTAACATCAAAGAGCCTCTCACCACCCACCTCTTCCCACTTAAATGTGAAGTCAAAGGGAACAGAACTATAAATAGGATGCCTGACAGTTCAGTAATACTTTAATGCAGGTAGGAATGGCTTCCAAAAGAGCCAAACCATTGTTTTTTTAAAAATAGACCTTTATTGGAGGATAACTGCTTCATAATACTGTTAGTTTCTGTTGTACAACAAAGTAAATCAGTCATATGCATACATATATCCCCATATCCCCTCCCTCTTGAGCCTCCCTCCCATCCTCCCTATCCCACATTTCTAGGTCATCTCAAAGCACTGAAATGATCTCCCTGTGCTATGCTGCTCCTTCCCATAACTATTTTACATTCAGTAGTGTATATATGTCGATGCTAATCTCACTTCGCCCCAGCTTCCCCCTCCGCCCTGTGTCCTCAAGTCCATTCTCTATGTCTACATCTTTATTCCTGTCCTGCAACTAGGTTCATCAGTACCATTCTTTTTTTTTTAATTCCATATATATATATATATATATATATATATGTGTGTGTGTGTGTGTGTGTGTTAGCATACGGTATTTGTTTTTCTCTTTCTGACTTACTTCACTCTGTATGAGACTCTAGGTCCATCTACCTCACTAAAAATAACTCAATTTCATTTCTTTTTATGGTTGAGTAATATTCCTTTGTATATATGTGCCACATCTTCTTTAACCATTCATCTGTCGATGGACATTTAGGTTGCTTCCATGTCCTGGCTATTATAAATAGTGCTGCAATGAACATTGTGGTACATGTCTCTTTTTGAATTATGGTTTTCTCAGGCTAAAACACTGATGAAAGAAATCAAAGATGACATAAACAGATGGAGAAATATACCATGTTCTTGGATTGGAAGAATCAATATTGTGAAAATGACTGTACTACCCAAATCAACCTACAGATTCAATGCAATCCCTATCAAAACTACCAATGGCATTCTTCACAGAATTAGAACAAAAAAATTTTACAATTCGTATGGAAACACAAACTGTTTTTAAGTTAACTGTGCTTATTAGCAAATGAGAAACATACAAAAAGAGATCACAACAGAGACTACTTTGTTCTTCACTTGCCCTTAAAATTAACCAAGATCCATTAGCATCCATTTCCCTGGTTTGGACACACTCATTTGCAAAGAAAATGACTGACTCCCTGCTGAATCAACTCATGAATGTCCATGATCCATGAGAAATGACCATGGTCTCACTACAAATGAAAACATCCGTCAAAAAATATATTCTCTGGACTTGAAGGAAGATTATCAAATGGGAACTAAAGATATACACAGGCTGACAGTGCTTCTAGGATTTTTCCACCTTAATGTAAACCCTCAGACTGGCTGGCTCATACATGGAATTAGATGATGTTTGTCAAGCTTGCGATAGCACGCTGAATTTAATGATCACTGGTCACTGTCTTCTCCAACTGACCATATCCTACAAAACTTCAAAAGTTAGAATATTCATACAGATGGGCAAGAGGCACATGAAAAGACGCTCAACATCACTAATTATTAGAGAAATGCAAATCAAAACTACAGTGAGAGTGTAGGGCTCGCTGTGGGGCCAAGGCAGGCCGTTAGTCAGGCGGGCCGGCGATGGCGGGGGCCGCAGTGGGCGGCAGAGGCGGAGGTGCCTGGGGGCCAGGGCGCGGAAGGGCAGGGGTCCTCCGGCGGGGCTGCTCTCCCCCAGTCCCCGCCGGCTGCCCCCGGGCTGGGCTTCAGCTGCTCAGGGCCACCGTCCCTTTCCAGCTGCAGCAGCCGCACCAGCGCCAGGACGGGGGTGGCCGCGCAGCCAGCGTCCCGTGTTCCGTGGCCCCAGAAAAGCCAGTGTGTAGGCCTCAGCCACCCCAGGTCCGGCGTACATTCTCCCTGGACACCATCCTCAGCTCCTATATTCTGGGCCAGTGGCCACGAGATGCTGATGGGGCCTTCACGGGCTGTACCAATGACAAGGCCACCCAGACGCCCCTGTCCTGGCAAGAGCTTGAAGGTGAGCGGGCCAGCTCGTGTACACACAAGCGCTCAGCGTCCTGGGGCAGCACAGACCACCGAAAAGAGATTACCAAGTTGAAGCAACAGCTGCAGAGGACAAAGCTTAGCCGCAGTGGGAAAGAGAAGGAGCGGGGCTCCCCTCTCCAAGGGGACCATGCTGTGCGGGGAGCACTGAGGGCATCCCCTCCCAGCTTCCCCTCAGGGTCCTCTGTCCTGCGACTGAGCCCCTGCCTGCACCGGAGCCTGGAAGGGCTCAACCAAGAGCTGGAGGAGGTGTTTGTGAAAGAGCAGGGTAAGGAGGAGCTGCTGCAGATCCTTGAAATCCCTGATGGACACCGAGCCCCAGCTCCCCCTCAGAGCGGCAGTTGTGATCATCCCCTCCTCCTGGAAACCTTGTCAGCTCTCCCTCCATGCCCCTGGCATCCCCCCAGCCTTCTGGCCAGACTGGCCGTGAGGAACACCAGGGTGCAGCCAAGGAGCTGACATCCATCCCCAGTGACAAAGCTTCCCCTCCAGGCCACCCAGCCTTCCTTGAAGAGGGCAGCCCATCTCCAGTCCTTGCCTTTGCCGACTCCCCTCGGCCCAATCACAGCTACATCTTCAAACGGGAACCCCCGGAAGGCTGTGAGAGACTGCGGGTGTTTGAAGAGGCCACGCCCCCAGGTCCTGACCTGGCCTTCCTGACTTCCTGTCCTGACAAGAACGAAGTCCATTTCAACCCAACCGACTCGGCTTTCTGCCCCGTCAGCTTGATGAAGCCCCTTTTCCCCAGCATGGGCTTCATTTTCCGTAACTGCCTCTCAAGCCCGGGGTCCCCCCTGCCCCCGGCCAGCCCCAGGCCACCGCCTCGGAAGGATCCAGAGGCCCCCAAGGCCTCCTCGCTGCCATTCGAGCCTTGGCAGCGCCCCCCACCGTCAGAAGAGCCTGTGCTTTTCCAGAGCTCCCTGGTGGTCTGAGGGCCCCACCCCCACTTCACCATGGAGACCAGTGCCTTGGTGGCAGGCCCCTCCCGAGCTGCCCTGAGATGGGGGATGAAGGAGCCCTTCCCTCCTGGCCTTTGAGCACTTTCATTTATTGTGTCAAAGCCCTGGGTCCTCTTTCCGATGAACCCCTGCCCCTTCGAATGTGAGGGGACCTGCCTCCTCCACTGGAAGCTGGGCAGCTCACAAGTCACACCCGTGTTCTTGTCACCTCTCTCACTTGGTGGAAAACTCACCCAGAAGGTCTTGGGTCCCCCACCCCTGGGTGTGAGTCCGAAGGACTGTGTATGGGGCCCTTGTCTTTATCATGGAGCAAGCTGGCCATGATTAAAGGAGAGGGGACACCACAGATTTCCTTACCTCTCCTCCCCAGACACAGACGAGGAGACCCGAATAGATTCCCCGATCCTCTCAGTCCCATCCCCCTACCTCCCTCTCATTGGAAGAGCTAACCAAAGCAGCTGGAAAGGGCCATAACACTTGATCAATCCAGCTGCTGGCAGAGGGGGAACAAGCGTTTTCCTAAGTGGCATTTTCATCTCGCTTTCACCCTAAGATTGTCTTAAGCAGCAGCCCAGCCCCAGGTGGGTAGTAGGGGAGAGGGAGAACTGGCATTCCTCTGGGTAGCAAGTGGTGACTCTCCACCCTCCACCTGCCCCAGGACTGGGCTGGATTAGAAAAATGCCTGTTTTTCTTGTATCGATGTAGAAACTCTATTTTCTCCCAAAGACACTATTTTTGCAGCTGTTTGAAGTTTGTGTATTTTCCATACTGCAGAGCTTACACAAAATCGAAGAAGAATGTTAATGTTCAAGTTTTATTATCCTGTGTTTAGAAGTTGTGTTTTTTTGTTTTTTGTTTTTTTGCAGATCTTGGTGTTAATAGATCAAATAAATAAGTATTCCCAGGGGGAAAAAAAAAAACTACAATGAGGTATCACCTCATGCCAGTCAGAATGGCTATCATCAAAAAATCTAGAAACAATAAATGCTGGAAAGGGTGTGGTGAAAAGGGAACACTCCTGCACTGTTGGTGGGAATGTAAATTGATAGAACCACTATGGAAAACTGTATGGAGGTTCCTTAAAAAACTAAAAATAGAACTACCATATGACCCAGCAATCCCACTACTGGACATATACCCAGAGAAAACCATAACTCAAAAAGAGACATGTACCACAATGTTCACTGCAGCACTATTTACAATAGCCAGGACATGGAAGCAACCTAAATGTCCATCGACAGATGAATGGATAAAGAAGATGTGGCACTTATATACAATGGAATATTACTTAGCCATAAAAAGAAACGAAATTGAGTTATTTGTAGTGAGGTGGATGGACCCAGAGTCTGTCATACAGAGTGAAGTAAGTCAGAAAGAGAAAAACAAATACTGTATTCTAACACATATATATGGAATCTAAACAAACAAACAAAAAAGGTACTGATGAACCTAGTTGCAGGGCAGGAATAAAGATGTAGACATAGAGAATGGACTTGAGGACACAGGGTGGGAGGGGGAAGCTGGGGCGCAGTGAGATTAGCATCAACATATATACACTACCGAATGTAAAACAGTTATGGGAAGCAGCAGCATAGCACAGGGAGATCAGCTCAGTGATTTGCGATGACCTAGAAGGGTGGGATAGGGAGGATGGGAGGGAGGCTCAAGAGGGAGGGGATATGGGGATATATGTATGCATATGGCTGATTCACTTTGGTGTGCAACAGAAACTAACACAGTATTGTGAAGTAATTATACTCCAATAAAGATCTATTAAAAAAAAAAGAATGTTCAGATTGCAAAGCCAGCTTCCAAGGGTAACAAGTTACAGCCCTCTTGAGATACTCTTTGCTGAGTTAGACCCCAATAAGGGAAAAGGAATGAATTACGAGTGGGCAAAGTGTACATTATCTGATCAGTGATCTAATTTTGTCTCTCTGGATTCTGCAAGTCAAAGTTTCAAACTTCAGCTTTGAAATCATTTCCAAATTTCTCAATAGGTAAATGTTGAAAATCCACGCCATGCCACTTCTCTCTTTATCCTCATGAGTTAATTCTATGGAATGAATGCCAGAAGACAGTAACTGATAAATTCTCACAATAGCACAAACCACTGAAGGGAAAGCAATTGTAGTAACATCTAGGCTCTGTATTCAATAGCAAAAACCAAAATTCCAGATATCAGAGATCTTTATTTTTGTTGATTCCTTAATCCCCACCTACAGATTTCTTAAGGCTTTTAAATGGTAACATCTCATTCTATGTAGGATCTGAATATTAAAATGTTCTCACTTTCTCAAACCTCTAGTAACCAACAGGAATTGTGCTACTGAACACACAGAAGAGACTCTCCTTATACAATGCAAAAGTGATTAGAAAAAAAGAATGATGACAATTTGGCCATGACAACATCACCCAAGTTCTGCTTACAAATGTCAAATAGACCCTGATCTAGTCCATGCTATTGATCTGAATGCAGCTTCAATGTACATTATGATCAACAAATTGTTTCCAATGCTACCTTGCCATTTAATCTTGTTTTTAGCTGAAAATTCATCTTCAAAAGGACACATTATTTGCTATTCATAAGCTGCTTATAATAGCAAAAGGAGATACAGCACTCTTAGCTGATTTCTGGGTGAAAGGTGTGAGATCCTTAACTAAGGGATTCTTTCCAAATACTGAAGTATTTAGGCTTCTTCTTGGAAAGAAAAAAAGCAAAAGGAAACAACATGATCCTAAAGAACTTAGGTTTAGTGTGTGTGTGTTTTCCCTAATGTGGGTCATAAATGGTATCTATTTTCTTTATTTGGACCTCAGGTGTACAGAACTGGATTAATCACAATCCTTGGTTCATAACACAGTCTCATTCTGGCAAACTCTTTGGATATTTAATTTGGTTATTTTTATTTTACTTTTATTTTTTATTTTTTTGACCATGCCACACATCATGTGGGATCTTAGTTCCCCAACCAGGGATTGAACCTGTGCCACCTGCAGTGGAAGCGTGGAGTCTTAACCACTGGAGCACCACGGAAGTCCCAATTTAGTTATTTTTAACATTGTGAAAAGCAAACTAAAAGCTAAGACCTTGACAAAAACATTTCTAACCATATAGTCTCTGCCTCCTTCACCCTATCTCCCTGTTTCTCTAACTCCCAAAATTATTATGCTCAACCATGTTTCATTATTCCCTTGTTTTTCTTTTTATACTTTTTTCCTGCATTTATTTGTAATCCTTATATTTTTTATTTTAATTTTTGAAGGGTATTTTAGTTTTATGAAAAGGCTATCATGCAGAATGAGACCTTTTGGGACTTATTTTTTCACTTAGTCTCATCCACAATGTTATATATCTTTGTTGTTTATTCTGTTGTATACGACACTTCATTGTTTTGCTTTTCAAAAATCTGTTCTGTTGATGGGTATTCAGGTTGTTTCTGGGTTTTACTACTTCTTAGTTTTGGCTATTATGAACAATGCTGCTATGAACATTTGTGCATATGTCCCCTGAAGTACATATATAAGAGATTCTCCTGGGTATACCCTACGAGAGGAACTGCAGAGTTATAAGGTATGTGAATATTCAACCTAAGGAGATAATGCCAAACTGTAAGCTAAAGCAGTTACATCAATTTTTACTCCTTTCAGTAATAATATAAAAAGATCCTCCTAATTTTTGCCAGTGGAATGGGTATGAAAAGATTTCTCACTATGGTCCTAATTTACATTGCCATGATTACTAATGATGCTGATCATCACCTCTCCATATATTTATTGGCCAGCTGCCCAGGGATCCAGCCCCACCTACCACTGGGTCAATATCAACTCTGGGAAACCCTGGGCCCCACAGCCAGCGAAGTGAGGAATTGGCCCCACTCACCAGCAGGCTGACACCAGCCCCAGAACCTTCCCAGGACATGGCCCCACCCACCAGTCACTGGCAACTTCTGCACTAGGCAAGGCCTGGCAACCAACCTGATCAGGGGCCATCCATGCTTACCAATGCACCCACAGTAGTCAGCCTGACACAACAGAAGGGCCCATGCAGCCCACATAGATGGCACCCCTAAAGCATATAGGTCTGGTGACCAGAGGGGAGTATGCTGCTGGCCCATAGGCATTTCCTACATAAGGCCACTTCTCCACGATCAGGAAACATACCAACCTACCAAATACATAGAAATAAGAACACAGAATTTGGCAAAATGAGGCGATAGAGGAATATGTTCCAAACAAAGAAACAAGACAAAACCCTAGAAGAAGAACTAAGTGAAATGGAGATAAACAATTTATGCAATAGAGTTCAAGGTAATGATCATAAAAATGTTCAAAGAACTTTGGAGAAGACTGGATGAACACAGTGAGAAGTTAGAAGTTTCTAACAAAGAGTTAGAAAATATAAAGAAGAACCAACCAGGGATGAAAAATACAATAACTAAAATTAAAAATACACTAGAAGGATTCAACAGGAGATTAGATGATACAGAGGAATGGATCAGAAAACTGGAAGACAGAGTGGAGGAAATCACTCAAGCTGAACAGAAAAAAGGACAAATAATTTTAAAAAATGAGGACAGTTTAAGACACCTCTAGGACAACATCAAGCTTATAACATTCACATAACAGGGGTCCCAGAAGGAGAAGAGAGAGAAAAAGGTGCAGAGAACATATTTGTAGACATAATAGCTAAAAACTTCCTTAACTTGGGAAAGAAAGCGGACATCCATATCCAGGAGGCACAGAGAGTCCCAAACAAGATCAACCCAAAGAGGACCACACCAAGACACACTGTAATTAAAACAGCAAAAATTAAAGATAAAGAGAGAATATTAAAAGCAGCAAGGGAAAAGCAACTAGTTATGCACAAGGGAACTCCCATAAAGCTATCAGTTGACTTTTCAGCAGAAACTCTGCAGGCCAGAAGGGAGTGGCACAATATATTTACAGTGATGAAAAGAAAAAACCTACAACCAAGAATACTCTACCTGGCAAATTATTCAATAATTTAAATAATTATTCAAATCATTCAGATTTGAAGGAGAAATCAAAAGTTTTACAGACAGGAAAAAGCTGAAAGAGTTTAGCACCATGAAACCAACTTTACAAGAAATGTTAAAGGGATGTCTCTATGCAGAAAAGACCACAACTAGAAAGAAGAAATTATGAAAGGAAAAATCTCGTTGGTAAAGGCAAACATACAATGAAGGTAGTTGATCAGCCACTTATAAAGCTAGTAGGAAGGTTAAAAGACAAAAGTATCGTAATCATCAATATCACAATAAGCAGTAAATGGATACACACACCAAAAAAGGATGTACAAGATGATGTTAAAAACAGTAAACGTGGTGCTTCCCTGGTGGCGCAGTGGTTGAGAGTCCACCTGCCGATGCAGAAGACACAGGTTCGTGCCCCGGTTCAGGAAGATCCCACATGCCGCGGAGTGGCTGGGCCCATGAGCCATGGCCGCTGAGCCTGCGCATCCGGAGCCTGTGCTCCACAACGGGAGAGGCCACAACAGTGAGAGGCCCACGTACCGCAAAAAAAACAAAAAACAAAACAAACAAACAAACAAACAAAACAGTAAATGTGGCGAGGAGTAAAAATGCAGGCTTGTTAAAATGCATTCGAGGGGCTTCCCTGGTGGCACAGTGGTTGAGAGTCCACCTGCCGATGCAGGGGACATGGGTTTGTGCCCCGGTCCAGGAAGATCCCACATGCCGCGGAGCGGCTGGGCCCGTGAGCCATGGCCGCTGAGCCTGCGTGTCCGGAGCCTGTGCTCTGCAACGGGAGAGGCCACAACAGTGAGAGGCCCGCGTTACCGCCAAAAAAAAAAAAAAAAGCATTCGAAATTAAGAGATCAGCAACTTAAAATAATCATATAAATAGACGGACAGATAGATTGCTATATATAAACTTCATGGTAAGTACAAACCAAAAGTCTAGAAAAGATATACACACAAAGAAGAGAAAGGAACCCAAACATAACACTAAAGATATGGAAAGAGAGCAAAAAAAGAAAAAGAAAAGAAAAGAACAGTAAAAGCCATAAAAATAACCCCAAAACAATAAAATGGCAATAAGTACAAACCTATCAATAATTACTGCAAATGTAAATGGGCTAAATGCTCCAATCAAAAGACATAGGGGCTTCCCTGGTGGCGCAGTGGTTGAGAGTCCGCCTGCTGATGCAGGGGACACGGGTTTGTGCCCCAGTCCGGGAAGATCTCACATGCCAGGGAGTGGCTGGGCCCGTGAGCCAAGGCCGCTGAGCCTGCGCGTTGGAGCCTGTGCTCTGCAAAGGGAGAGGCCACAAAAGGGAGAGGCTCCCATAAAGAAAAAAAAAAAAAAAGACAGAGAGTGGGGCTTCCCTGGCGGCGCAGTGGTTGAGGGTCCACCTGCTGAGGCAGGGGGTGCGGGGTCGGGCCCCGGTCTGGGAGGATCCCACATGCTGCGGAGCGGCTGGGCCCGTGAGCCAAGGCCGCTGAGCCTGCGCGTTGGAGCCCGTGCTCTGCAACAGGAGAGGGCACAACAGTGAGAGGCCCGCGTACCGCAAAAAAAAAAAAACAAAAAAAAGACACAGAGTTGCTGAATGGATACAAAAACAAGAACCATATATTTGCTGCCTAAAAGAGACTTACTTCAGATCTAAAGACACACACGGGCAGAAAGTGAGGGAACAGAAAAAGGTACTCCATGCAAATGAAAATGTAAAGTAAGCTAGGACAGCAATACTTGTATCAGACCAAACAGACTATAAAACAAGGTCTGTAATAAGAGATAAAGGACATTACATAACGATCAACAAATCAATCCAAGAAGAAGATATAACAACTGTAAATATATATGCACCCAATATAGAAGCACTGAATACATAAAGCAAATATTAATAGACACAAAGGGGGAGAAACTGACAGTAACACAATGATAGTAGGGGACTTTAACACCCCACCTAAAACAATGGACAGATGATCCAAACAGAAAATCAATAACAGAACACTAGCCTTAACCCATTAGATTAGATAGACTTAACAGATATATATCCATCCAAATGCAGCAAATTGCTCATTCTTTTCAAGTGCACATGGAACATTCTCCAGAATAGATAACATGCTAGGTTACAAATCAAGTCTCAGTAAATTTAAAACTGAAACCATATCAAGCATCTTTTCTGGCCACAATGCTATGAGACTAGAAATGAACTACAAGAAAAAACTGCAAAAAACACAAACACATGGAGGCTAAACAATGTGCTACTCAAAAACCAATGGGTCACTGAAGAAATCAAAGAAATTTAAAAATACCTGGAGACAAATGAAAACAAAAACACAACAATCCAAAATCTATGTGATGCAGGAAAAGCAGTTCTAAGAGGGAAGTTTATAGTGATACAAGCCTACCACAGGAAAAAAGAAATATCTCAAATACACAAGCTAATTTTACACCTAAAGTAACTAGAAAAAGAGCAAACAAAACAAAGTTAGTAGAAGAAATCATACAGATCAGAGAAGAAATAAATGAAATAGAGACTAAATAACAACAATGACAACAACAAAACAATAGAAAAACTGATGAAACTAAGAGCTGGTTCCTTGGTGTGACATTTTTAAAGTACCGAAAGAAAAAACCATCATCCCAGAATTGTATGCCCTGTAAAAATATCTTTCAAACATAAGGGCGGACCAGAGGGCAGAGAGTAGAAGCAAGAAGAACTACAATCCTGCAGCCTGTGGAACAAAAACCACATTCACAGAAAGATAGACAAGATGAAAAGCCAGAGGGCTATGTATCAGATGAAGGAACAAGATAAAATCCCAGAAAAACAATTAAATGAAGTGGAGATAGGCAACCTTCCAGAAAAAGAATTCAGAATAATGATAGTGAAAATGACCCAGGACCTCGGAAAAAGAATGGAGGCAAAGATCGAGAAGATGCAAGAAATGTTTAACAAAGACTTAGAAGAAGTAAAGAACAAACAAACAGAGATGAACAATACAATAACTGAAATGAAAACTACACTAGAAGGAATCAATAGCAGAATAACTGAGGCAGAAGAACGGATAAGTGACCTGGAAGACAGAATGGTGGAATTCACTGCTGCAGAACAGAATAAAGAAAAAACAATGAAAAGCAATGAAGACAGCCTAAGAGACCTCTGGGACAACATTAAACGCAACAACATTCGCATTATAGGGGTCCCAGAAGGAGAAGGGAGAGAGAAAGGACCAGAGAAAATATTTGAAGAAATTATAATCGAAAACTTCCCTAACATGGGAAAGGTAATAGCCGCCCAAGTCCTTACAAGTTCAGGAAGCGCAGAGTCCCATACAGGATAAACCCAAGGAGAAACACGCCGACAAATAGTAATCAAACTGGCAAAAATTAAAGACAAAGAAAAATTACTGAAAGCAGCAAGGGTAATACGACAAATAACATACAAGGGAACTCCCATAAGGTTAACAGCTGATTTCTCAGCAGAAACTCTACAAGCCAGAAGGGAGTGGCATGATATACTTAAAGTGATGAAAAGGAAGAAGCTACAACCAAGATTCCTCTACCGGGCAAGGATCTCATTCAGATTCTCTGGAGAAATCAAAAGCTTTACAGAGAAGCAAGAGCTAAGAGAATTCAGCACCACCAGACCAGCTCTACAACAAATGCTAAAGGAACTTCTCTAAGTGGGAAACATAAGAGAAGAAAAGGACCTACAAAAACAAACCCAAAACAATTAAGACAATGGTCACAGGAACATACATATCCATAATTACCTTAAATGTGAATGGATTAAATGCTCCAACCAAAAGACAAAGGCTTGCTGAATGGATACAAAAACAAGACCCATATATATGCTGTCTACAAGAGACCCACTTCAGACGTAGGGACACATACAGACTGAAAGAGACAGGATGGAAAAAGATATTCCATGCAAATGGAAATCAAAAGAAAGCTGGAGTAACAATATTCATATCAGATAAAATAGACTTTAAAATAAAGAATGTTACAAGAGACAAGGTCGGACACTACATAATGATCAAGGGATGAATCCAAGAAGAAAATATAACAATTATAAATATACATGCACCCGACACAGGAGCACCTCAATTCATAAGGCAACTGCTAACACCTCTAAAAGAGGAAATCGACAGCAACACAATAATAGTGGGGAAATTTAACACCTCACTTACACCAATGGACAGATCATCCAAAATGAAAATAAATAAGGAAACACAAGCTTTAAATGACACAATAGACCAGATAGATTTAATTGATATTTTTAGGATATTCCATCCCAAAACAGCAGATTATACTTTCTTCTGAAGTGCGCATGGAACATCCTCCAGGAGAGATCACATCTTGGGTCACAAATCAAGCCTCAGTAAATTTAAGAAAACTAAAATCATATCAAGCATCTTTTCTGACCACAATGCTATGAGATTAGAAATGAATTACAGGGAAAAAAAGTAAAAAACACAAACACATGGAGGCTAAAGAATACATTACTAAATAACCAAAAGATCACTGAAGAAATCAAAGAGGAAATCAAAAAATACCTAGAGACAAACGACAATTAAAACACAATGATCCAAAACCTATGGGATACAGCAAAAGCAGTTCTAAGAGGGAAGTTTATAGCTATACAAGCCTACATCAAGAAACAGGAAAAATCAAAATGTTAAAAAAAAATTAAAAAAAATTAAAAAAAGAAACAGGAAAAATCTCAAATAAACAATCTAACCTTACACCTAAAGGAGAAAGAAGAACAAACAAAACCCAAAGTTAGCAGAAGGAAAGAAATCATAAAGATCAGAGCAGAAATAAATGAAATAGAAACAAAGAAAACAATACCACAGATCAATAAAACTAAAAGCTGGTTCTTTGAGAAGATAAACAAAATTGATAAACCATTAGCCAGACTCACCAAGAAAAAGAGGGAGAGGACTCAAATCAATAAAATTAGAAATGAAAAAGGAGAAGTTACAACAGACACCACAGAAATACAGAGCATCCTAAGAGACAACTACAAGCAACTCTATGCCAATAAAATGGACAACCTGGAAGAAATGGACAAATTCTTAGAAAGGTATAACCTTCCAAGACTAAACCAGGAAGAAATAGAAAATATGAACAAACCAATCACAAGTAATGAAATTGAAACTGTGATTAAAAATCTTCCAACAAACAAAAGTCCAGGACCAGATGGCTTTCCAGGTGAATTCTATCAAACATTTAGAGAAGAGCTAACACCCATCCTCCTCAAACTCTTCCAAAAAATTGCAGAAGAAGGAACACTCCCAAACTCATTCTATGAGGCCACCATCACCCTGATACCAAAACCAGACAAAGATACTACAAAAAAAAGAAAATTACAGACCAATATCACTGATGAATATAGATGCAAAACTCCTCAACAAAATACTAGCAAAGAGAATCCAATAACACATTAAAAGGATCATACACCATGATCAAGTGGGATTTATCCCAGGGATGCAAGGATTCTTCAATATATGCAACTCAATCAATGTGATACAGCATATTAACGAAGTGAAAAATAAAAACCATATGATCATCTCAATAGATGCAGAAAAAGCTTTTGACAAAATTCAACACCGGTTTATGATAAAAACTCTGCAGAAAGTGGGCACAGAGGGAACCTACCTCAACATAATAAAGGCCATATACGACAAACCACAGCAAACATCATTCTCAATGGTGAAAAACTGAAAGCATTTCCTCTAAGATCAGGAACAAGACACGGATGTCCACTCTCACCACTATTATTCAATATAGTTTTGGAAGTCCTAGCCACGGCAATCAGAGAAGAAAAAGAAATAAAAGGAATACAAATTGGAGAAGAAGAAGTAAAACTGTCACTGTTTGCAGATAACATGATACTATACATAGAGAATCCTAAAGATGCAACCAGAAAACTACTAGAGCTAATCAATGAATTTGGTAAAGTATCAGGATACAAAATTAATGCACAGAAATCTCTTGCATTCCTATACACTAATAATGAAAAATCCAAAAGAGAAATTAAGGAAACACTCCCATTTACCATTGCAACAAAAAGAATAAAATACCTAGGAATAAACCTACCAAGGGAGACAAAAGACCTGTATGCAGAGAACTATAAGACAGTGATGAAAGAAATTAAAGATGATAACAAGAGATGAAGAGATATACCATGTTCTTGGATTGGAAGAATCAATATTGAGAAAATGACTATACTACCCAAAGCAATCTACAGATTCAATGCAATCCCTATCAAATTACCAATGGCATTTTTTACGAAACTAGAAAAAAAATCTTAAAATTTGTATGGAGACACAAAAGACCCTGAACAGCCAAAGCAGTCTTGAGGGAAAAAAACGGAGCTGGAGGAATTCAACTCCCTGACTTCAGACTATATTACAAAGCTACAGTAATCAAGAAAATATGGTACTGGCACAAAAACAGAAACACAGATCAATGGAACAAGATAGAAAGCCCAGAGATAAACCCATGCACCTATGGTCAACTAATCTATGACAAAGGAGGCAAGGATATATAGTGGAGAAAAGACAGCCTCTTCAATAAGTGGTGCCGGGAAAACTGGACAGGTACATGTAAAAGAATGAAATTAGAACACTAACACCACACACGAAAATAAATTCAAAATAGAGACCTACACATAAGACCGGACACTATAAAACTCTTAGAGGAAAACATAGGAAGAACATTCTTTGACATAACTCACAGCAAGATCTTTTTTGATCCACCTCCTAGAGTAATGGAAATAAAAACAGAAATAAACAAATGGGACCTAATGAAACTTCAAAGCTTTTGCACAGCAAAGGAAACCACAGGGCTTCCCTGGTGGCGCAGTAATTGAGAATCTGCCTGCCAATGCAGGGGACACGGGTTCGAGCCCTGGTCTGGGAAGATCCCACATGCCGCGGAGCAACTAGGCCCGTGAGCCACAATTACTGACCCTGCGCATCTGGAGCCTGTGCTCCACAACAAGAGAGGCCTCGACGGTGAGAGGCCTGCGCACTGCCATGAAGAGTGGCCCCCACTTGCCGCAACTAGAGAAAGCCCTCGCACAGAAACGAAGACCCAACACAGCCATAAATAAATAAATAAAATTTTAAAAAAAAAAGGAAACCATAAACAAGATGAAAAGACAACCCTCAGAATCGGAGAAAATATTTGCAAATGAATCAACAGACAAAGGATTAATCTCCAAAATATATAAACAGCTCATGCAGCTCAATATTAAAAAAACAAACAACCCAATCCAAAAACGGGCAGAAGACCTAAATAGAAATTTCTCCAAAGAAGACATACAGATGGCCAAGGAGCACATGAAAAGCTCCTCAACATCACTAATTATTAGAGAAATGCAAATCCAAACTACAATGAGGTATCACCTCACACCAGTTAGAACGGGCATCATCAGAAAATCTACAAACAATAAATGCTGGAAAGGGTGTGGAGAAAAGGGAACCCTCTTGCACTGTTGGTGGGAATGTAAATTGATACAGCCACTATGGAGAACAGTATGGAGGTTCCTTAAAAAACTAAAAATAGAATTACCATATAACCCAGCAATCCCACTACTGGGCATATACCCGTAGAAAACCATAATTCAAAAAGACACATGCACCCCAATGTTCACTGCAGCACTGTTTACAATAGCCAGGTCATGGAAGCAACCTAAATGCCCACTGATAGACGAATGGATAAAGAAGATGTGGTACATATATACAATGGAATATTACTCAGCTCTAAAAAGGAACGATATTGGGTTATTTGTTGAGATGTGGATGGATCTAGAGACTGTCATACAGAGTGAAGTCAGAAAGAAAAAAAACAAATATCGTATATTGACGCATATATGTGGAACCTAGAAAAATGGTACAGATGAACCAGTCTGCAGGGCAGAAATTGAGACACAGATGTAGAGAACAATTGTATGGACACCAAGGGGGGAAAGCGGCGGGGGTAGGGTGGGGATGGTGGTGTGATGAATTGGGCGATTGGGACTGACATGTATACAGTGATGTGTATAAAATTGATGACTAATAAGAATCTGCTGTATAAAAAAATAAAAATTCAAAAATTTAAAAAGAAAAAAGGAATATGAAAAAGAGTATATATAGATATATATATAGAGAGAGATATATGTATGTATAACTGAGTCAATTTGCTGTACAGCAGAAACTGGCACAGCATTGTAAATCAACTACACTTCAATAAGTTTTTTTTTTTTTTTTTTTTGCGGTACGTGGGCCTCTCACTGTTGTGGCCTCTCCCGTTGCGGAGCACAGGCTCCGGATGCGCAGGCTCAGCGGCCATGGCTCACGGGCCTAGCCGCTCCGTGGCATGTGGGATCTTCCCGGACCGGGGCACGAACCCGTGTCCCCTGCATCAGCAGGTGGACTCTCAACCACTGCGCCACCAGGTAAGCCCCAATAAAATTTTTAAAATAAATAAATAAAAACCTCCTAAGGGAAAATGAAACTAGACCCTTTAAAACCCAGCTCTTACCACAGGTTTAGTTTGGGTCAAGTTGTGTCCCTGACATAACTGCACATTTTAAAAAGGTGTCAGAACACAACTTACAAGCTCCGAAAAAAAAAAAGACATAAGGGTGAAATAAAGACGTTTTCAGATCAACAAAAGCTGAGAGAATTCACTGCCAGCAGATCTACACTACAAGAATATTAACGGAAATTCTTCAGGCAGAGTCAATATGATACCAGATGGAAACTGCAGTTACACAAAGGAACGAAGGACACCAGGAATGGTAAATATGTGCTTGAATATAAAGAAACTCTTCTCATTTTCAATCTCTTTAATTATTTTTTTAATATTTATTGACTTAGGCTGTGCCAGGTCTTAGCTGCGGCACACGGGATCTTCGTTGTGGCGTGTTTAGTTGCCACATGCGGGATCTTTAGTTGCAGTATGTGGGCTTCTTAGTTACAGCATGCAGACTCTTAGTTGTAGCACATGGACTCCTAGTTGCAGCGTGCGGACTCTTAGTTGCGGCATGCATGTGGGATCTAGTTCCCAGACCAGGGATCAAACCCAGGCCCCCTGCACTGGGAGTACAGATTCTTACCCAGTGGACCACCAGGGAAGTCCCCTCTTTAATTATTTAAAGCAAAGACAACAACAAAATATCATGGACTTTATAGTACATATAGAAGTAAAATGTATAACAACAGCACAAAGGATAGAAGGTGGAAATGAAATGTACTTCTATAAAATTCTTATACTAAATGAGAAGTAATATTGTATTATTTGAAGATAATACTTTAAAAGATGTATCCTGTAAATGTACAACAACCACTAACAAAATAAAACAACAATTATATGGAGATAATATGGGATCATTAAAAATACTCTATTAATCTAAAAGAAGGCAAGAAAGGAGGAAAAAAGGAATAAAGAACACATGAGATATAGATAATAAAGAATATGGTAGATTTAAACCTAACTACATCAATAATTATACTGGGACTTCCCTGGTGGCACAGTGGTTAAGAATCCGCCTACCAACGCAGGGGACACGGGTTCGAGCCCTGGTCCGGGAAGATCCCACATGCCACAGAGCAACTAAGCCTGTGCGCCGCAACTACTGAGCCTGCACTCTAGAGCCCGCGAGCCACAACTACTGAACCCATGTGCCACAACTACTGAGCCTGCACTCTAGAGTCTGCGAGCCACAACTACTGAAGCCCACGCGCCTATAGCCTGTGCTCCGCAACAAGAGAAGCCACCGCAATGAGAAGCCCGCGCACCACAATGAAGAGTAGCCCCTGCTCGCCATAACTAGAGAAAGCCTGTGCACAGCAAAGAAGACCCCATGCAGCCAAAAATAAATTATTTAAAAATAAATAAGTAAAATAATTATACTAAGTATGTAGACTATACACTCCAAGTAAAAGACCAAGATTGCCAGATTGCACAAAAAAAGCAATACACAACTATATGGTGTCTACAAGAAACTCATTTTAAGTATAATTATACAGATAGGTTAAAAGTAAAAGAATGGAAAAGATACCCAATGAAAACAATAACCAAAAGAAAGCTGAAGTGGCTATTAGTGGCTATATGTTAATAGTAGAGAAAGAGTTCAGAACAAAGAACAATGCAAGAGATGTTTAAGGTGTCAATTCATCAAGAAGACATAATGACTTCATTATACATAAAGAAAAAAATGGCTAGAACTGAAGATCCTGCTTCAGGTAAACTCCCTATAGACCAACTCTCCCAGTAAACAACTACAAGCTCTGGAAAAAATACAAAAACCAATAACCTGAGGATTCTGAATGGTACACTAAAATTGTAAAGGGGAGTCAAAACATGAAGCAATTGACAGAGTTGGGGAGTTTCCTGCTTTTAGGGGATTTTGCCCTGATAGTGGGCATCAGTCACAAATTAGCATAACTTAAGCAACTAAAACTCCAAGAAAAACTGTGACATCTTTCTGGCCAGAGGAAAGAGAGGAAGGTTCTGGGCAATCATGGATGCCACCAAAATGAGTGGAGAATCCCAAAAGAGACAGAAGCAGAAAAGGGGATGCCTTAATTCTGTGAACAAACATCACATACATCTCAGGCTGATCCCTCCCAAAATGATATATACACAAGACAGACTCAAAAGTAGCACAGCAAAAGCTGAAAGAATTGAAATGAGACTTGAAGTGCAACTCACATAAGCTGACACAGCTTACAGTTAACTGCCAAGTAAAACAAACACATCAATATTCCTCAAAGGAATATCACAGAATCCAGAGTCTACACAATGTAACATTCACGATACCCAGGATACAATCCAAAATTACTCACTGTACAAAGAACCAAGAAGATATGACCCATTCCCAGGGAAAAAGACACTAAAAAGAAAACAACATCAAAATGACATAAATATTAAAATGTTCAGACATACACTCAATGGAACAGAACAGTATACAGAAATAAAACCACACATATATGTTCAACTGATCTTCAACAAAAAATGTCAAGGTATTTCAGTGTGGAAAGAATATTCTTTCCAACACAAGTTGCTAAAACTGGATACCCATATGGGGAAAAAAAATAACCCTGACCCTTATATCATACAATATACAACAATCAACTCAAAATGGATAACAGACCTAAACATAAGAATAAAACTATGATGCGGCCACTTTGGAAAACGGTTTGGCATTTCCTCAAAAGGTTAAACAGAAGAGTTACCATATGACCCAGCAATTCTACTCCTAAGTATTTCTTTCCAAGAGAAATGAAAACAGGTATCCACACAAAAACTCATACACACATGCTCATACCAGCATTATACACAGAGGCAAAAAATATAAAGAACCCCAAATGTCCATCAATTGAAGAACAGATAAATTAAATGTGCTATATTCATACAATGGAGTGTCATTTGGCTGATACATGCTACAACATGGATAAACCTTGAAAATACATATGGCTTCACTTACATGAAACATCCAGAATAGGCAAATCTATAGAGATGGAAAGTAGATTAGTGGTTGCCTAGGACTAGAGGGGATAGGAGGTTTGGAGAATGATGGCTAAAGGGTATAGAGTTTCTTTTTTTTTTTTTTTTTTAATAAATTTATTTATTTATTTATGGCTGTGTTGGGTCGTCGTTTCTGTGAGAGGGCTTTCTCCAGTTGCGGTGAGCAGGGGCCACTCTTCATGGCGGTGTGCGGGACTCTCACTGTCGCGGCCTCTCGTTGCGGAGCACAGGCTCCAGACGCACAGGCTCAGTAGCTGTGGCTCACGGGCCTAGATGCTCCACGGCATGTGGGATTCTCCAAGACCAGGGCTCGAACCTGTGTCCCCTGCATTGGCAGGCAGATTCTCAACCACTGCACCACCAGGGAAGCCCCTAGAGTTTCTTTTTGAGATGATGAAAATGTTCTAAAATTGTGGTGATAGTTGCACAATTCTGTGAGCATATTAAGAACCACTGAATTGTACACTTTAAATGGGTGAATTTATGGTATGTGAATCATACCTCGAAATAAAGTTATTACACAATCAGAAAGCTAAAACTATAAAACTTTTATAAGAAAACATAAAAGATTTGTGTTCTTGAGGTAGGCAGATTTCTTAGAACACAAAAAGCATTATTCATAAAAGAAAGAAAATGACAAACTACACTTCATCAGAGTTTAAAACTTGTTTTTTTGAAAGACACTGTTAAAAATAAAATAAAAAGGCAAGCCTCAGACTGGGAGAAATATTTTACAAAGCATTTATCTGATAAAAGACTTATATACAGTATACATAAATAACACAACAAAATAATAATAAGACAAACAGCCCTTTTTTTTTTTTTTTTTTTCCGGTACGCAGGCCTCTCCCGTTGCGGAGCACAGGATCCAGACACGCAGGCTCAGCGGCCATGGCTCACGGATCCAGACACGCATGGCTCCGCGGCATGTGGGATCTTCCCGGCCCGGGGCATGAACCCGTGTCCCCTGCATCGGCAGGCGGACTCTCAACCACTGCGCCACCAGGGAAGCCCCAGCCCAATTTTTTAAATGGGCAAGAGCAGAACAGATACTTTAACAATGAAGATATAAGAAAAGCCATTAAGCACATGAAAATACACTCATCATGAGTCATTAGGCAAATGCAAAATTAAAATCAGAATGAAATACCACTATACTCACTAGAATGGCTAGAATTTAAAAAACTGAAAATA
Source organism: Lipotes vexillifer (assembly GCF_000442215.2). NCBI lineage: Eukaryota > Metazoa > Chordata > Mammalia > Artiodactyla > Lipotidae > Lipotes > Lipotes vexillifer. Next base: position 814,626 of record NW_006787556.1, on the reverse strand, counting down.
CCAAGTGTTCAAGAGGTTATGGAGCAACTGGAACTCTCCACTACAGATGAGAATACAAAAACAGTACAGCCTCTTTGGAAAACAGTTTGACAATTTCTCATTTGACCCTGCAATTCCACTTCTAGCTGTGTATGTACTCAAGAGAAATGAAAACATAAATCTACATAAAGACGTGTACATTAATGCTATTTCATGGCAGCTTCACTAATAATAGCCCCAAACTGGAAACACAAATGGGCAACAACAAGCAAACAGATAAATAAACTGTAGTAAATCCATCCAATGGAATACTATCAGTAATTAAAAAGGAATAAACTATTGATATATACAACAACATGTATCAATCTTTTTTTCTTTTTTTTTTTTTTTCCGGTACGCGGGCCTCTCACTGTTGTGGCCTCTCCCGTTGCACAGCACAGGCTCCGGACGTGCAAGCTCATCGGCCATGGCTCACGGGCCCAGCCACTCTGCGGCATGTGGAATCTTCCCGAACCCGTGTCCCCTGCATCGGCAGGCAGACTCTCAACCACTGCGCCACCAGGGAAGCCCTCATGTATCAATCTTAAAGGACTACACTAAGTGAACAAAGCTAGACATGAAAGACTACATATTGTATGCTTCCATTTATTTGACATTCTAAAAAAGGCAAAATACAGTAACAGAAAGGTGATCCAGTGGTTGACAGAGGCAGTGGAAGAAAGAGGACTGACTACAAAGGGGCATGAGGGAACTTCCTGGGACAATGAAAATGTTCTATATCTTGATTGTGGTGATTATAAAACTATGTGCTTCAATTAAAACTCACGAAACTAGACATTTAACATGGGTGAATGTTAATGTTAGTAAATTATGCTCAACAAAGTTGATTTTTTAAAAAAGGACAATTAGTAGTTTCATTCCTTTTCTAAGTCTACAGAGGTTCTCGAGGTCTTAGGTAATTCCCCAAAGGTCTCAATATCCAATCTGCTCCATTTTTAGGGCCCAATCTTGATTTCTACTTCTTACATGTCTTATGATTAAAAGTATAGCACCTCTACAAAGGATCATAAGAGACTACTACGAGAAGCTATACATGCATAAAATGGACAGCCTAGAAGAAATGGACATATTCTTAGAATGGTACAATCTCCCAAGACTGAAGCAGGAAGAAATAGAAAATATAAACAGACCAATTACCAGTACTGAAATTGAATCAGTAATTTAAAAACTCCCAACAAACAAAAGTCCAAGACCAGATGGCTTCACAGGTGAATTCTACTAACATCTAGAGAAGAGTTAACACCTATCCTTCTGAAACTATTCTAAAAAATTGCAGAGGAACGAACACTTACTAACTCATTCTATGAGGCCACCATCACCCTGATACCAAAACCAAACAAAGATATCACAAAAAAGGAAAATTACAGGCCAGTATCACTGATGAACATAGATACAAAAATCCTCAACAAAATACTAGCAAACTGGGACATTCCTGGTGGCAAAGTGGTTAAGGAACCGCCTGCCAACGCAGCGGACATGGGTTCGAGCCCTGGTGCGGGAAGATCCACATGCCTCAAAGCAACTAAGCCTGTGCACCACACCTACTGAGCCTGTGCTCTAGAGCCCGCGAGCCACAACTACTGAGCTCGCATGCCACAACTACTGAAGCCCACACGCCTACAGCCCATGCTCCGCAACGAGAAGCCACTGCAATGAGAAGCCCGCACACCGCAATGAAGAGTAGCCCCCGCTCGCCACAACTAGAGAAAAGCCCTTGCGCAGCAACAAAGACCCAATGCAGCCAAAAATAAATAATAAATTAATTTAAAAAAATACTAGCAAACCGACTCCAACAATACATTAAAAGAGTCACTGAGCCCGTGTGCCGCAACTGCTGAAGCCCGCGTGCCTAGAGCCATGCAACGAAACGAGAAGCCACTGCAATGAGAAGCCCGCACACCGCAATGAAGAGTAGCCCCCGCTCGCCACAACTAGAGAAAAGCCCTTGCGCAGCAACAAAGACCCAATGCAGCCAAAAATAAATAATAAATTAATTTAAAAAAATACTAGCAAACCGACTCCAACAATACATTAAAAGAGTCATACACCATGACCACGTGGGATTTATTCCAGGGATGCAAATATTCTTCAACATCTGCAAATCAATGTGATACACCACACTAACAAACTGAAGAGTAAAACCATATGATCATCTCAATAGATGCAGAAAAAGCTTTTGATAAAATTCAACATCCATTTATGATAAAATCTCTTCAGAAAGTAGACACAGAGGAAACATACTTCAACATAATAAAGGACATATAGGGACTTCCCTGGTGGCACAGTGGTTAAGAATCTGCCTGCCAATGCAGGAGACACAGGTTCTATCCCTGGTCCAGGAAGATCCCACATGCCGTGGAGCAACTAAGCCCATGCACCACAACTACTGAGCCTGCACTCTACAGCCCTTGAGCCACGACTACTGAGCCCGCATGCCACAACTACTGAAGCCCGTGGACCCATGCTCAGCAACAAGAAAGAAGAGAAGCCACCACAATGAGAAGCACACACACCACAATGAACAGTAGCCCCCACTCACCGCAACTAGAGAAAAGCCTGCGCGCAGCAACGAAGCCCCAATGTAGCCCAAAATAAATAAATTAAATAAATAAATTTTAAAATAAAATAAATAAAGGTCATATATGACAAACCCACAGCTAACATCATACTCAATGATGAAAAGCTGAAAGCATTTCCTCTAAGATCAGGAACAAGACAAGGATGCCCACTCTCACCACTTTTATTCAACAGTTTTGGAAGCCCTAGCCACAGCAATCAGAGACAAAAAGAAATAAAAGGAATCCAAATTGGAAAAGAAGAAACAGAATTGTCACTGTTTGCAAATGACATGATGCTACACATAGAAAATCCTAAAGATGCTACCAGAAAACTACTAGAGCCCATCAATGAATTCAGTAAAGTTGCTGGATACAAAATTAATATACAGAAATCTGTTGCATTTCTATACACTAAAAATGAAATATCAGAAAGAGAAATTAAGGAAACAATCCCATTTACATTGTTAAGGAAAGAATCCCATTTACCATCATATTAAAAAGAATAAAATACTTAGGAATAAACCTAGCTAAGGAGGCAAAAGATAGTTTTGTATTACAAAATATAGTTTTTGTATTACAAAAACTATAAGACACTGATAACAGAAACTGAAGATGACACAAACAGATGGAAAAATATACCATATTCTTGGATTGGAATAATCAATATTGTTAAAATTACCATGACTACCCAAGGCAATCTATTCAACACAATCCCTATCAAATTACCAGTGGCATTTTTCACAAAACTAGAACAAAAAATTTTTTTATTTGTATGGAAACACAAAACACCTTAAATAGCCAAAACAATCTTGAGAAAGAAGAATGGAGCTAGAGGAATCATGCTCCCTGGCTTCAGACTGTACTACAAAGCTACAGTAATCAAAACAGTGTAGTACTGGCACAAAAACAGACATATAGATCAATGGAACAGGATAGAAAGCACAGGAAAAAACCCACACACTTATGAACAATTAATCTATGACAAATGAGGCAAAAATATACAATGGAGAAAAGGCAGTCTCTTCAATAAATGGTGCTGGGGAAACTGGACAGCTACGTGTAAAAGAATGGATTAGAACATTCTCTAACACCAGATACAAAAATAAACTCAAAATGGATTAAAGACCTAAATGTAAGACCAGATACTATAAAACTCCTAGAGGAAAACATAGGCAGAACACTCTTTGACAAAACAAAATCATAGCAATATTTTTTTGGATGCATCTTCTAGGGTAATGGAAGTAAAAACAAAAATAAACAAATGGGACCTAACTAAACTTAAAAGCTTTTGCACAGCAAAGGAAATCATAAACAAAATGAAAAGACAACCTACGGACTGGGAGAAAATATTTGCAAATGATGCTACCAATGAGGGATTAACTTCCAAAATATACAAACAGTTCATACAGCTTAATATCAAAAAAACCCCAAACAACCCAATCAAAAAATGGGCAGAAGACTTAAACAGACATTTCTCCAAAGAAGACATACAGGCACATGAAAAGATGCTCAACATTGCTAATTATGAGAGAAATGCAAATCAAAACTATAATGAGGTATGACCTCACACCAGTCAAAATGGCCACCATTAAAAAAAATTTACAAATAATAAACGCTGGAGACGGTGTGGAGAAAAAGGAACCTTCCTACACTGTTGGTGGGAATGTAAACTGGTGCCACCACTATGAAAAACAGTATGGAGGTTCCTTAAAAAATTAAAAATAGAGTTATCATATGACGCAGCAATCCACTCGTGGGCATATATCGGGAGAAAACTCTAATTTGAAAGGATACATGCAGACCAATGTTCATAGAAGCACTATGTACAACAGCCAAGACATGGAAGCAACCTAAGTGTCCACTGACAGATGAATGGATAAAGAAGACGTGGTACATATACAGAATGGAATATTACTCAGTCATAAAAAAGAATAAAATAATGCCATTTGCAGCAACATGGATGGACCTACAGATTATCATACTAAGTGAAGTAAGTCAGACAGAAAAAGACAAATATTATATGATACCACTTATATGCAGAATCTAAAAACAATGATACAAATGAATTTATTTACAAAACAGAAACAGACTCACAGACACAGAAAACAAACTTATGGTTAACAAAGGGGATAATGGGGCACGAGGCTGGGGTGGGGGAGATAAATCAGGAGTTTGGGATTAACATATATACACTACTATATATAAAACAGATAAATAACAAGGACCTACTATATAGCACAGGGAACTATCCTGTAATAACCTATAATGGAAAAGAATCTGAAAAAGAATAGATATATATGTGTATGTATAACTGAATCACTTTGCTGTACACCTGAAACTAACACAACATTGTAAATTAACTATACTTCAATTTAAAAAATGGTTAAAAAAAAGTATAGCACCTCTGAAACACAAAACTCTAAATTTTGTGTGTATGGTTCAGAGAATACATAGACCAGACTGACATAAAACCTACATGCTATCATCTCCAACTAAATTACAGATGCAGTCAAACATTATTTGATCCTTCTGGAACTTTTCAGGCTTCCTTCCTTGCTTTTCTCATCTCCCCATTAAAAAGAATTTACCATAAATATCTAGTAGCTCATTCCTATACAGGGGACAAATCTCAGTTTCAGAGACTGCAACATTAAACAGCAGATCAGCTTTAAACACATGTAGTCTGTTTGCCAATACCTACAGAATGCACTGCATTTTCCACAAAGATTAATGAATTTCTCATTATACCATCACTCCCAAAATAATCAAAGGCAAATAAAGAATGCTGCAACCAAGGGAAAAATTAAGCAGATTGGGCTATCAGTTGCAATTAGGTTTTAAAGAACAAACAAAGGCATTTGGGAAAGGGGCTGGCACACATCATCCAGAATTCAAGATGGGCTTTCCTGCATATCTACAACAGCAAGAAACTGGAAATGTATAAAATAGCCCATGTGAATTGCATGCAGAATATAATGAGGACCTTGGAGAAAACCAGAATTAATCATTCACACAGATATCTCCAAAGAAAATGAAAAAGAACAAGATGTGAAGGGGGGTATAGGGCACTTGTAGGTTCTGACATGGACAAACTCTGTATCACCCAAATGTTTTGGAAGACACACCACACTTTAAAATTAATCTTGCTCTATAGCTCTACAGAGTCAACAGTAAGTGAGAGACTGCTATTAGCAAAGAGATATGACAACCAATAAAAGAACAAACAAAATAAACTCACACATGATTGCAAAAGGCCCAAATGCAAACTTAAAACTGTCTAGAATAAAATGGAGTTATACTTAAGCAGAAATATGCCTCTTCTTCCAGTACTGTAGTTCACCCCCTGCAATAAATCAGGGCCAGTGTCTTTTATTTATGTGTAAACCCATATTCCTGGTAGGCAAACTGACCTAGGTGGCAGTCATTTATCCTAGTGCTCTAATATATATCATAAATGATAAGATTGGGAGAAACAAAAGCTAGGTGTTTGAGGATGGAGTTGGGCTGACACTCACCACAAACTTCTCACCATTCTGCTCCACATGTTTGTATGTGGGGACCGATATGGGCACTGCTTGCTTTTCTGTGTAATCATAAAATGACTGTCCCAACGAGTCGTCACTGGGATCTAGGTTATCTGCCTCATGAGGAGGTACAGATAACACTGTCAAGATCAATTCCTTCTCGCCTGCTCGGATCAGGTCCACCACCTGCTTGTGTGTCGCCCCCTCAACATTCACGCCGTTCCTAAGGGGAAAAAGGGAAAAAGACAATCCCATAAACCAGAAGGGTCCAAACACCTTATAGCTCCACCCTCCTGCCCCCACTCCAGTGTCATGAAGTATGAACCACAAAATAAAATGATCAGTTTGGTTCCAGAAAAGCTGTTTATGTTTTTACAAATCATAATGTGAAAAAGTGTGTGTGAACTTATGGCAGGGGGAAAAAATGGCAACAGGTGAAAGGACCTACCCTTCCTCTATGCTAAAACCTCACACACAGCCTCAGGAAAACACAAGGGAAGGAGGGTGAAGCTGAGGAGGGAACAAAGCTTTTAAAGCCAATTTCCTCATCCTAACTATGCACGTATACAATACAATAAAGTGGCTTTTAACAATCCTGCCATTTGAACTGTTCTTTGTCCTTTTTAAATTTCTTAGAATTGGGAATTCTGTCAAAAGAAATTTTTCACAAAATATGCTCCCTTAATTTGTAAAGACCCAAAAATTATGACTTAAGATAGTTCTTTTACATTTGTATCTGATTTCTCCCCATATCTTAAAATCGGTCAACTTAATTTTCCTTTATACCAAGTATAAAGGGAATTAAATGATATATATCTTCATACACACTAGTTTCCTCTATCACTCAGTTTTTTAAAAGGCAAGGAGATAAACTCTCTAAAATTTTATTATCTGATCCAACTTCCTTTGTTTTCCCAATCACTTCAATTAGTATCTACTTTTCTTTCTGTTCTGTGCTATCTCACTTAAAGCCCTGTGTAATCAGTTCAAACTAAAAAATGTACCGCTAAGTTTACATAGTAAATCAACCTACGCATTCTCCTTCCTGTTCCACTGTGTATAAAAAGGCTGAAACTAGGAAGAGTACAAGGTTTGGAAGAACAATAATTTTGTCAAGAAAGATGCTGAGTCTCACAAAACTCACTCAGCAACTGAACTACCTTCCCAGAATGCTGACCGCGCCCGTTACCTCAGCAAAAACCACTAGGCAGCTAGCTACCTGGAGGTTCCCTCCGTGGCTATCCCAAGAGGGTTAGGAAATTTGATAAAATTTAGTCAATTTGATAAAAGCTTATCTACCCTTTAAACTCTTTTTCACTCTTGTTCCAAACCATTAGGGTTTTTCCTTCCTGCAAATGATGCTAGGTTTAGTAACAAGCCTTCCACAAACTTTTCAATCACTGGAATTGTCTGTCAGAGTATGGTATCTGAAACATCCATTTATATAAACAGAACAGGCAGGAGATCATCCAGCTAAGCCTCCTTCCTTATTCTAGGTTTAACAATCTAGCCAGTAAATTCAGTGCTCTTGACATTTCACAACCTAAAATCTAACTTAAATACACACACACACACAAACACACACACACACACACACACACACACTACAGCAATTTTACAACTGGCTAGCTATAGAAGAAAATAAAGAGCTCCCTCCACTGATGGAAATTTGAGCTTTTAAAATTCAGATCAGGTCAGACCAGTGGCCAGAAAAAGTGGTCAGTTCTTTGATCATAGAGCAGGATGGTGAAATAGAAGAAAATGGGCTTTGGAGCTAGATCTACATGGGTTCAAATCCTGGCCCTGCCAGAACTGGTCTTAAGTCATTTAACCTTTCTTAGCATTGCTTTCCACGTCTATAAAAGAGAGACAATAATAAGTCCCTAACAGAGTCGTTGTGAAGACTAATGTAATAAAACATGTAACTTGCCAAGATCAATGCCTGAACACTCATATCAGAAAGTATATTAAGGAAAGAAGTACTATGTATCTACGGGTTATGAAGAGATTTTGGTTAAAGAATAAATGTAAACCTAAAGTTGGGGATTGGTAAAGCATTTCATCTGAATCTTTGACCTAATTACTAGTTCTGGGAAAATATTTTGATGGTAGAAGAAATAAAATGGAAAAGGCAAAAGTTAAAAATCAACATAGAGAATTTGATCTATCCCTAGGAATCTTAGTTTAACTCACGAATATCCTTGTTAATTTTTTTTTTTTTTAACGAAGTGAGGAAAACTAATACTGTAGAGACTGAAGTAAATATCTTGGATACTAAAACATGATTTTTATGTTAGTATAATCAATTTTATGAGATCAGCATTTGTGAAAAAAGTTTAAGAACTGATGCTCAAATCTTATTTTTCAGCTCCCTAATTTTTCCTAATTTTAAAGGATTTTTAATCTGGACTACTCTGTCGATAGGCTTGGGGGCGGGGGGCAGGCGGCGGTCAGTGAACCCCTACAGAATTTGTATGTAAAATTATATTTGTCTACATATATGCATTGTTTTCTGGGAAGAGGGCCCACAGCTTTCATCAGCTTCAAAAAAGGAGTATGTAATCTCCAGAAAGGTTAAAAACTATTGTTTTCAAGGCATACCTCCACCAATTCAGTTTTCAAGTTAGAATACACTGTTCCTTGGGTCACTCACAGAAATAAGCCCTGAAAATTGGCAAACTTAAGTGAGGCTTACTCCAAAAGCAGCCAGGGAGCAAGGAAGCTTGCTTAGGTTTCACTTCTTTAATAGTAAGACCAAGCTTCAAACTGGCTATCATCCCAAAAACCCTCTTAAAAAAACCCAAAACAACAACAAAAACAAAAAAAACAGGAAAGAACTACCAGTGTCATATTCTAAACACACTTGCTAATACTTATCTGGTTCAACTGTAGAAGGAATTCTATACATTCCACAATTTAATACAAGCTGGAAATTCCTTAATTCTTCAGAGAATGAAATAGGTCAGTAAAAACCCCAGGATGCCTGATTTCACAAAGGGCCCTCCCTCCTCAAGAATTAAGAGCCCTTCATAGTCATAAAAATGTTTATATGACATCCCCTTTTCCACAAGAATGCTACTATACCAGGCTCATATTAGGTGTGGCCCAATTTGGCCGATTCTGAAGACAAAAATGAATGTAAACTATAAATTCTGCAGAAAGGGAACTTTCAGCACTAAAGACTTCTGGTTCAAAGCATGGGTTTTGGAGTCAGAGAGACTTCCGTCTGAATACCAGTTGTGCCATTTAAGAGATGAGACATTTGGCAAATGATTCAATCTCATTAAGCCTCAATTTCTTAACTCATAAAATGCGGCTAATAATATAACAGAGTTGTTCTAAGACCCCCAATGAGATAAAGCTCTAGAATACAGTAATCACTCAATAAAAGGTAGTTATTCATGTGACAGTATTTCTATCAGCTGCACAAGCAGGTTGGCAGTATTTTGGCCTCCTGATGATACAAACAAACCCTTTGTACGACCAATTTCCCTTGCTTTTCTCTTGTCTTTGTAACATAATCTAGATGGAATTCATTTGAAAATAAATGACTGAGCTCTCAACCAATGATAACAGGAAACACAAGATAGTCAACTTCAAAAGAGAACTACCGCATCAGAGAACCACTAAGTCCTATACCACACAAAAGTAACTACTGCCCAGTAAGTTCTACCCAGCAATGCTTTTTCTACAAAGAAAGGCTTAAACACATCATCAAAAATTTTCAACAGATATGTGATTAAATATAGTAAAATAATTATAGAATCTAGGTGGTAAACGGGTATTCTCGTGCAATTCCTTCAACTTTTCTGTATGTTTGAAATTTTTCAAAATAAAATGTGGAGAGGGTTTCCCTGGTGGCGCAGTGGTTAAGAATCCGCCTGCCAACACAGGGGACAAGGGTTCAAGCCCTGGTCCGGGAAGTTCTCACATGCCATGGAGCAACGAAGCCCATGCACCACAACTACTGAGCCTGCACTCCAGAGCCCGCGAGCCACAACTACGGAAGTCCGCGTGCCTTGAGTCCATACTCCGCAACAAGAAAAGCCAACGCAATGAGAAGCGCACGCACCGCAACGAAGAGTAGCCCGCGCTCGCCACACCTAGAGAAATCACGCACGCAGCAAGGAAGACCCAACGCAGCCAAAAATAAATAAATAAAATTAACTAATTAATTTAAAAAATAAATAAAATGTTGAGGGAAAAAAGAAGGCAACCAAAAAATCCAACCATTCACAACTAAGACCAAAATTTAGTTTCCTTACGCATCTACATGATACCCAATTACTTTGTGTCTTCAGCATTGTAAAGATACACTTGATAATTTTAATAAAATGCCCCTCATTTTTTACATAAGACCAAAATTTGACCCCACTGGAGAGGCCTTTAGCTAGCTAATGGGAGTGGCTTTAAGTAAGACTTTTATTCAACTAAAGTTAGCCAGCTGAGGAAACTGCAAAGCTAATATAAACACTCCCAAAAAAGCAGGGGAAAAAAAATCTAAATAGTCAGGATTTGTATACTGTTTATGAAGGAACCTGTATATAATGAAACTAGGTATGGATGGAAGTATGACACAGCCAATCACTATACGTGCCACAGGAAGGAGCCATTCTATGTGGTAAGCAGAATATTACTTTGACCCCCTGTGACACGCAGGAAAGTAATTAAAGTGTAGTTAGTCCCCCAGAGGCAGCCTGTAAAAAACAGACAATAAAGTCCTAAACTGCAAGCAGTAGGAGACACTTCTCAATTCTGTAGGTTAAAACACAACGGCTACATGTTCACAGAAAGGTTAAAATAAAAAAAGTTTTGCCAAGGATGTGGAAGAGATGGAATTCTCATGCATTGCTGATGGGAGCATAAAGCAAAAACAATCCGGCAGTTTCTTATAATGTGAAACATAAACACATTTACTATATGACCTAGCAATTCCACTCCTACGTATCTACCCAAGAGAAATGAAAACATGTCCATACAAACAGTTATAGTTGAATGTTCAATGAAGCTTTATTCATCATAGTCCAAAACTGAAAACAGCCAAATGTCTATCAAGAGGTAAACAGATAAACTGTGGCACATTCATGCCACAGAGTATTACTCATCAATAAAAAGGACCAAACTACTGATGTCCACAATATGGATGAATCTCAAAAATACACTGAGCAAAGAAGACAGAAAAGAGTCTGTTTGATTTGATTTCATTTATTTGAAGTTCCGAATAGACAAAACTATTCTATAGTGATAATTATCAGATCAGTGGTTGTCTGTCAGGGAGGGGGCGGGGGTAGGGGGTACAACAGACACAAGGAAGCTTTCTGAAGTAATATATGTGCTCTATATCTTGATTGGGGTGGTAGTTAAATGGATCTATACTTTTCTCAGATTTAAAACTCTCAAAATGTGTGCATTTGACTGTATGTAAATTAAACCTTAATAAAGTTGATTTTAAAATAAAATTATATAATATCCTCATTTATAAATGTAAAATAGTAGTCCATCATCAGAGTGAAACAGCCCCTATTCTACTTTTAGATTACTCTGAATTTTTTTTTGCTGTTATTGACAATGTTGTTATGAAGATCCTAATAGATGAATCTCTACACATATCTGCAGTACAAAATTGTTTAATGGATAAAACACACACTTTTTCCTTCACCTCCCATATCTTTGTGGAAAATAAGCTAAGCCTTCAATACTTTCACGTCTTACAAGCCTATTTCAACAAAATAATGAAGAGAAAATTAAGCCAGAGCTAGTTTTACCCCTACTACTGCTTTGGCCTTTTGTCTTAACCTCCTAAAAACAACAGGACACGTATTTCAAGCCTAGTGTAGTTAAGAATGTCAGCAACAGATGATTATAAAATTAAGCCAGAGAACAACAGCATCTCTGTCTAGTTTATTAAAGCCATAATGTGAGAAACATCAAACTCACTCAACACTTGATTAATACTATTGTATTACATTATAAATATAACTGATCTTTTTTAGGAGTCCTAGAATCCCCTTGTTAGATTTTTAAGCATTCAAGGCTGTAAAGCATTTTCTTCTCACAGAGTATTTGAAAAAGAATTTGTCCAGCCAAATAGCTAACATTAGAAAAACTTTTAATAACATTGAAGTACATCAAGCAAATGAACTTACAACTCAAAAAATATTTATGAAGACTATATGCAAACATGGGAAAGTCCTTATAGTATGTAAAATGCAAAAAACAAAGACTATAAATATTGTTTGTTTGAGGTTTTTTGCATTTAAAATATAAAAATATCGTCCATTGTGATCTTATGAGCACATAAGATATTTCTGCCCCCAAATAGACACAGTATGTAAACTATGAAAATAGCTAAGTTAGGGTAACTATGGAACTATGGGTAATTTTAAAAATTTAACATAGCTTTTCTATCTTTTCAATTACACAAAGCTTTTTAAACAAACTCCCTATCTTCTCTGCAATATATTTTCTTGGAAATTGGGTGAAGATCTTACAAGTTGGAGAAAAACAGTCCCCTGACTCATCAAAAGAACAACCCTTCCTTTGACTTTTCACTGGTTCATTGCCCAGTTGTTGAGTACATCTATACTAGACACTAGACTATAAAAACAAGGAACTACTCTACTGAAATGTAAAGACATGTCCTTTTAAATTTTGTAGTTAAATCATCTGGCTGGCTTAGGTTGACTCCTTTTCATCCACCTCTGCCTCTTTGATATTTAACTTAGGCAAACAATCAAGTCACATAACTGACTAATTGTCTTAGCAATCATGCTGTACTTTGCCCTTACACTCTGGAGATAAGGGATTCAGACATGCATAAGCAATAAAAATAGCCAAAGGAAGTCAAGCTTGATCATGTCTGTACCAAAGTATAATGCCAGACCACTAAATATCAAGAACTTTTTGGAATTTTGTTTCAGAAATAATAACATTTTAGAACACCTAATTTACTGACAGGACAAGAGAAGTACAACTAGAGAAAGTAAATGGTCAAAGGTTTCTAAAATGCTTGCATTTTTTCTAATAAACAATCTGGTTAACAATTTTAAAAGCACAAAACTATTATCTCAATTACTCTTAATGTTAACTTATGTGGAAAATGAGACGATGACTACATAAACAGGTAAAATCCTTTTGGAAAGCAATTTCACTGGTCATATGCATCTAAAGTCATAAAAATGTTCATGTTCTTTCAACCCAAAATGGCCTTACTGAGAATTTGTCCTAAGGAAATCATCATAATATGAGCTCTGTGAGGGCAAGAACTTTACAGTGGCATTTGGACCATTCTCAAGTATTTGTTGAAAGAAATGAAATAATCCTGAACACATAAAAAGCAAGGTACAAGTATGTTCATTATTTAGGTTGTTTCCAAATTTCTGTTCTTATAAAAAGTCAGCAATAGGGGGAAATGAATGATAAAGAAAATTATAGCAAAATAATTTAACTATAAAGCAACCATTTAAAATTGTAAATATGAAGAACAAAATAATCTATAAATATGTTTGGGCCAATGTTATGTTAAGAAGTGGATTATAAAAATGCAACTTCTAAAAGATAACACAGGAGAAAATCTAGTGATGGGTATGACAATGAGATTTTAGACAACAAAAATGTGATCCATGAAAGACAAAATTGCTAAGATGAATTTTATAAAAATTAAAAACTTCTGCTCTGTGAAAGACACTGTTAAGAAAAACAAGTCACAGACTGGGAAAATATATTTGGAAAACACATATTTGATAAAGGACTTGTATCCAAAATATAAAAGAACCTTAAAACTCAACAATAAGAAAACAAGCTGGTTAAAAATGGGCAGGGACTTCCCTGGTGTTCCAGTGGTTAAGACTCTGCACTCCCAATGCAGGGGGCCCGGGTTCTAACCCTGGTCGGGGAACTAAGATCCCACATACTGCAACTAAGCCTGAGTTCTGCAACTACTGAGCCTGTGCGCTCTAGAGCCCATGAGTCTCAACTAGAGAAGCCCGTGGGCCACAAGAAAGACCCAGCGCAGCCAAAATAAATAAATAGATAATTTTTTTTAATGTATTAAAAGATGGGCAAAAGATTTGAACAGACACCTCACTAAAGAAGAAATACAGATGGTAAATAAGCATATAAAAGTTACTCAACATCACTCATCATTGGAGAACTACAAATACCATTAAATACCTATTTGATTGGTTAAAAAAAACACAATAATATCAAATGCTGGTGAAGATGTGGAGCAACAGCAATTCATTCAATGGTAGAACCACTTTGGAAGACAGTTTGACAGTTTCTTAAAATGCTAAACATAGTCTTACCATAAGATCCAGCAATCACACTCCTAGGTATTTACCCAATTGAGTTGACAACTTATATTCACACAAAAACCTGCACAGAGATGTTTATAGCAGCTTTATTCATAATTGCCAAAAACTGGAAGCAACCAAGATGTCCTTTATAAGTGAATGGATAAACAAAAGTGGTACATCTAGACAATGGAATATTATTCAGCTATAAAAAGAAATGAGCTCTCAAGCCACAAAAAGACATGCGGGAATCTTAAATGCATATTGCTAAGGGAAAGAAGCCAATCTGAAAAGGCTACATATTGTACGATTCCAATTAATTATATGACATTCCAGAAAAGGCAAAGATCAGTGTACTGCCAGGGGCTTGGAGGGAGGGGAGGGATGAATAAGTGAAGCACAGGGGATTTTTAGGGCAGTGAAACTATTCCGTATGATACTGTAACACTGCATACATGAGAGGATGCACTTGTCAAAACCTACAGAACTTTACCACACAAAGAGTAAACCTTGATATATGCAACTTTTTCTTAAATCATAGGTTCAGAGAATTCCAGGCTATAACAAGAGAATCTAACTGTATTTCAAATCTATTTCTTTTTTTTTTTTTTTTTTTTTTGCAGTACGCGGGCCTCTATTTCAAAAAACCTCATGGAAGCGGATAGGAGGGAAAAGGTACAGACCTAAGTAACTGGAAATGAATGAATTCTGTAAGATTAAAGGCCAAAGGGACTGCACATAAGTACTGTATTCTAGTCAATAAAGTTGTTTCCCGCAGGGGTACAGGTTAACAATTCTGGTATTACTACACATGTATACTGGAATTGAAAAATTAAGTAAATAAATGGTGGATGTAGGGAGCCAAGTATCTCACCGTTGGAGTGGAAATGTACAAATCAGCAAGGGGAGGGGGATAAAACATCCATATGGTAATGAATAAAAGCTAGAGACATCAGTAAGAACTCATGTTTAACTTAATATAGATACAGATGGTTACATACAGAAATATTTATAGATATGTGTATATACAGGGGTTAATAAACACACATATATTTCTTTGCTCTGACGGCTGAGAGGGCCTGAAAGTACACCCTCTTAGCAAGAACCATACCTAATGCCTAGATCTTGGTTTCTAATAACATTCTCCAGTAAAGAGAACCGGTACCTCTCAGAGAAATGGCTGAATCTAGGACTGGGGCAGGAAACACACAAGATGAGCCTGGAGCACTGTGTATTACCAGAAATTAAGGAAGTGCTCAAAAACAAAACAAAACAAAAAAACACACATTGATGAGAGTATGGTAGAAGGGCACAGAAGCCAACTGGAAGAGCTACCAATGGCCGATTCTGGAACAACTGGAGCAACAAAATAAAGTGGCAGTATCAGATTATACAACCCAAAGTATAAAATAAATATCCATGAGCCCATACTGATATAAATAAATGACAGAATAAATTAATACACAGGGGAGAAGAGACATTCTTCTCCTATGCAGAATTCCTAATCAATTATACAGTTACTACATACTAAAGGAGAAAAGCATAACTTCCCACTCCTTAAGTGTGGGCTGCATATAGTGACTCCTATCCAAAGGGTACAGTATGAAGAGGGAGGAGAGGAGGAGGAGAATAACTTTAAAGTCGAGAAACCTGGCAAATACTACTTTAGCCAGATGATCAAGGTCAATATCAACAGTCATAAATCATGAAGATACTATGTACAGTTGATATGAACTGATGAAAATGATACTTTACCTCTGTGACTGTCCTCCCAAAATCACCAAAACTCCAATCTAATCATGAAAAAAAATCAGACAAATTCTAATAGTCAGGCATACTATACCTGACCAGTACTCCTCAAAAGTGTCAAGGTAGGGGCTTCCCTGGTGGCGCAGTGGTTGAGAGTCTGCCTGCCGATGCAGGGGACACGGGTTCATGCCCCGGTCCGGGAGGATCCCACATGCCGCGGAGCAGCTGGGCCCGTGAGCCATGGCCGCTAAGCCTGCACATCCGGAGCCTGTGCTCTGCAACGGGAGAGGCCACAACAGTGACAGGCCCGTGTACCGCAAAAAAAAAAAAAGTGTCAAGGTCATCAAAAACAAGGAAAGACTGAGAAAATGTCACAGCCAATATGAGCCTAAGGAGACAAGACAACTAAATGTAATGTGGTATCTTGGATGGGATCCCGGAATAGAAAGACATTAGGTAAAAACTAATGAAATCAGAATAAACTACGGGCTTCTGTTGGTAATAATGTATCAACATTGGTTCATTTATTTTAACAAATGTTAAGCATGTAACAAATAACCATACTTATATAAAAGGAGAAACTGTATGGTGGGAGTGGGGGATGTATATATGGAAACTCTACACTATCTGTTCAATTTTTCCGTAAATCTAAAACTATTCTAGAAAATGGTCTATTAATTCTAAAAATTAGATCACAAATTATATGTAACAGTGTAACTTCATAACAAATACATTAAAAAAGGACAGCCAAAATACAAAAAGTAGTTGTGTTAGGATGATAAGATGATGGGTGATTTTTTTTTTCCCTTAGTCTCCAAATTTTCTAACATTACTAATACATTACTTTTATAATTTAAAAAACGAATTTTATACCACTAAACACCTACTAGAATGACTAAAATCCAAAACACTGACAACACCAAATGCTGACGAGGATATGGCTTAACAGGAACTCTCATTCATTGCTGGTGGAAATGCAAAAGGGTATACTTTGGAAGACAGTTTGGTGGCATCTTGTAAAAATAACATACTCTTGGGCTTCCCTGGTGGCGCAGTGGTTGAGAGTCCGCCTGCCGATGCAGGGGACATGGGTTCGTGCCCTGGTCTGGGAAGATCCCACATGCCGCGGAGCGGCTAGGCCCGTGAGCCATGGCTGCTGAGCCTGCGTGACTGGAGCCTGTGCTCCGCAACGGGAGAGGCCACAACAGTGAGAGGCCTGCGTACCGCAAAAAAAAAAGTAAAATAAAAAATAACACACTCTTACCACCTGGATCCAGCAATTATGCTCTTTGGAGTCAAAAACGTTTGTCCACACAAAAACCTGCACACATGGGCTTCCCTGGTGGTGCAGTGATTGAGAGTCCGCCTGCCGATGCAGGGGACATGGGTTCGTGCCCTGGTCCGGGAAGATCCCACATGCCGCGGAGCGGCTAGGCCCGTGAGCCATGGCCACTGAGTCTGCGCGTCCAGAGCCTGTGCTCCGCAACGGGAGAGGCCACAACAGTGAGAGGCCCGTGTACCGCAAAAAAAAAAAAACCTGCACACAAATATTTATAAGCAGCTTTATTCATAATTACCAAAACTTGGAAGCAACCAAGATGTCCTTCAGTTGAGGAATGGATAAACTGTGGTAGATCCAGAAGACAATGGAATATTATTCATCACTAGAAAGAAATGAGCTATCAAGCCATAAAAAGACATGAAGGACACTTAATGTATATTACTAGGTGAAAGAAGACAAGGCTACATAATATATGATTCCAACTGTATGATAATCTGGAAGAGGCAAAAATATGGAGACAGTAAAAAGATCAGTAGTTGCCAGGGCTTAGGGGGAGAGAGGAATGAATTAGCAGAGCATAGAGGATTTTTAGGGCAGTGAAACTATTCTGTATACTACAATGGCAGATACTGTTATTACAAATTTGTCCAAATCCATAGAATATACAACACCAAGAGTGAACCCTAAAATAAACTATGGACTCTAAGTGACAATGACGTGTCAATGTAGGCTCATCATTTCTAACAAATGTACCTCTCTGGTGGGGGATGTTTATAATGGTGGAGGCTATGCATTCTATGGAGAGCCCTAATTCACAAACCCTTACCAAAGCCTTTTTTAAGTATCAAAAGCAAAATTCAATATTTATACCAATATTTTAAAGCACCTACATCCAAAAATTTAATGTTGGTCAAAAGAGAGTACTAATAACAATAAAGTATGGCCCTGGCAGGGTTGAGAAACTGAGAGGTATGTCAATCAGCATCTAGTCTTCCCAAAGAGGAAAAAAAGAATAAATAACTTGTCAAATAAGCTGCTCACCATCACTGGGACTTTCTACCCTTGGCTGGGTGTTCTATTCACAAAGAATGCTGCCTGAGGCAGGAAAAGTACAAATAAGCATCATCTGTCTTTCGACCATAATACCTCCAGCCACAAGTAACAAGAAGGGTTTACTACTTGGGAAGGAGTAATAGATTCCTCAAAACTTCTAGTTCCAAGGCAATCAGGAAACAAATATAATCTACACAGGTAGACTTATTTCTAAATAAATGAATCTTGTCATTCAATAAAAAAAAGTATAATAAGGCTTAAGGTTTTAAGGTATTTTAAAAATCAATATAAAATTATAATCAAGCTATTCAGAAGAAAAGTTCATTTGTTATCTGATAATTACCTGTAAGGCCAATGTAACAACTTGACACCAAGAATAAAAACAAACTTGTTCATTTCCCTCCTAATAAAATACAAAATTCTAGTCTTAGAATTTTAAAACAGCCTCCTATATTAAAATTACTAAGGCTTTGGATCTGTGCTCCACATGGCCAGGACACAACCAGTTTACACCTTTTATCCTAGCATAATTAATGGGCCCCTTTCATTTTCAAGTGTCTTGGTCTGGACAGTAAACTATACAGTCCTCCTAGTTTTAGTACATTTTGTGTCTGGAAGACTCCTGTGAATATGCACATAGTCTCTAGGCACTTGCATTACTAGTTTAGACAACTAAGGGCAGAAGAGTACTTACGGCAGCTTGGAGGAATTGCTCTAAACTTGTTCATCCCATTGTGGTGAGGCAGGACGTGGGAGGTTAGGGAGGAGGAATAAGAATCAGGTCAACTGGGCTTAAGAAATAACCTAAGGCTGCCGCTTTCTCCACCAAACCTAAAATTCCTTAGTGCAAAGACTACATGTCATTCAGCTTCCTATCCCCAGTGTCTAATATTGTATGTGTCATGTAGTAAGCACTCATTAAAAGTTTTCCCTGAGTGAATGAAAAAAAAATTATTAAGATTAGCACATAAACTCAATACTGGTTTTCCTTCATGCACTTCCATAATTTCATTCCTTATTTTTAACTTTTATACTGGTTTCACTATTTAGAGGGAAGTACTAAAAATATTATGCAAGCTCTACATTTTTCAAGCCTTAGTATTAGTGATCATTTTGTTTTCTATTATGGGTAGCAATAAAAATAATGGTTAAGAGTAAAATATGACATTCAATTATGTAAGCAATTCCAAAGTGAGGCTATGTTTTCTTTTACTGAAATATACTGAAAATAAAAGTAAATTGTTTTTATTAATTTTTTAAAAAATAAACACTGATTCCAAGGATAGCAAAATGAGGTAAGAAGAAGGAATAAGAAATAAACATGTTGATATTTAAAAAGCAGCCTGTATTTTATGTTAATTCTGGGAAAAATCTATTATAATAATATTGTTTCATCTCATAAAAACTAAATGCACCACACTTAGTTAAAAAATTTAAGCACAGGGGTTTCCCTGGTGGCACAGTGGTTGAGAGTCCACCGGCCGATGCAAGGGACACGGGTTCGTGCCCCAGTCCGGGAAGATCCCACATACTGCGGAGCGGCTAGGCCCGTGAGCCATGGCCGCTGAGCCTGCGCGCGCTGAGCCTGCGCGCCCGGAGCCTGTGCTCCACAACGGGAGAGGCCTGCGTACCACAAAAAAAAAAAAAAAAAAAAAAAGTAAGCACAATGGGTTTCCTCACACGACAGAGTCTAAAGTATTACCAGTAAAGTCTTAAAGAAATTTCCGATACTAAAGGTATAAAAGTATACATTTATCTTGTTTAGATAAGATTTTTTTTGTTTGCTTACTTTTCAACTTTTGTCTTTAAAAACTTGATCAGCATATAACAACTCTATGGTTCAATTTAAATGTAAAGCTGGATGTGAAAATAGGTTACTTCTTCACACTGCGGGGATAATGAATGCTAGATAAAGGTAAGAAAGTTGCTAATAGCCATAATGGTTTCCCTAACCTGACTAACTCATTCTCCTCCTATCTACCCTATTTCTCAGGCCCCCTCAATCAATTATTCACCAGCAAAACAAACATAATCAGTCCTAAAGCATTTCTCAACACCAACTCAGTCTTTGAGATCTGCTATAATTTGAACCATTGCCTAAATGGCCAATTTAAACGCAACTCCCAATGTTTTTTAGTTTGGTGTACAGTGAAAGTTAATTAAAGAATAAAATCTACTTGCTTTATCAACAACCTTAGTTTGCAAGTCAGATAAATTACCAAAGAAGGAATCCTAATATTTTAAAGTTCTATTTCACTACTATTTCTGAATTATCACATAATGCAATTAAAAACATGATTCTTCATGTGATCTGATAAGTCTGTTGTGCGGTGACAGACTGCACCCTGAATCCCAGCACCCATTTCCTAAATATTCAATTAGTCTCCAGAGGTACTGTATTTGAGTGTGAGGAGAAGTGTAAATCTATCACTACTACTGAAAAAACAGTTCAAAATACCTTCATCTATGTAAGAAGCCCTTAGAAATGAATAACAAGATAGATACTTTTTAAGTCATATGGCCCTTCAGCAATCAAATACCATCCTTTAACCCAAATTAAATTTGCACAACTTCTTTTGGAAGCTGAGGAACACAGACTACAGTACAGTTTTGGTTAAGTTGTAGTCTATTTCAGCATACTGAATAAGAAGAAAGTTACAGTAAGACCTTTTCCAAATCAGAAACATAAAGGATAATTTGGTAGGCCAGGGAAATCTAAAATAATCTATTAGCACACAATTCAGAAAGGGAAACTTTAGTGTCACATTTCCTTGGATTCAAAACACCAGGTAAAGAGAACAAAACTCATTGTCGTTTCTAAGAAAAGAGAAGCAAGTTACGTACCTTGAGAAAACAGATCCAAAAAATAGTTTTTAACCCTACCAGAATCAAAATGATCATAATTTTGGGTAAAAACAATTAAGTAACCTGCATGGTACATTCAGTAGACAAACTGCACACTAAATTACAAACTTTATCATGATTAAACTGATCAGCAAAAGAAGTGGAAGAAGTTTCCAAAACTTTCACAGAGGTCATCACATCTCCAAATATTAAGTTAATCAATCTCCCAATTTTCAAAACATACTAAATAAATATAACTAAAACTAGATAGGCCCACAGATATAAAAGTACTGTCGGGGGCAGGGGTTTGGAGGGGAGAGAGAGAGCTTCCTGGTTAATCGCACTGAATAGTTCTGTAAGAGTAATCAGCCTCTTCAAAGCAGCTGGGAGAAAATCCACACAAGCAGCTGACTCTGCAGACTGCTCTGTACTTTTCCAAAGAGAACTAAACTAATTACTTGTGTTTCAAGTCCACAGAATACACAGACCTGTCATCCTAGTCTTGCTCTGAGGTCTGACATAAGAATCTGCAATTTCAGATAGCTTAAGCAAAAACCATTTTTTTAAAAGATGTTTTCATAACAACGGAAGTTCATTAAAGGAAGTACACATAAGAGTACTCAAATGCAGTACCTTACTCTGCAACTTTAATACCTTGCAGATAGGTGTACTTCCTCAACTATATGAAAACCTTATTAGTTAGCAGGGAGCAATAAATAATAAACAAAAAAGACTACACACATACTGCCTAGCATTTGACTGATACCATATCACAAAATCTAATTCTGAAGTACCCCTCACATTACTGACAGGAGAAATTCACTGTACGGTCACCACCAATTCTAAAACTTATCTGGGGCTTCCCTGGTGGCGCAGTGGTTAAGAATCTACCTGCCAATGCAGGGGACGCGGGTTCGAGCCCTGGTCCGGAAAGATCCCACAGGCCGCGGAGCAACTAAGCCAGTGCGCCACAACTACTAAGCCTGCACTCTAGAGCCCACGATCTACAACTACTGAGCCGGCGTGCTGCAACTACTGAAGCCCGCGCGCCTAGAGCCCGTGCTCCGAAACAAGAGAAGCCACTGCAATGAGAAGCCCGCGCACCACAACGAAGACCAGCCCCCCACTTGCCACAACTAGAGAAAGTCCGCGCGCAGCAACGAAGACCCAACACAGCCAAATAAATAAATAAATAAATAAATAAAACTTCTTTGAAGGATCTTTGTAAGAATTTTCATTTTGAAGGTAGACTTCAGGTATAAATCTTAGTACTACACATATTAAGTTCCCTGTCTGTCTTCCGTCCCACTCAACTCCCAGCAACATGCTGTATGCCAAAATAAAAGATTTAAATTAAAGGAGGCATCTTCAAATCAGAGGAGTACAGCTAAAACAGAACATCTGTAGGGCAGAGCACAAGTGGACCTACAGCATATAGGATCAAACTTACCAACTGTAAACACAATAGTAAGTACAGTCATATAAAACATAAGAGAAAGAGAAACAGATATTTGAGAAGCTGAACTGTGCTGTGAGTAAAATACATATACAAATTAAAGGCAACCAGCTCCTCACCAGCTGCTCCCAGCTCTGGGCATTAGAGCTTAGTTGTCTTTAGTTCCCTTCTTTATATAGTACAAGACAGCTCAAGAGAGTAGATGCTCTGAAATTCTTCTAACAGTGATTTTCCTCTTTGGCCTTGGAAATGTTATTCAACCTCTTCAGGTAAATAATTAAATAAAAACTAAATTCTCAGGGATTCCTGGGTATTAATGCACATACAATGATATTCTGACCTCAAAAACAGAATAAAATCCAAACTTTTTAGCACGGCAATCAAAACTCCATTTGATCTAACCTGAAGCACAGGTGTCTATAAACAAACAGCAACTTTCGATTCCTTGTTATCCTAAGATCCTCCCTTTGGTCACACAGTTACTTCAGCCTATAAAATCTTTCCCCCTCTTCTGCCTACTAAAATTATACCTGTCCTTCAATCACAGTTTAAAAGCCTTCTATGACCTATCCACCCACCAATCTTCCAATCCTCTCAAGCATATTCACTCTTCTTACCTCTAAACTCCATTGTGTTTTTCATTTATCTCCATTATTTCATTCTGCTTTACATGCAGTAAATTGTTTACATGCACCTTCCCCACCGCAGTGTAAGTTTCCCAAGGGCAGGGATGCAGGGACTCTGTGACTCATACAAGCCTAACAGTACTTTACACATAGTTTGTGCTTAACTGTGGTATCAGGCTGAACATGAGGTGATATTAGCCAACATCATAAAACTGATACCCTAAATCACTGTTTTTCAAACAGTGGATTACAACCTAATGAGTCATGAAATTAATGCAGTGGGCCACCATCAGCATTCAAAAAACAAAACAAAAAACTCAAAATACTGACAGACTAAAAAATACCAGAGTGCATGATACTAGTAAACACAGTTTTGTGAAACTTGTTTCAGGTGGTTTTTTTTTTTTAACTGGGTGTAATACAAAATCTATGAGTTTCAATTTTTAAAAAAATGGTTTGAAACTGCCTAAATTTTTTTTTTCCAAATGTGGGCCTGAAATTGCACCACCCATACACTGGCTCTTACTAGACTGCCTAAGTGAAGCACCGAAACCATCTCTATAGCTGACAGTCGAAGAACAGAATGACCCTAACTGGCGCTAACCTAAACCACTACAATATCCTTTGTGCCAGCAATGTCAGCATCTAACAATGAACTTACCACAGATCATGCTCCCAAAGCACCGTGCAGTGATCATATCTCGTAAATGTTTGCTGGTCAACTGAGTCTCTTTGCTTATCTACCAGATCATAAGAATTATTCCCAACGGGACTTACCTAAAAAAACAATTATCCTTTAGAGCGTGGTAATAAACCCTCTCCTGAAACAAACTGGAAAAGTGGTGGCTGGAAAAAGAACTGTTCTTCACCATAACTTACATGACCCAAACAAATCTTCACGTTACTAACAACAAATCTTTTCCTGGTCACAGCAATGTTGCAGAAGACATTTCTGTGGGGAAGATAATGCTATTTTCAAATTTAGTTTTATTATTTTGCCGCCTCCACTACCTATGGAATTAAAAGTATTTCTTGGGGTTGCAATTACGATCGTCATGCTCTCTTCACTGATAACCAATAAAGATAGCAACAAATAAGGGCAAAGAATGCCTATTTTGGTCCCCTGTCTTCTACCCAATTTAACAATAAGAGAGACAGGGTAAATAAAGATATAACACAGTTATATTTCAAAATCATAGAACCAAAGTTCAACTGCTATCCAACTTCATCGGGATATGACTGAATTTTAAGAATTTTAAGTGACTTCAGTCAAGAATAGTTGACTATTAACAGTCAAGAATAGCTGAGAAAACAAAGAAATGGAAAATACACTGGATTTAGCTTCCAAAGACCTGGGTTTAATTCTGGTTAACATTCATTAGTGCATCACCCAGTTTCCTCTCTTATGAAACAGGGATAATACTCATACATTCATTTAGCAAGCGTTTATGGAAGAGTACTTTCTAAGTGCCGCTAGATATTTAGCTATGGAAACAGCACAGACATAGTCCCTGCCACCAAGGAGCTTATATTTTCCCTATTTCACAAGGCTCTTGTGAAGATCAAATGTAAAAACACTGTGCAAACTGTAACACTACACAAATTGCAAAGTAATATAATAATTATTATTATTATTAACTTGCTCTACCTCTTAACCCTTACCTTTATTACAACAGCTTATCAAGATTCAAAAAATAAAGTGTAGATGATTAGATACAACAGTTAGTCCACTATCTACTGAACTGATTTTCCTAAGGGCTGGGATTTCAAGAGCCTAACAAATCACTTTGTTCATACAGTCTTAGCTAATGACTCTCTACATAATCATGACAATAAAATGAACCGAGAATTAAAGGCTTGTAGTTTCACTCCAGGTATGGGGTGGGTATGTTGGCTGCATTACCCACACCTGGCCAGGGAGTAAAAAATAAAGATTTCTAGGCCCCGTGCAAGACCTACTGAATCATAACCTTTAAAGGGTGAGCCTGAGAATCCATACTTTTGACAAGCACACCCAGTGATTCTTATGCTCACTAAAGCTTGAGAATCACTGACATAAAAACTTCCTTTGATCAATAACCATGATTTCAAACACCATTTACAAAACCTACCTGGAAAATCTAAGCCAAATAGAATTCCGCTACAACTGAGAAAGCAGATCCTAAGAAGGTACTTTTTTAACTCATAATACTTCGTGTGGCCCCAACCTCTTTTTAGTCAATTTTCAAATTTTCACATAAAATTAAAAAAAAACAAAAACAAAAAAAGAATGCCCATGACATATTTATACGTTTTTAAAATAAATTATCACTAAACAAATATATATACACACACAAACATCTTTTTCTTGTGGTTTAACTTTAATACAGAAAAGTTATATTATCTT
Source organism: Lipotes vexillifer (assembly GCF_000442215.2). Taxonomy (NCBI): domain Eukaryota; kingdom Metazoa; phylum Chordata; class Mammalia; order Artiodactyla; family Lipotidae; genus Lipotes; species Lipotes vexillifer. Next base: position 788,815 of record NW_006787556.1, on the reverse strand, counting down.
GTAGCTATCAAGAAGTAAGGTGGGACTTCCCTGGTGGTGCAGTGGTTAAGAATCGCCTGCCAATGCAGGGGATGTGGGTTCGAGCCCTGGTCCGGGAAGATCCCACTTGCCACGGAGCAACTAAGCCCGTGAGCCACAACTACTGAGCCTGTGTTCTAGAGCCCGCGAGCCACAACTACTGAAGCCCGTGCACCTAGAGCTCGTGCTCCGCAACAAGAGAAGCCACCACAATGAGAAGCCCGCACACCACAACATAGAGTAGCCCCCCTCGCCGCAACCAGAGAAAGCCCGCGCATGGCAACGAAGACCCAACACAGCCAAAAATAAAAGTTAATTAATTATTTTTAAAAAGAAGTAAGGCATATACTCTCTGCCTAGCATAAATATATCATGATATTGAACGCTTACAAGCCAACCTTAGGGTCCATGCTTACTGAAGACCATATTATCCAAACACCAAAGAGACAAAACAAACTAGCCAACAGACAAACCTAATCTCTCAAAAACAGACAGTACAATATCCATATCCACTGCACACTTAAACCCTCCTAAGGGCATCTCTCAAGAAATCAATCAAGAGCCTTTGAAACTATCTTAACCTTAAGAAAATCACCTGAAGTCTAATATTACTTCATATGCTATATGATTAGTGCAAAGACATATTTATTTTGGTTCTATTTGTTGAAAGCATCCTTCACTCACTAGTCTCCAAGTGTATACACATCAAAGGGAAGACACTCAATATATGTTACCCTGGAAAAATTACAAGGTGGAGACTGACAATGCCATTTAAGAAAACTTTCCATCTGCAGTAAAATTCAGAGCCCAGAAGGCTTGTTCATACTCCAGTACCAAGCCCTGCAACACAACGCTTTCCCTAACCAGTAAGAATCTAGTCAGTTTTGAAGGGAGAAAGGACAAAACAAACCATATTGAATTTAATTTAATGACTTCTCCAAGATTCAGTTAGGACAAGGCCTTGGTAAGCAACCTTTAAAGAAATGCACAGAAATAATGCTCTTTTTTGTCCAAGCTTCTATTCTCGTAAATCTCATCTGTTCTTTCAAACCTCTATCAGTTGTCCAAACTACTGCAATATATGAAAATTGGAACACAATAATTTGCGTATTGGAGGAAAGTGTCTAAAATAGGGAAAAGTCTTAATCAACAATTATCTGTTTAAGGAGGTCCAGACATCCACCTATAACGCGATACAAACTACATCTGCACAATAATAATCTACCTATGCCTACTCTGACCGTACTTGGCACTTCATCAACATGCAAAGCTTACCAAAGCTTACAACAGAGAGGTTAATTTAAGGAACGTGGGTGAGAGACAGAAAAAAGTGTTGCCTAAAGAATGCTTTAGGAAAATTAGCATTAACCTAACCAAGATGAAAACAAGTAGCAGATACAGATATCCCTCAAGAACAATGTCTGTTTGGTCTCTGTTTTCCTCCTCTCACTTGAAAACCTAAGGAGAAGATGTAGACTTTGGAAGAAGGGAAGGAAAGAGAAAGAAACTGTATAGTTGAGGACCCAAACAATTTACCACCTTTCTTGGCTCTGTGTTACAACTATCACTATTTTCACTATAGTAGCAGAGAAACTTAAAAGAATTTGGAAATCAAAATACAGTTGGAAGGTGAGAATCCAATGCCAGGTAGATGTCCAATCATCACAACATTCCAGAAAAAGGTTCTCTAAGCAAAGAGTGCTCTTTTTGCCCCACCCACTAAAAGAGAGAAAGTTGTCTACTCATCACCACTAAAATGTAATGTTTTTTCTCTAGAAGAAGAAATGGGCCTATACTGGAACCTGGGCCTGAGGCAAGTCCTTCTATCTGTCTAGGGAATCATCTGAGGTCTCCTTTACAGTACCTAGTTTATATCTGGACTCTGCTGCAAAAACCACAGTACTCTACTCCAGTAAAGAGTAAATGATTTAGAACTTTATGATAAATTTATAATTTTAAATAAATACTTCAGTTTTAAATTTAAAAATAAACAGCTGGATACAAAGTTAACTTCCAAAGGGAAAGGGAAATGACAATTCCAAGAGCTTCTATCAGAAGGAAATATCAGCCACAGATTTTGAGTTATCTAGAAAGAAAAGAATTAGTGCCCAGGTACAAAGCAAAAGGTCCCTACTGCATTCTGCATCTGAATGCCCTGACACCCAAAAAATTAAGAATATATTGCCAGAGTACCAGAAAAGTCATAGGACATTAACAGAAAAAAGAACGCATCTATTTACAGGAAGGACAGAGGATAGGTATAATAGCTTCAAACACTTACTTTGGTGAACTACTCTTTCTTGAGGTGGAAGGTAAGAAGAAACAGAATGAATGGATACCACAGAGTAAGAATGTCAAGCATAAGGGTAAAAGGCATAAGCTGAATAAGAAGGGGTAGACTACTCTATAGGTCCTTCAAAATACTTATCCCCTTGAAACCTTGATCAAACCTACTGTATAAACCTACTGTTCTACTAGAGGAAAGACTGAAGGTTATGGAAATTATGGTTAAAATAACATTTATAATAATGAGAAAGAGGGAATTCCCTGGCGGTCCAGTGGTTAGGACTCTACGCTTTTACTGCGGTGGGCCTGGGTTCAATCCCTGGTGGAGGAACTAAGACCCCTCAAGCCGCGTGGAGCGGCCAAAGAAAGAGAAAGATTCATGAGGGCAAATCCTAGCACTGAAAGAGAGGGCAAGAGTGTGAAAAAAGAATATACAAGATAGAGTCAGTAAGCAGGAGAGAGATACAGGATTGAAGACTGCTGAGGAGAATGGAGACAATGAGAGCATACACCACCTACCAGTCAATCAGCAATCACTACACAAATCTTAATACAAAGTATAAAAACACAAATGTAACACCTGGATTAAAGGAGTAGGAGGAGGTCTGCAAAGAAACTGCAAGACAGGGCAGCATCCTGCCAGAGCTTTAAGGTATTCGATGAGGAAGTAAGGATGAAGGAATATGAAGCGGGAGGCACTGCAGCAAGGAAAGAGGATGGGTTTCAACATGAAGGAGCCTAAAAAAGAGAAAGAAGGGAAAACAACCTCAGAGAGAAAGAATAGGATAAAGTCAAGCATGATATCACAAGAGAACAGACTAGAAGAGAGAATGAAAACGGCATGCCCTGAAAAAGTGGGGAGGTCAAAGACCCAAAAGGGGCTGTAGTTTGGGGGAAGTAGGAGCTAAGGAGAGCTCTACCATAAACCCGACTAAAAAGAAATATGAGTATGGTGCAGGAGTGAAGACAGGGGCCAGAACAGGGATGCTCTCGGAAGGATGTGGTGATGGAGACACTAGATTCAAAATACTGGTGTGATAAGGGGACTACTGTGAAGAGAAACTATCGTGTCAAAGACGACACCACCATCAAAAAAAAAAAAAAAAGCAAGGGTCAGAATAGAAGGTATTCTCAGAGTATGAATACAAAAAAGAGGGAGGAAAGGGACACACGGTAGGACAGAAAAATATAGGGAGTGCTTAACCATAAGGAGAGGGTAGCTAAGGAAAGAAAAAGGAGTGCAGCGTGGAGGGATGTTTCCGGAAGAAAAGTAGGAGCCGATCAAAGGTCCTGCCTATTTGGTTTAGAGGGCAGAAGGGACGGTCCACGGGGGCTAAAAGGAGTGGTGGAGAACAAGAAACTATGATGCTCAAGATGAGAACTTGGGGAGGACACACAGTGGCTGGGTCAGAAAAGGAGATGCTGTCAGTCAGAAGCAGAAAGAGGTTCAACAAGAGGAAAGCAAGGGGCACCGAGGAGCAGAAAGCAGCATGCCAAAGGGGAAGGCAAGGGGGCAGAAAAGAAGCCAAAGCAATGGGGGTAGGGGTAAAAGCAGTAGGGGCGCTGGGACACTGGAGATTACAGGGAGGGTGCGGGGGTCCCAGAAACCCAGGGTGTGGGGAGGTAAAAAGGGCCAAACTCCATGGAGGGACGGGGGGCCGGTTCGGGGGTTGAGGGGAGGTGCGGCCTGAGGGTGACAGGGGTAGAGGGGAAATGCAGGGACAGAGGGGAAGGGGTGGGGCGGCGGGCAGCCCCGATACTCACACCTCCAGAATGCGGTCCCCCTTGCGCACCCCGGCCCGGTCGGCCGCCCCCCCGGGCAGCACGGCGCTCACATGCTGCAGCGGTGCGTACAGCTCCCCGTTGATGCTCCGCAGTTGCCCGCCCTCGCTCACTTGGCCCCGCACGTTGAAGCCGTAGCCGGACTCGGACTTGACGATGCGCACAACCCGCGGGCCGCCGCCTCCCCCGCCGCCGTTCCCGGCGCAGTGGAGCCCAGACCCCCCACCGCCGCCGCCGCCGCCACCTCCGTTCCTGTGAGGGGCTGAGGGGTGAATCCCTTCCCCGTCCTCATCCGCCATCTTGCGAGCGAGCAAGCAGTACTCCCACCACCCTACGCCTCCACTCCCTCCGCGCGTGCTCGGCCTTCTCAGCAGCCGCGCGACCCCCGGCGCGCGCGCCCGCTCCGCCGACGGCGGGACCCGAGTCGGCCACGGAGCTGCCGGCGCGGGTAAAGGGGAGACAGGGGGCGGGGGTAAAGAGGACGGTTTAGACGCCGTGAAGCCTCCTGGGAGTTGTAGTTTCTGAATGGTGGGGGCGCGAGAGGGCTGGGCCCGGGCCGGAGCTGAGGTTATAATACGCAATTTGGGCGCAAAGCCTGCTGGGGGTTGTAGTTCACCTTTCAAGCTCTTCTTAGGAGTGTCCTTTTGGATGGTGAGCAGGTAACCCAGCCTGGAGTGGAGGTGGCAGATTCATCTGCTGACGTGGAGCATATTTTATTTTTCTTTCATTTCATAACCTTTAAAAAACAATAATATTAGGACAACTTGATGTTTGTGATTCAACATAGTCTTAAATTATAACAACTCGTTTGCTCAGTACCTTATGTGTCTACATACTTTTTTTTTTTTCAGTCCCTGCGGGCTCGCAGGCGGAATCTTAGTTCCTTGACCAGGGATGGAATCGACGCCCCACCCCCACCCCCTCAGTGGAAGCGGGAGTCTTAACCACTGGACCACCAGGGAAGTCCCTATATACATTATTTTATTGAATGACCCCAACAATCTTGTGAGACAACTGGGTCATGAATTCGCTTCTCTATTTCACCTATTGGGAAACTGAACCAAAGTCATCCAGCTGTTAAGTAACAGGAACTAAGGCCCAGTTATTTCTGTGCAACTTTCTTTTCACATATTGCAACTACATAAAAACTTGCCCCATCTATGTAAAAAAGCATGTGTAGAGGAAACTATATGGTCTCAGTGATTGAGACCTGGATATTAGAGTGGCCAAGTAATAATTTCAATTGAGCAATGATTTTGTTTTTTAAGTTTTAAAATATCCATATTTTTTTCTTATTGAAATATAGATGATTTACAATATTATGTAAGTTTCAGGTATACAACGTAGTGGTTCACAATTTTTAAAGATTATACTCCTTTTATAGTTATTATAAAATATTGGCTATATTCCCTGTGCTGCACAATATATCCTTGTAGCTTATTTATTTTATACACAGTAGTTTGTATCTCTTAATCCCCTACCCCTATCACGCTCCTTCCCCCTTCCCTCTCCCCACTGGTAACAACTAGTTTGTTTTCTGTAACTGAGAGTCTGTTTCTTTTTTGTTATATTCACTACTTTGATTTATTTCTTAGACTCCACGTATAAATGATAACATACAGTATTGAGCAGTGATTTTGAAGTTACCGTTATTTCAAATTCATTTTGTTTCCCCCAACAACACAGTAGAGTTCTTTGCATATGGCAGCAATTGATGTTTTTTGGCTACCTACCCAAACACAAACTTGCAGATATTGTGCAGAATGCCTGGCAAAGGCAAGTAAGAAGAGCAAGAGCAAAAATAATGAAAAATAGCTTACTTAAGCACTTAACTGCTCAAGTCTGGTATTTGATTTTACTCTACTGGCAGGCTAATAAATTAGTTTGTTACTGTATCATGGATGCTGATAAAAGACACAGAATTCCTGGGTCAGAGACAAAGGACTTTTACTCGCGACATAGGGAGCAACTTGAGCTTCAGCCCCTTTGTATCAATTCCTCTTGCCCCCCAGTTGCCACAGGGATGACATGAAGGGCTCAGATGAATGCTGTGCACTTGGTGGGCTTACACCACAGCTGGGGAACCTGCTGTTTTGTAGGAAGCAGTAAGCAAACCTGCTCTTTGTCCTGGAGGGAGAGCTTACTTCAATACTCACAGCTGCTAACTGTAAACATAACCCTGAGAAATGACCCTGGTAAAAAGCGGTCAGGGCTTTGCATTCTTGTCATACCCAGGAAGATGGGTAGAAGCATGAAAGACCCATGAAGGACTGTCTCTCTCAATGTAACTATGTGCCAAACACTATTCTAAGCACTTTTTTTTTTTTTGGCTGCATTGAGTCTTCATTGCGCACGGGCTTTCTCTAGTTGCGGCAAGAGGGAACTACTCTTCGTTGTGGTGTGTGGCCTTCTTATTGCAGTGGCTTCTCTTGTTGCAGAGCAGAGGCTCTAGGTGCACAGGCTTCAGTAGTTGTGGCACGCAGGCTCAGTAGCTGTGGCTCGCGGGCTCTAGAGCACAGGCTCAGTAGTTGTGGTGCACGGGCTTAGTGGCTCCACGGCATGTGGGATCTTCCCGGACCAGTGATCGAACCCGTGTCCCCTGCATTGTCAGGCGGATTCTTAACCACTGCACCACCAGGGAAGTCCCCTCTCTCTTCTTTAAATCCCTGCAACAAATATACCTTCCAGTGACCCCATCTCCCCTTCAGTGAGTCACACGCTTGTGTAATACCCTCCCCTTGAGTGTGGGCAGGACCCGTGACTTGCTTCTAGGCAATAGAATATAGTGAAGATGATGATGTGTCACTCCCATGGTTACAGGTACATTACATAACATTCCTTCTTAGCTGACTGGGGTGAGAGTCTCTTGCTGGCCCTAAAGAAGAACGCTGCCATGTTGTGAACTGCTGGTGGACAAGGCCCATGACAGGGAACTGCAGGCGCCTCTAGGAACTGAGAGTTGCCCCGAGTGGACAGCGAGAAAATAGGACCCTCAGTCCTAAGCCTGCAAGAAATTCTGCCAACAACCTCGTGAGCTTGGAGGAGGATTCTTGGCTCCACTAGGGAACATAGCCCAGCCAGTGCCTTGATTGCAGGCTTGTGAGACCCTGAAGAGGACCCAGCTAAGCTGAACCCTGACTCCTGGACCACAAAAGTTGTGAGATAATAAATGTGTATTGTTTTAAGCTGCTAAATTTGTGGTAGTCTGTTACAGGACAATAGATAACAAATATAACTCCTGTTGCATCTATGGTCAGTGCTACTCAGTTTAGATCAATTTAATACTTAGTTTAGCCTTACCTTTCCAATATGAACATAAGCTTCTTGAAAACAAGGAACTTGTTACATGTGACTTGTCATGCCCTCAGAGTGTATCAGAGTGAGAGGCACAAGAGAAGGAGCTCAACAAAGGTTAATAGAATGTTAGTCCAGGAAAGGACCATAAAGTGGCTAATAATACCTGCTGCATAGGGGGACATGGTGGGGACCAAATGAGAATATGTGGGAAACACCTAACATAATATTAATACTTAGCACAGAGCTATTTTTAAGAGTACTAATAGGGAGGGAGGCTCAGGAGGGAGAGGATATATGTATACACATAGGCTGATTCACTTTGTTGTACAGCAGAAACTAACACAACATTGTAAAACAATTATAATCCAATAAAAAAAATACTAATTAATATCACATCTAGCCTTATTCCCTCATTTTGCTGGTAAAGGAATAGCTCCCTCCACTATCACCCTTTGAAAAAGGAAGTAGATCCAGCAAGGTACAATGATTTTCAAAAGTCACTCAGCAGGGCTTCCCTGGTGGTGCAGTGGTTGAGAGTCCGCCTGCCGATGCAGGGGACATGGGTTCGTGCCCCGGTCTGGGAAGATCCCACATGCCGCGGAGCGGCTGGGCCCGTGAGCCATGGCCGCTGAGCCTGCGCGTCCGGAGCCTGTTCTCCGCAACGGAAGAGGCCACGACAGTGAAAGGCCCGCGTACCGCAAAAAAAAAAAGTCACTCAGCAGATCAGTGGCCAGCACCCAACCCTAAGCAGAAGAATGTAATGGCATGAATGAGGAAATAAGGCATGCCATTTCCCAGGGAGTCATGAGTTGAAGAAAACAAAAAGAGGATCCTTTTTTTAGGCCTTTGCACTAATTCTGACTCTTCTTTCATTTTCACCACGTTTCTGTACTTTTTTCTGTGAAGACCACATGAAAAATCACTTTTTTGATAAACTGAATTAACTGATTTGCTAGAGTGGATAAGACCTAGAGAATAGAGGGTTTATGAGTCAAGATTCCTTTAGTTGCAAGTGACAAACTCAATTCAAATTAGCTTAAGCAAAAAAGAGAATTTATTGGTTCACATAGCTAAGGAGGACACCGGGTATTTCCTTCATTGTAGCTGTGTAACAAACCATCCCAAAGCTTAGTGGTTTAAAATCATCAGTTTATTATTCTATTGGACTCTGTGGGTCAGGAATTCAGATAGGATACATAGGGATAACTTGTCTCTGTCCCTGCTTGATGCCTGGAGCCTCAGTTGGGAAGACAAAGGCTAGGGGTGACTCAATGGCTGGGTTCATCTGGAAACGTCTCATTTCTGGTGGTTGAGGCTGGCTGTCTGCTGGGACCTCATCTAGGGCTGTTGGCGTGACTCCTATACATGCATGGTCTCTTCATGTGGCTATTGGCTTCTTCAAGCATGGTGCCTGGTTTCCAAAATCAGATGAACCAAGAGAATAAAGCAAGAGTGTATGGCATTTTTATGACTCAGTGTCAGAAGTCACATAGCAGCACTTGCACCATACTTTTTTGGTCCAAGTGGTCATAAAGGTCTGTCCAGGTGCAAGGAGAGGGGATATAGATACCACCACTCCATGGAAGGAGTATTGATGTTGCAGTGTAATTAGAGTATATGGGATGGGATATATCATGGTGGCCATTTCTGGAAAACATAATCTGCCACACTGGGATTTCTGCCTTTCATTTTTGCTCATCTCTGTTTCTCTTTGTCTATTAGCAAAAAACACCTTGTTTTTCGCAGTGTCTGTATCTAATTTCCTAGGGAAGGACTTTGGCCATTCCTTGAGTCATGTGCCTACCACCTGGACTGATTGAAGTTGTCTGGAGAATGAAGAACTGTGATTGTCCAAACCAGGATCACATGCCCAGCTCACATGTCTAAAAGAAAGTTTGCTGTGTAGGCTCTGAAGAATAGCTAGTACGATCTGCCACAGGTTTAACATAAGTGAGCGTTGATGTCAGCTTCGTGTGTAATTATAATTATGTTAGTTTCCCATCAGTATTCTGTAGTTGCAGTATTTCAAAGCCCTTTACCTGGTCATCTTCATATGATGCCTTTGTCTTCTACTTTGTCACACAACAACTCTCTGAGATTTGCTGGATTTCCTGTCGGAGAGAAAAGCTCCCTCGCTCTTACAGCCATACTGGCTGGCTTTTTCTCACCCATTCCGTCTCACCACACCTGACTGGCATGTTTCACAGGGCTATTCCCAAATATGATTTTTTACCATCCTTCCAGTTGCAACTCCCTAGGCAATTGTCACTCTGTTATTTGTGTCTCTCTTCATTTTCTCCAACGTCTCCCCTCCTCTTTCTTTTCTCAAAATCAAACTCAATTTTCCAGAGGTCCCTTTTCCTAGAAATTGCTTCCCAGAGCCAACAGTTCAGAAATAATACAATAGGTTGGGCTAGCTCATAACAAAAAGACCAATGCTGAGTCAATAGCATCATCCAGTGGAAAAGCATGTGAGACTTGGGTCCTCTGCATTGGTTCCTGTTTAGCTTTAATCCTTAACAAGTAATTTATCAATAGTATGCTTTTGGCTGCAAGTACAGAAAATGCAAAAGTGGTTTAAATAATAAGGAAATTTATGATCTCGCATAAATAGCAAGACTAAAAGTGGGGAGTTCCAGAGCTGGTTAATTCAGAAAGTCATTCACATGATAAAGGATCCACATTCTTTCCATCTGCCCCTCTGCCATCTTCAGTGTATTATCTGGGTGATGTGGCTAACTCTTCTCATGGTGACAAAATGGCTGCTGAGCTCCAGGCATCACTCACACATGTGGCCACCTTACTGAGAAGCAGAAAATAGGAAGTGTGTATTTGTCAAAGCAGAGAAACCCTTTTTAGAATCCTTGCATCAGCTTTCTCTCATGTCTCATAGGCCATAAGTGTATCACCTACTAATCCCCTATACCAATCATTGGCAAAGGAACTGAAATTACTGTGATTGACTCAAGTGCATCAAGACATACTCCTGGGGCTAAGAGTAGCCCCTTCCCTGTGTGCATAGCTTGCCTGTGAATACCAACAAAATTTGGGACTTGCCGAAAGAAAGAAGGGTGAGAGGGAACGGGAACAGGGCAGAATAGATTTGGAGAAGCAGCCACTTGTATCTGATGCACTGAACCTCTCTTCAGCTTGGTTTCTCCAACTACAAACTAGGCATGATGATACCTACTTCATCTATATGTAGAGATACTTTTAGAAATAAGATCTTGCAGGACACTCTCATGAAAAGAGTCTAATTACAAAACAGTGAGGTTCCTAGAATAGTCAAATTCATGCAGATGGAAAGAATGGTAGTTTCCAGGGGCTTAATGGGGGAGGAACTGGGGAGTTAGTGTTTAACGGGTATAGAGTTTCAGTCGGGGAAGGTGAAAAAGTTGGGGAAGGTGAAAAAGTTCTGGAGGCGTATGGCGGTGATGGTCGCACAACAATGTGAATGTACTTAATGCCACGGAAAGGTGCACTTAACAAGGGTTAAAATGGTAAGTTCTATGTTGTGTATATTCTATCACACACAAAAAATTAATAAAATAGTGAGGTTATTTAAGACACAGAGCAAAGAAATTGTGCTAAACTTGAAAAATGTACAATATAAATTCATGGTTCTGATAACCATATGTTGAACTTTTACCTATTTTGATTTGTGGGTGGTAATCATTTCCCAGCCTCAGCTATCACTTCTGTCCAGATCATGTGCCATTCTCTCCTCTTTCCTCATATTCATTGTTATTTTGACCGAGGCGCAGATCAAGAAATTCCGTCTCCGAAAAATGCCCTGCAAGGGAATCCCCTGCCCGGAATCGAATCAACTATGATACCCATTTACTTTCCCCTTGAAGGTTACCTTCCCCTTCCTTCCTTTGTCTTCTGGTCCTTTTCAATACAGCTGTCTCTCCCCACATGCTTGCCCAGAGGCTTTGGGACAAGAAGGCAGAGAGGAAGACTCGGAGCCAGAGAGAAACACAAGCACAAAGCATCGGCAGGTGTTGGCAGCTCTCGCAAACTCTATTTACTGACAACACATATGTACTGATATTTACTGATCCCTCAGATGTCTGCAAATGAGGCAAAGCTGCTGTGTAGAGAAATGGCAGCTATGTATCCAACCCAAACACCCATTCATAGAGGACCAGGTCATTCCCGCTGCAGCTACCAAAGCCCCTGCCTCCAGGTCCAGAGCCCAGAGCTGAGCCATTCTATTACATAAACTTGAAAACAGAGGTCTTCTATTCATGTTTATTTGTTTGGTTTTTGGCTGTGCCATGCGGCCTGTGGGATCTTAGTTCCCCCTACCAGGGATCAAACCCATGCCCCCTGCAGTGGAAGCACAGGGTCCTAAGCACCGGACCGCCAGGGAAGTCCCATCATCTACTCATATTCAACCTAATCACTCTGGACAGTCTTTTCCAAAACATATCATAGATTATAAAGACCTTCAACACGGAACACTCACCACTCCCTTAAATTCATGTCCCAGAGCTTAGTCACACCATCAGAAGGTGTCTCCTTACACGTAATCTTCTGCTGTAAATAAAATGGATTCTAGACAATGGCCTCCATCAAGTTTTGAGTGATGTGTGCCCTCCAATGCAATTGAATGTTAGCAATCAGTTATATTTATTTAGCTCCTGATACTAGGCAAGTGCCCCAGGGCTCCCTTCAGGAATGCTGAATGTTAGCAATCAGTTATATTTATTTAGCTCCTGATACTAGGCAAGTGCCCCAGGGCTCCCCTCAGGAATGCCTGTCTTTTGTCCAGTGATCCTGGTCAGTCACCTTGCAAAACACCCTGCTGGTTACAGGAAAGAGAATCCATTTCCATTCAGCCAGCATTGACTGAGTATGCACAGTGTGCCAGGCAATATAGGACTGAGGATACAGGGATAAATCATCAGCCCCTGCCCTTTAGGAATTCTCAGGTCTGAGGGGAGAAGCAGACATGAAAACAATTACTGTACAATGTGATAAGTTTTATACCAGCTGCTCTGGGAGCACAGATGAAGGATAATTAGCTGTCTGGGGATTCTCTGGGGAGTCATGGAAGATTTCACCAGTATCATTGAGTGGGGTTTGGAAGAATGAGTACAAGCTTGCTGGAAAGATAAGGCAGGGAAAAGATTTCCAGGCAGAGGGAATAGCATATGCAAAGGCAGGGGTGAGGAAAGACAAGTCCTTCTGTTTTGGAAACAACTGGCAAGGTAGCAGAGGCTCAGAAATGAGGCTGGTTGAGTAAGGCAGTGGGCAGCTTAATCCCAACCATGACCCCTCCTTGGCCCTGGGAGAGAGGGACAAAAACAAAGCTCTAGCTCTATTGCTGGTGAATAAGCAATGTTATCTTCCTATATAAAGCTCATGTCCTTATATATCCTGTTCTGTGGGTGTTCTAGGTATTTTGCAAGATTATAATCTAATGGGAACGGTCTTCTCAAGGAACAAAGTTCTTTTATATATTTGAAAGGCCCTTGGGCAGGCCATGTGGAATCTTTGGGCTGTTGTGATGATCTGAAATGCGATTATTGCTGAGTGCAACTCTGAAGAGGACAAGCCAAGGCAGCACCCAGCCCTCCTTTGCACCCTCACTGAGCTTCCTCTCCATCCTTTCAGACCCTTCAGGTGCCAAGGCCGGTGCTCTTCATTCAGTAAACACATGATAATTTTCATCCTATCCTTAATTAATTAATTAATTAATTTAGTGTTGGTTTGGCTGAGCTTTCTGGAAACTTCCAGAATGAATTCTTTCTTAAGAGCTTATTAAACATGAGCAAAATGAATTGAAGTTTCTCAAGGAACTCTGAGAAATGCTGGTCTAACACACAAGCCTTCCAAATGAGCTTTAAACCTTTCAGCCTGCTAAAATGTTTACTGGTCTGTAAAAATACTCCCAGCTCTTCTCAAAGCTCTGCCTCTGATGATGTGAGCCGTAGGCAACTTAAACTAGGACAGGGATACATTTTCAATTTTTCATAAAGTATTTACTTTTCTAGAATCCAATTTCTTTTTAGGCCTGGTCTTTCATCTTTCTGGTGCTAGACTTAATTTGCAAAACTGCTCCCTTGTCTCACTCCAATCTGGCTGGCTGCCCTTCGCAAAATAAGTGAGTTTGGGATTTACAACAGGAAAACTCCGGGGGCCTAGGCACGGTCAGAGGAGAGAGCCTGCTTGTCTTCCTGTGGGGCCCACCTGCCCAGGTGCTCAAGGCCCTGCTGCCCTCTTGTGGCAAGCACCGCCGCTTGGCAAACAAAGAAACTCCCCTTGTTTTCAGGTTCACTGGCTGACGAAATGTGCTCTGAAACATTGCTGTGCCCCCCTCCACCCCCCCAGCACCAGGATGAGGGATCTTAGTTCACCCCGACCAGGGATCGAACCCATGCTCCCTGCATTGGAAGCACAGAGTCTTAACCACTGGACCGCCAGGGAAGTCCCAGGACCTGTGTGATTTTAGAACTGGAAGGAACCTTGGCCGAACCCCCTTTTTTTGGTGGTGCTGGTGGTTGTTTTTTGGTGGAGAAGGAGCCTGAGGATAAGAGAGATATGGTCATTTAGCTAAGGACACACCCTGGTTAGAGAAGTGACCAGGAATGGAACATCCGCCCTCATGAGAAGACAGGAAAGCAAAAGGAAATGGCCAGTTGAAATTTAGGAAAACAGAGAATGCTAAAAAGTTGCAGACCAGCTGAGCCAGCTGAGCCGGGAGGATCTGGTGGGCTTCTCTCCATCCGTCAGTGACCACTTCTCCCATTTTCTGCTTCCCAAGGAAAGCCGCTTTGTAATTGCACACAGGTCTTGGATAAGGACCATCTCTCTGTCTTTTTTGAACACTTTCTTATGCCAAGGACACACCACTCCATTGTAGGAGATCAGGATTCTTGTCCAAGCTTCAACCTTTAGTTATTCATACCACACTCCCACTTCTGGGCCTCAGTTTTCTCCTCTGGAAAATGAGGGAGTTGGGTTGGATGTTTTCTAAAGTTTGCTTTAGCACTGATAGTTTATGATTGTCTGTTTGCCTCTTGGCACACAAATATCTGGCACACAAATATCTGGTTATTAAGACTCGGAGTAACTTGAGGGCAGAGTCTTTTCCTCTTAATATCCCCAAAGCCCAACCCTATACCACTGACATATTAGATGCTCAAAAAGATTTATTAACAATAATTAGCATATTCAGTGTCTGCTGACACTGCCAGACACATTACATATGATATTTAGATATGGTTTTATACTGACGATCGCCACACCTGTGAAGTTATAGAGGACACCATTCAGCACAAGTGAAACCATGCACCTCAGATTGGAACTTGAACCCACGTACTGGGACTCGAACGCGGCCAAAACCCCCAGTCTTCCAACTGAGATCGGAGGACTTAATGAAGCTCAGGTTCTTGATGTCTCATCCCAGAAAGAATTCAGTGAGAGACAAAGTGATAGGTAAGAAGTGGACTTACTTAGAGAGAAACACACTCCACAGAGTGTGGGCTACCTCAGGAGGTGAGAAAGGCATCAGGGTATGTGTTTGTCAGTTTTTATCAGGGTGGGTAATTTCATAGGCTAATGAATGGGAGGAGTATTCCAGCTATTACAGGAAGGGGCGGGGATTTCCAGGAATTGGGCCACCGCCCACTCTTTTTTTTTTTTTTGCAGTACGCGGGCCTCTCACTGTTGTGGCCCCTCCCGTTGTGGAGCACAGGCTCCGGACGCGCAGGCTCAGCGGCCATGGCTCACGGGCCCAGCCGCTCCGCGGGCATGTGGGATCTTCCCGGACCGGGGCACGAACCCATGTCCCCTGCATCGGCAGGTGGACTCTCAACCACTGCGCCACCAGGGAAGCCCCCACCGCCCACTTTTTGATCCTTATGGTCAGCCTTGGAACTGTCATGGTGCCTATGGCTGTGTAATTTAGCTTGCTGATGTGTTACAGTGAGCATATACTGAGGCTCAAGGTCTAGTGGAAGTCAACTTGTCTGCCATCTTGGGCCCATTTGATTCAAATCAGTTTATGTCATATCCTCGGGCTATGTTGTTCTTTCAAAGGCTGTGCCCTGCCCCCTTCCCTCCCATTTCACAAGGACTCTGGGACAAGATTTTCTATGACCGACTCCTGGTTCCACACTTCCTACCTGTGCATCCTTTCTCTGTGTCTCATTTTCCTCATCTGTAAAATGGGAATTAAATGGCAGTAAGCAGTCAGTAAGTGTTATTAGGTAGACATTATTATCTTGATTTTATAGATGAGGAAATTCAAACTGAGAGAGATTAAATAACTTTTCCAAACCAGCATGGCCCAGTGAATGACAGATCTAAGATTAGAAGCAAGATCCAAAGCTCATGGACTCTTAAGCTCTATGCTACATTATTTCCCTACTGTTGAATGACTGACAAATGAATGAAGGAATAAATAAAATTCTTTATTGCTGAAAACAATGCTAATAGTTGGCATTCGACTCTTACATGGGGAGGATACTAATACTCCAAATTGGTCTCTTCCGTACTACCTGGGACCAATTAAGAGAGAAGATGAAAACAATTCAAAACAAGAAACAGAGGTAAGTGCCCTCTTCAGCACAGAGGAGAATACAGGTTTCTTCTAAATCAGTGAGGACTTACTGAGCATCTACTTTGTGGCAGTACCAGGGCCAGGCACTGTGGGGATTAGATATTTCCCTGACCTTTCAAAGCCTGCAATCTAGTTGGGGAAACAAACATATGCAAAGTCTGAATTATAATGTCATAATTATTACATCCTAATACAGAGCGATACAGATTATTTATGTTAATTGATTTCAGAAAGGGAACACACAGCACAGGCTTGAGAATTCTGGGAAGACTTCCTGGAAGAGGAACTCAGGCCAAGTCTTGAAGCATGATTAACTTTCTTTGATGTTATCTTTGATTCTTTTCTCTCCATCTCTGTAGATCTGGTTGGTTAGTCACCAAGGCCTATCGGTTCTTTCCAAATGACTCTCACACCAGTCCTGTACTTTCAAGTCCAGCGGCCATAATCCCAATTCAGTCCCTCATTATTTCCTGCCTGGAAGTACCCTAACAATCTATTAACTTGTCTCTTTGCTGTCAGCCTTTACCTTTTCAGTCCATGTCATCCACCTCTTTTGGATTAGCCTTCCTATTTTATCATGTCACTCCTATGATTCATTCATTCCAACTTCCCTTCAACTAATATTTATTGAGCATCTACTGTGTTCCAGGCACCACTTTTCTATGTACTAAGATATTCAGTATCGAACAAGACAGGCAAGGAAGAACCCCGCCCACCACCCACCTGGGACTTCCATACTAGTTTTTAAAAACTCCAGCAGAGACCTGTGGCAAGGCCCATCCTACTTATCTCCCCCTCCCCCTAACCTCCTACCACTTTCCAGCAGGATCTTCAGCTGGGCTCATCGCCCCCCCA
>NW_006787556.1:709443-771995 GCF_000442215.2 Lipotes vexillifer | reverse complement strand
CCCACCCCATGCCACATTTTTTCCCAGCGCAAGCTTTCTTTATGTCCTTTCTCTTTGAACCTATCTGCCCAAATCCCTCAGGGCCTGGTTCTAGCTCCACATCCTCCCCACCCTTCTCTGTTTCCTCTTATATCACTGTCTGCCTCTCTCACATTCGCATTTCACATGTTCCATTATCTATTTCTATTCATTTCATTTCTATCTATTTCTATTCCACATGGTGGTATTTTTTTTCTCTACTCACCTGACAAGATTCTAAACTTCTGGAGGACTGCAACCCTGTTCTATATTTTTCCATCCTGGCCTCCCCTAGCACCTGGCACATTTTTGTACAAATAATATTTTTTTCTCTTCCTTATCCTCATCTTTTTTTTTTTCCTCCTAACAATAACAACTAACATCTGTAAAGCAGTTTACAAAGTGTTTTCATGTACATTACATTCCACAAGCTGCACTATACACCTGTATCAATTATCAATAAATATTTGATGGATTAATAGGGCAAAAGAGGAAGGCATTCCAGGTGAAGGAAATAACACTAGCAAAGGTACAAAGAGAGGAATGATCCCGGCATGAACAGAAGGCAGTGTGGGAACACAACCCTGCTGGAGAGGGAAGAGTGAACACTGTAGAAAATTTGGAAAATGAAGGATAAAGGTAACAAAAACCAACAGAAAAATAAATCCTGCCTTAACACTAACATGGTTAGCAGTTAGGTGTATTTATTTCTAGTCTTTTTTTTTAGAAACATTTTTTTTTCTTTTGCTAAGCTGTAATAAGTGTCCATAAAATTTTGTGTCCTACTTTGTTTCACTTAACATTCTAAGCACAGTTCCCTGATGTGACATAGTCTTCATAAAGGCCATTTGTAGTGAATGCATCATATTCTAGAGTGGTTGCATCTGCATGTACCTATCCATTTCTCTTTTGTTGGACACATGTTTCCCATTTTACGCTATTATAAGAAGCACAGATCTCTTGTGCAGAGAGAAGAAATGGAACAAAACTGGGTCTTTGGTGAGACCTCAAATTATTCTATGAAGGCTCACCTGAGCCTAAAGCATCTCTGGACTTTTTAGACCCCTGAGCCAGTCAGACTGATCCATTATTGCTTAAGCCAGTCGGAGCTGCATTTTCTCTGATTTGCAACCCACAATATCCCACCTAACATAAGGGCTCCAATGGCAGGACTGAGCTTGTCTTGCTCACTGTCGTAAACCCACCTGAATCCTCAGTCCGAGGCACAGAGTAGGAGCCTAATAAACATGTGCAGAAAAAAGAATACGAACTCTTGTATGAACTATCCATTATCCTGACCAGTGATCTAGAAGGATCTTAGTACTTTTATCAATATGAGCTTATCAACAAAAATGTTCATCATATTTGCCACTAATAATTCCCCATTTTTTTGGCCTTCTTTAGTTCTTCAATTTGGAAAGTTTACATTTTTATGAACTAAAATATTTTCCTTCATGACCTTTATTTTTATTTTTTATTGGGATATAATTGACATATACCTTCATGACCTTTAATACTAAAATTCTAAATGGATCTCCTCTCAGAGTTGACATTCATTTGTTATTTTCTTCTAGTTTTTCTACAGTTAAGTTATAGTATTTAATTTCTTTCATTTACCTAGAATTTATTCAGGTGTACTGTTTAAGGTTAGAATTCTTTTTTATTTTTTTTTCTAAATTCTTAACCAACTGTTCAAACGCCTTTTCCCGCATTGAGTTGCAATGCTTCTTTTATCCTTTTTTTAATGCTTATATAAAATTGAGTCTATTTCTGCCTAGCTATGTAATATTTCACTATCCGCCAAGGCTAATAATCCTCCAATTAAGGTCTGTCTTCAAAATTTTCTTTGCCATCTCCCTTGTTTATTTTTCCAGATGAATTTTTTAAATAATTATATCTAATTCTAAAAGGGCTCTTGGAATTTTCACTGTAAGTACACGAAGCCTAAAAATAAATTAAGG
Organism: Lipotes vexillifer; assembly: GCF_000442215.2. Taxonomy (NCBI): domain Eukaryota; kingdom Metazoa; phylum Chordata; class Mammalia; order Artiodactyla; family Lipotidae; genus Lipotes; species Lipotes vexillifer. The sequence continues at coordinate 770,016 of NW_006787556.1, read as the reverse complement.
AAGAATTGACATCTTTACGGTTTTAAACTTTGCCATCCAGGAAAGTTTTTCATTAAGTTTCCCATATTTTTCAACAAAATGTGGTCATTTTCTTCACATAGATCACTGACATTTCAAATAAAGTTTATTTCTAGGTATTTTGTATTTGTTGTTTTAGATTGTTTTCTAACTGGGATATTACTGGCATATGTAGGGAACCTTGCTAACTTGTCAAGACAGTCCAACTGACACTCTAATTGTCCTTTTGTTGTAGGGAAACTTGCTAACTTGTCAAGACAGTCCAACTGACACTCTAATTGTCCTTTTGTTTCTTAGCCATCTCCCTGCAGGTACCACCCACAAGTCTGAGTTCTGCCCTCTGGAGCTAGATGGAGTGAAACTGCACCTCCTTCTACAGGACAGATTTTCATCTCTTGGAGACTGCTATCATGTTTCCATCAGCCTTCTTTTGTCCTGGCTAAATAACCCCGCTGATAGGATGAAAATGTATCTGGGAGAAATTCAAATGACAGTGGTGAGGTGGGTGGATTTGGGGCAGGTTAGGCTAGAGGTGGGGTACCAGTGAGGACTGGCTTCTGTGGTAATCCAGGCTTAAAGAGATGGGCTAAGATGAGGCTGCGAACATGGGAAGGGGCGAGTGTGGGAGATATATCAAAAGAGGAAACACTAGGACATATTGACAAACTAGATATAGGGAATAAAGAAATGCAGAGTCAAAGATGGCTCTAAATCACTGAAGAAAGTGATTCTCTCTACTAAGAGGAAGTATGAGAGTTGAAAAGGGAAGGTAGTTTCAAAGGAAGTCAATTTTGGTCCTCCTGACCCTGAGATTACAATATATCCAAGGAGACAGATCTACAGACTAGTTGTGAGATAATAGGAAACATATGTATTGGTCTGTGCCCTGGGGTCCTGGCACAGGGTTTCTAACACCCTTGTCAATTCCTAAGTGATAAATGCACTAGGATCATCTTTTATTCTAATGAGGGGACTCCAGCCGGGCTCCTGGATGGGGGCTGGTCACCAGAAAGACCAAGCCATGATTAGAAGCTTGGAATTCTCAGCCCTGTCCCCCACTTACCCAGAGAGGGGAGAGGGACTAGAAATGAAGTTCACGATTGATCATGCCTGCATGAGGAAGACTCCACAAGATCCCAACAGTATGGGGTTCGGAGAGCTTCCAGGTGGGTGAGCACATCCTTATACTGGGAAGGTGATGCACTCCAACTTCACCAAGACTGAACCTCCTGCACTCGGGACCCTCCCAGGCCTTGCCCTATGGATCTCTTCATCTGGCTGTTCATCTGCATCCTTTATTATATCCTTTAATAAACTGGTAATGGTAAGTAGGTGTTTCCCTGAGTTCTGTGAGCCTCTCTAGCAAATTAATCGAACCCAAGGAGGGGGTTGTGGGAACCTCTGGTTTGCAGGCAAGTCAGACAAAAGTCCAGCTAGGGACCTACTACTTGCAGTTGGCATCTGAGGTTGGGGAGGGACAGTCTCTTGGGACTGAGCCCTTAACCTTATCTCCAGGTAGATGGTGTCAGAACTGAGTTAAATTGTAGGACACCCAGCTGGTGTTGCAGAGAATTGCCTGTTATAGGGGGAAAAAACCCCACATACTTGGTGACCAGAAGTGAAGTGTTCTGTGTATGTAGTAAAGGAGACATACAGGTGAAAAACTGAGTTTTTCCTAAACGTCAGTGTTTTTCCAATTTTCCCCCACAATCATATGTTTTACATAGCAGGCCAGTTCAAACACAAACACATAGAAATAGATATAAAACAGATATAAGTGTCCTCAAACTCCTGCAGACACATGCGAGTTTGGCCTAGAATACCCCCCCTGAATTGACAGATTAAGTCAAGAGGACAAATGACTTCCTTCCCCTCAGCTTGTGAGATCCTGTGGTCTAAGACTTGGCGACCCATACCTGGTCAGGAAATTAATTAACCTACCACCATCTACCCTCAATCCCATGTCCCAGAGGGCTCCAGAGGAAGAGAGATTCCAGAAGAAAGGCCACACACATTTTAGAGTTCAAAGTAGGTCTCACTGCCAACCCACAGAGCACACAGAGTTAGAAATTTCTCACCTTTTAAAAACACATCTCCTTTGGCCTCAGGCTAGATAAGGATTTTCCTTGGAGAAAGAGGGGCTAGAGAATATTTAGGTCTCCCACTTTGAGTTTCAAGGCCATGGGGCTTAGAACTGGGACAGGGAAGATAGGAAACACTTTCTCCTTGCGAAGTGAGAGTCCTAAATCAAAGTATGGAAAAGAGGCCAAGGGCCCTAGGCTAACATCTGCTGTTGGGTCAGAGCCTGAACAAAACTCAGACCCAAGCTCCGCAACGCTTGGCAGTGAGGAATGAGGGAGCCCACGGGATTAGCAGAGGCCCAACAAAAAACAGCAACAGACATTGAAGAGCTGATTAAAGACAAAAATTTGCTTTTCTACCCCAAGGGATATTACCCTCCTCAGTCAAATTAAGTTGCTTTAAGCCATATCATGTCAAATCATCTTTACAGAGGACATCTTGGAACGTTTCATAATACAAAATTTTTTTAATAGAGTTGAAAATAAGCCAATCGATTTTTGCTTTAGATACTTAGTTTTAAAAAAGAGGAAGTGAGAGAGTAGCACTGACATATATACACTACCAAATGTAAAATGGATGGCTAGTGGGAAGCTGCTGCATAGCACAGGGAAATCAGCTCAATGCTTTGTGAAGACCTAGAGGGTGGGATAGGGAGGGTGGGAGGGAGACACAAGAGGGAGGGGATAGGGAGATATATGTATACCTATAGCTGATTCGTTTTGTTGTACAGCAGAAACTAACACACCATTGTAAAGCAATTATACTCCAATAAAGATATTTTTTCAAAAAAGTAAAAAATAAAATTAAATTAAAAACTGAAAAAAAAAAAAAAAAGAGGTCCAATGTACCATTTGGTTGAAATACCATGTCCCTGTCAGGCTTGTTTCTACTCAGGGAGGGGACAAATGAAGAGGTGGGAGGACAGAGGCAAGGAGTGCTTCTGCAAGCTTTTCCCATGTTGGGGTGATGCTCCGGGTTTATAGCAGCCTGCTGATGAGGGCTGCGTGTCCGGGCAGCTCTCAACACCCAGCTCAAATAAACAGGCCGTCATGGCAAAGGTCCCAGGGAGTCAGACTCAATCTTCCCTCTGCAACATATTCAAGGAGCACAGAGGAGTTGGCTTACAAATGACATAACGCAGGCAATAAACAGGCCACCGAAGTCAGGAGCAGCTTCTCACCACGCCCTTTCTCAGGCCCTGGGCTCTGCTTCATTCTCCTCCAGTCCCCATTCTCCATCTCTAATGGAAAAGGTGCCAGGATATAAACTACCTTTCCCTCAGCTACTTTTTCTTCCCATAGACCCTTCTTAGCCCCTGTTCCTTTCAGCAGTGGTACAACTAAACTCGGGGAAATATACACCCGGGGCACTTTTTGGTCCCAGGAATCTCTTAGAGCTCTAGTTTTTTTTTTTTTCGGCCGTGCCACATGGCTTGTGGGCTCTTAGTTCCCTGACCAGGGATCAAACCCGAGCCCGAGGCAGTGAAAGCGCAGAGTCCTAACCACTGGACCACCAGGGAACTGCCATTAGAGCTCTAGTTCTAATCTCCAGAACGTTTCCAGACCACCTCATTATCTCCAGATGGAAGCTCTGCTCATCCAACCACATCCTTGAGACCCAGCCCAGAGCCTCCCTCTCCTGTGCGGTGGCTCACTCGCTCCTGTCTCCTTCCAGCCACGCAAGTCAGTCGCCTTGGCACCTCAGGTAACCGCACCCTGCTTCCACCCTCTTAATATTCGGAGAACAAGCACACCCAGGCCAAGCAAGACTTCCAGAGAAGGAAGAGAACCCAGGCTGTCAGAAGACAAACCCAGGTCTGGAATGGAAGGAGGTTTCCAGTGCATCCTGAAGCCTGGATGTGAATTAACTGAGAAGCAGACAGGGGAAGAAAAGTCACAAGAGAAAAATTTGCATTCTTTTAATTGAAGGAGAAAGGGGACTAGAGAGGAAATGCAGCCAGGGATGATGGGGGTTCCATTTCTAGTTTCTTTGGTACAGGGAAGATTCGTGTAAATTTAGCTATGTCCCCGTTGGGCCCTGCAGTCAACTACATTTTTTTGGCAGAAGGAAAAAGATGATCAGTGGATTAATTGAATGATGCCTAGAGATAGCCAAAAACTAAAGCCTCAAACAGCTGCAGTCAGCATTTCCAGAGTACTTTTCATTTCTGCGAAGCACATGGAGTTAGTCGTCTCCCTCCAGTGCTGATTGGTAAATCTCTAAGTAATCACAGGACCTCTGCCTGTCAGCAGATCTTTTCCAACTGAGGAAGACACGTAGTGGCCAACCTTAGGGATCCCACAAGGCCACCACCCCAGACAGGGTCAGAGCTCAAGTTAGGGGCTACCTCCTGCAATGCGGACTCAGACTATGGAGCTGAGCTGTTTAACAGAGACATGCTAACTCCTCTGAATGCCACAAAGTCCCCACATCATCGTGTTGGGGATGTCTCCATACCTCCCAGATGTGGACAGCAGGGTGCCCATCTATCTGCAAGAGGCACTAAAATTATGCTCTTTCATCCTCCCTGAAAAGTGAAAAGAAATCAGGCCAGGAGCTCAAAGAGACAACATTAACATAATTTATTAAATTCCCACACAAAGAACATGCCACAGGAAAGAATATCAGAACTGGAAGGGCTCATGGAGATTATCTGGTCCAGCCCCCTCGTTCCACAAATGGGAATGGCGAGAAGAACACCAGAACACGATGGACAAAGCCAGCATGGGAGCTCAGCCCTGATGCACAGAAACCACAGACTTAAGGCTTCTGGTTTTGAGCCAAGTAGAACTTAAAGACTTAATGTTTATTTTTCATTTTTCTGTGTCCTACGGTACCACATTCTGATGCTTATCTCCTCCTTAAGGCTGCAGGAAGAGCCCTAAAGAAATTCGATGAGTGGCAGGTTCACTCAGAGCTAGGGTAACAAACTGACTGTGGAGCAGAGGGGTACAGAGGGGTTAAGGGAAGAATTCAATCCCTCCTGATTGCTCTCTTTCCCCCAAACAACAGACACTCAGACCCAGATGCTTCAGGGCGAATATATCAATACTTGCCTTCCTGAGGTTTGGAGGAGGAAGGGAAAAGCAGCAGGAAAGAGAGAAAAAGACTATGACATCATTCTGAAATCCGACAAATCCACTGGGAACACTCTTTTGCCTCTGTGGAGCAAATCCAAACACCGCAAGAGAAGGCTGCAGAACTCTGAACTCTTGGTATTTAATCAGTTGTGAGCTGTAAGCAAAACCACCAATAACTTAGCGAAATAAATACCGTGAGAGTTTCTTCGCTGAGACTGATGTAACCCAGTGAAAACAGTTTTTAGGCTCTGAGTCGAGAAGAATGAGGTGTATCTTGCTCCGCAACTTAGGGGAAAACCCTAAGAGATTCTGGGACTCTTCGCAGCAGACAGAAGTTGCCCGTAACTGTCCGTGGCCTCACAGAACCTTTCTGCTAAGAGCTACTCCCTGAAGGACATTCCCCCTCCCCAAAAGACAAGGCCGTCCGTCTAGTCAAAGTTGAGGTTCACAGGCCATGACAGGTAGCCCCACTGTCTGTCTGCAGGAGGCCCGGGTCAGCATGGGCTGAGGGTGGAGCAATTAGAAAAACAAACAGTTTGTTGCGAAGAACTGAGCTGTGTTTAAGGAAGGAACTTCATGCCCCCGGGACACTCTCCAATCACTGCTGACATCTGTGCCTCCAGCCTCGAGGGCTGAGGTAGATCTTGTCCCCTCTCCTGACCTGCGGAGGGCCTGGCTTCTGGGGCAGAATAACCGGCCCGGGCTACAAACTCCAGTCTACAACAGAAGGGAGGCTCTGCTACAGAGAAAAATAGTAACTATGGGAATAAGGCTACTGCCCTGGGTCCTGTAAGCAGGATATCGCTGGCCTCCAGAGGCTGCAGTGTCCAGAGGGGGAGCTCATCCCCCGTCCGCCCAGCGTAGAGGACGGGCGTTCGGAACCATGAAGGGAGCAGTCGGGAAGTCAAAGTCAGGGCCGGCAGCCTCCAGGGGTGGTGGGCTGCTCCTCAGGCCAGAGGCACCAGCAACAGCAGCATCTTGTCTCCCTCAGCTCATGTTTCCACCACTCGGATGAGAGGCATGGGCTTTGGGCTGGGGGGCTTGGCGATCCTAACGCGGAAAAGAAAGTCAGAAACACTGAGTGCCCTGTTGTTGCCCACCCTTCACAGAGCCGCCCCTCCAGTTTGCCTCTGGATTCTACCCTGCAGGGCCCGCTGATCTTGGTTCTCATGCCTTGAAATAGTAATTGTCGGTGCTAAGAGATTAGGGGACCGGTACTTTTGTCTGGTGGCAGGGGTGGGGAAAAGAGAAGGTGCAGCTGAACACCTTAGGAGTGGGTATGGCTGTGATTCTTGATTTTTTTTTCAGTCTTGGACCTTTTTGTCAATCTCTTGGAAACAAAAGGCCCTCTCCCTGGAAATATGCCCTTACTATACATTCACAATTTTTGCATACAACTTCAGGGGGTTCAGATGCCTCTAGTACTGTTCATGGGCCTCTTTGGGGTTCTGGTATCAGGCTCTACTCTAAGCTGGTTAGAAAGTGGTTCAGGTGGAGAATGGGTCAGATTCGATACTGAGAGAATGAAGCTGGGTTTAGAAGAGCCTCATCCTGGCCTTGGCACTAAAGGTCTCCTTCCCACGGCTCTGTCCCTCTTTCCTTCACTTCCTACCTGGGGCCCACTCCATTCATGCCCACTCACCTGCCCAGGTTCTCAGTCTTGGTCCGGTTCTGGGTGCTGAAGTTGCCATGAGTGATTTGTTTCTCTATCAGGTGTTCCATCCGGTCGTGCATCTCTAAATTCTGTAACACAAGTTATGAGATTAGAATTGGGCTTCCTCTGGTTTGCCCCGTGCCACATTTAACCAGTTCATTCTGGTCTCCACCTCTGTGCGCTGCTGTCACCGCCACCCCTACTGTGTGTGCCACCAGGATGCCCTCTCCCTCCAGTACTTGCTCCAGCCTCCTTCCCTGAAGGCGTGTTCTCTCAATAACTGTGCAGCACTGATCCTCTCCTGTAAATCCTCTCTATACATTTCCTGCATGTAATTTCCTATCGTCTGCTGAGATATTTACTTATGTTTGTCCATATGCTTTTCTATAAAGTATTCTTAGGTATTTTTTAAATGTATTTTATCTATAAATCTAGACTGCAGTCTCCCTGGAGATAAACAACCCTGTCTCCCATTTCTTTTTATCTCCCCCACTAGCTGGGACCCTCACACAATGGCTGCAAAGCAATCTCAGGTAGTCAGTCAATGGACAGGAAGGGCCCTGAGGTATGGTAGGAATCAGACCAAGAACTCATTAGCTAATCGAGCCCATCGCCTTAGCCAAGGAGAAGACTCCACCTGTAGAATGCATCCTCCTTCAAAGCTCAGCTCCACTGTCAGCTCCCCTGCCAAGCCCATATAGTCAGAATGAAGGGCCAGCCTCCATGCTGCTATGTGGCACAGGGCTTGCACCATGAGGATATATCCTTTCAGAGTGGGGACAGGTCTTACCATTGTTTGCAACTCCCTGAAGAGTCTTAGAAAACGTTCACTCAGCGGAACTGAAGATCATCCAACCACCCCAGCTACTCACTTCCGAGCAGCAGCTAGACCGGATCGAGACCCCCTCCAGGATCTCCCCCGCCCTATGTCCAGTTTTTTCTTCAAGAGTCTGCTCCCTTCCCAGGGCTGCCCAGAACACACACCTCGGCTTCCAGGTAGGCAATCTTCTCCTTGAGCTCCTGGATGGCAGTGTCCTTTGACTGTATCACAGCTTTTGAATTCTGGAGCTGCAAAGATGTGGCAGACACTGGAGCTTGTTCTGAAATGACTCATTACATACTCATTGCACTTTGCCCCGCTGCCTGCGGGGAGCCAGCAGAGACAAAGGGCAGAGTTTTGCACCTCTCACGTGGCTGGCTTAGCTTTTCTATAAAAGCCTTGTTTCAGTCAGTGTTAAACTCTTGATTACCCCAGGTGTGGGGGCAGGGGTTTGAGGGGAACACGACCCTGATAATCCAAAGTAATGGATGATTCAAAACCCCTTCCATTTGCCTTTGGGAAATACAAATTATGTATTGGTTCAAGAGATATTTATTGAGTGCTTACCATATGACAGGCCCTGTTCTAGAGAATGGGCAACAGCAGTGAACAAGACAGAAAAATCCTAGCTCTCATGGAGCTGACATGCAGCAACTATGCCCTCCCAATTAGGGTATCTTAAATCCTCAAAACGATTCTACAAAATGGCGTATTCTGAGTGTGCTACCCTAGCTCAGGCAAGGGAAGGCAGAAAATGTGCATGAGGTGCAAAGGCTGAAAACCTACACACAGATGAGTGAGTTTATTGGGACTTAATTACTCATTTACCAGCACTCTTCAAAGTGTGGGAGAGAATAACCTTGTCCTTCTCCCATGGGAACGCACAAGGCAAATAACCAAAAAAGTAGGGGAAAGATGGGAGAAAAGCAAATCCCAATCACCCTAACCTAGTAATCGGTTGCCATAAATGTTTTATGGGACACTTAATGAATATAAGCCAAGATACCCAAGATAATAAATCAATAAAGGTGTAGGCTTGACAGGAAAACAGGGCTAGACAATGTGGAAACTTCCAGAGGGGGTAACCCAGAGTAGGGTAAGATCTAACCCTGCTTACCTGCTCTATCATTTGTCGGACTTTCCGCTGCTGGCTCTTAAGCATGTCATCCAAGTGGTGGATCTTCTGCCGCAACCCAGCCACTTCCTTTTCCAGGTTAGCAGTTCTGGGGATTAAGACCAGAAGGCTGAGGCAAGGGGAAAAGATGCTTTCTCCACCCAGTCACAGTAAGGGCCTTGGGCTCAGGGGGTTTCGATCAGGCATGATTCCCTCTGCCTGATTCTCCAGTGGTCTGCTGTGAGGAGGAGGTGATGGGACACCTTAGAACAACACATCAGAAGCATCACTAGAGATCATCTAGTCCAAATAAGGGAACCGAGGCTCGGAGAGGTTAGAAAGGATAAGTCATTCTGGATAGTTCTACGGATAAAACTAGAGCCAATAGGTAGATGTTTCAAGGAAGGAGTTCTTATATTAACACAGGAAAGACTTTTTCAGTATTAAAGTTGTCAGAAAGTGGACTGCCTCGTGTGTAATGAACTCCTCCTTCCTGGAAAGATTCAAGTACAAGCTGGGATTATGATACCCTAGACCATCAAGCTTTAGCAGGGATTTTATATCAAGAGGGAGATAAGATTTGAGGACCCTTAAAGCCTCTTCACACAAGTCCATTTCTAAGTCTCCTGGTTCCCAGACACTGCTGTTTCCTTTGCCTCTTCTAAGCAAACTGGGCCAAGATCTCCAAAGGTCAGGCGGCTGGGGAGAGTGTCCAGGAGTTCAGAGCGCTGAAGAATTGCTGGTACCCATTACCCTCTGGGTCTGCCTGAGGAAACAGACAAGCGCCCACTGCTAGAAGATGGGCAGTGCTCGGCGTGGGGGACAGTGCAATCTGAGCCTCCAAATTCATCCTTCCTAAGCTTCAAACATTCTAAGTTGTCACCCTCAGCTCTCCAGCGCCCTATTACTCAGTCTCCTTTTATTTAGAAAATCAGCATTTATGATGCATAGCTGTCACTTGCCATCCCCAAGTCTCGGTTTTGGATTATCTGGTCTTTTGTGTTTCTCCTGCTCCTTCCACTCAGTCTCCTGCCCGTGAGCACCTCCACCATTGAGGAGGGAGTGCTGAGTAATTTAAAGCAATTCTGGGGCTTCCCTGGTGGTGCAGTAGTTAAGAATCCACCTGCCAATGCAGGGGACACGGGTTCGAGCCCTGGTCCGGGACGATCCCACATGCCATGGAGCAACTAAGCCTGTGCGCCACAACTACTGAGCCCGTGCACCACAACTACTGAGCCTGCACTCTAGAGCCCTTGAGCCACAACTACTGAGCCCTCGTGCCTCAACTAATGAAGCCTGTGCGCCTAGAGTCCATGCTCCGCAACAAGAGAAGCCACCACAATGAGAAGTCCGTGCGCCGCAATGAAGAGTAGCCCCCTCTCACCGCAACTAGAGAAAGCCAGCGCACAGCAACGAAGACCCAATGCAGCCAAAAATAAATAAATAAATGTATACAAAAATAAAAAATTTTTTAAAAATCAAGCAATTCTGCTGTGAAGTCTGAAAGAAGGCTACAATAAGATGTCTGCATTTTTCATGCCAGGCAGGCCTAAATCAAGGATATCCCAAAGGAGAGAAAAGGACCCCCCAGAAGACTGAGGGGTCCAAGAAGGCAAGGATTGTGTCGGTTCATCTTGGAATTCCTTAGAAGGCCCTTCAGGTAATGTCTGTTGAACTTAGAAAGGTCCAACTTATACAATGAAGTCCAGACCAATATACTAATGTTAAATTTGATTTACCGGGACTTCCCTGGTGGCGCAGTGGTTAAGAATCCACCTGCCGGCGCAGTGGTTGAGAATCTGCCTGCTAATGCAGGGGACACGGGTTCGAGCCCTGGTCTGGGAGGATCCCACATGCCGCGGAGCAACTAGGCCCGTGAGCCACAACTACTGAGCCTGCGCATCTGGAGCCTGTGCTCCACAAGAGAGGCCGCAATAGTGAGAGGCCCGCGCACCGTGATGAAGAGTGGCCCCCACTTGCCACAACTAGAGATAGCCCTTGCTCAGAAATGAAGACCCAAAGCAGCAAAAATAAAATTTAAAAAAAAAAAAAAAAAAATACTCCCCCTGCCAATGCAGGGAACACAGGTTCAATCCCTGGTCCAGGAAGATCCCACATGCTGCAGAGCAACTAAGCCTGTGCACCACAACTACTGAGCCCGTGCTCTAGAGCCTGTGAGCCGCAACTACTGAGCCTGCCCGCCATAACTGGAGGCCATGCTCTGCCACAAGAGAAGCCACCGCAATGAGAAGCCCACGCACTGCAATGACGAGCAGCCCCTGCTCGCCACAACAAGAGAAAGCCCGCATGCAGCAATGAAGACCCAATGCAGCCAAAAATAAATAAATTTATTAAAAAAAATTTGATTTACCATCTGAGATCTACTATATTACTTGCCAACAGTGTAAAAAAATTTCTAAATTTGTGAAGGTCCAAGAATGGCTCAATCTTTGCCCTGTAGGTTTCACTGGTCTGGGGCCTCTGATCCCCTCTGATCAGAGGGAATTCGCAAAATCCTCTAAGCCTGGAGTAGAAAGGATCCCAGAGATCCCCTAGATGCCACTGCTGACAGGTGGGTCTCAGTTTCTGAGATGGTTCAGATGAAAGAAGTTCAGTAGCTCTCCACGAAGCTGCTCATTTTATTTTCATCTGCACGACTTGTGAGGAAAGTATTCAATTTTACCCTCAGATAGTTTACAGTTGGTCTTTGTTTAGGGGCGGAGTAAGCTGTGGTGTAATAATACCACTTCCACATCCAGTATGCCAACCAAGGAATGATGTGCCACAAAGGCAGACACTTTACCAGCTCCTGCTTGACCCTGGCTCTAAAACTGTAGAAGCCCTTTCTTCAGGTTATTACTCCCTGGAAAATGAGCTCCTTGGAGATGGCAGCCTCCCCAACAGTATCTCCCTGGGAAGGGCCCCACACTGAGCAGACACACGGTGAGTCAGAGCTGGAAAATGTGACATCAGCACCAGCTTCCTCCCCAGGTCTGTGCCCTCCCTTCCCTGCACCCCAACCTCACGGTGAACCAGAGTCCTTACTTTTCTTGTTCTGCTTGGCAATCAACCTTCTTGCTCCGAAGTTCCTCCAGAGCTGTCTCCCCTTCCCTGACCTTCGCTAGTAAGGCCTGATGCTCCTGGATGGGCCAAAGGGAAGAAAATCCAAGATGAGGAGATGGCGACAGTTCCTGCGTTTGGGGTGAGATGGGCACTAGGGCTGGCAGTCAGCCCCTGCTGGGCCTGGGACAGCTGCCAAAGAGCAGCAGCCCAAGCTGGTTTGATGGGGCACTCTCCCCTGTCTGGGATAACCCTTCCCACCCCAGCACACAGAAACTTCTCAGCCTCACCCAGCTGCCCAGAGGGAGAGTCTGGCCCTGCATTACCCAGGCCCCCCTGCCAACTATGGCTACCAGTCCCCAAGAAACCAGGCTGAGTGGCTCCTGAAGAACCATCTTTAAAGGCCAAAGGGCAGCTATACAAGAACCCGCCTGAAATGGAAATGGGTTCAACTCTAGTTGTCAAGGGCTAAGTTAGACAGAGAAAGACCTTCCCATTCCTTAAGGGCTGAAAGGTCCTCGAAGGTATTTGCCAAAGGAAGCTATGAAACGTGATTTTCTGGAGCTGCTCAGAGAAGGACAGTCCCTGCGACCACCTCAGTCAATCCCCAGGCGCCTTCCGGCCCAGGAGTCTGAGTGCTGAAGAGCAAGACTCCAACAGTTACCGTCTCCATTCCCAGAAAGCATCTCTGCAGCTCCCCGACTTCCGCCTCCTTCTGTTCCACTCTGTCCTCTGCTCTCTGAAGGGCCACCTGATTCTGTTCTGCTTCTCTCTGGTACCGACTGAGTGTGACCTGTGACACAGGATGGGGATGCGTTAAGCATGCAGAGGGACAAACATGGATAAAAACCTTAGGAAAAAAAAACCCAGAGGGGGACTGCCCTGGTGGTCCAGTGGCTAAGACTCCGTGCCCCCAATGCAGGGGCCCCGGGTTCAATCCCTGGTCAGGGAACTAGATTCCACATGCTGCAACTAAGCGTTCATATGCCGCAACTAAAGATCCCACACGCCACAGCTAAAAATCCCACACGCTGCAACTAAGACCCAGCACAGCCAAGTAAATAAATAAGTATTAAAAACAAAAAAAAGCAGGAATCTGGGTGCAGTGATGGGAGAAGGGAGGCAACCCTGATGAGCACACCGCTGTCTCCCACTCACTGTTCCAGGACCACTCAGGAGACTAGCAGATTAACTCCACTTGCAGGGTTAATTGTCACATAGTTGATCAAGCTCTACTTTAGAGTGACACCTGGAACGCACAAGCACCGCTTTCCAGATGGATGACTTCGTCAGCATCCCCACCAGCCCTGCAGTGCAAGCCACCCAAGCTTAACCCAGTGTTTCAGCTTTCCTCCTCGTGCAAACACAAAAAATCTAGGGGAGGCGATCTCCATGTTCTTCCTTCTGTCTCCCACTCTTCCTCATCCTCACTTCCAGTAATACTGGAAAAGCCAAAATGGCACCCAGAAGGGCTACTAGCACCAGGAAAAATTCGCTCTTTGTCAAAGATGATAAGCCAATTTGGAAAGGAGAGAAGCAGAACTTGTAGTGAAAAAGTAAGAACTTGCCTCCTTTCCTCCCACGTGCATTTTGCCAACTCCAGTCATCCTTCAATCCTTCAGGTCTCAGCTTAGACACCCCTTCTTCTAGGGAGCTCTGAGCTCCAGTGAGGAGCCCTTTCTTGTGTGTCCACAGAAGACACACAGCCCTTCCCTCTTATAGCACTGAGCAGATTTTGCCCGGTCACTTGTGTGCACCCCCTAGGAGACCATCAACTTCATGACGGCGGAGACCTGGGGCACCGTTACCTTTCCAGAGCTCAGCACAACACCGAGCACACAGCCACCGCTCCATAACATCATGAATAGAATTGATGGTCATCTAGTCCAACCCTCTCCTTTCACAACTAAAGATCAACTGACCTATTCAAGGTTACACAGCCAATGAATGACAGAACCCGGTTACTTAATCATCTATTTCAATGCTTCCCAGATACCCCATATTGACTCCCCAGTTAAAAAAAGAATCCAAGTAGCCTCCGGAAAGCCTAACCAGACCTGGTAAAACAGAACACCAGCAAACAGTCTGTCTGGCTCCTCCCAAGTCAGAATCAAGGAGAAGAAAGCAAAGCACAGGATGATGTGTGATGGGATGTGTCCATGCTACACACAGCTCTGTCCAGAGCAAACTCACGGCAAATCCCTCCTAACGGCCAGGAGCCAGTAGAACGAGAAACCATGAGGTTTTCCTCATGGTAATTGACAACCTTGCCCTTCCTACCCCGCATATTCAGAAAAGGAGACCAGAAAGTCTAATTCACCAGGAGAGACAGAGAAAAGGCTTCAAATGTCTCATATTAGCCTGGAACAGGCCAGTCCCATGGGCAGGAATGTAAAAATAAGGCCTCTCGGGTTTCCCTGGTGGTGCAGTGGTTGAGAGTCCACCTGCCAATGCAGGGGACGCGGGTTCGTGCCCTGGTCCGGGAAGATCCCACATGCCGCAGAGCGGCTGGGCCCGTGAGCCACGGCCGCTGAGCCCGCACATCCGGAGCCTGTGCTCCGCAACGGGAGGGGCCACAACAGTGAGAGGCCCGCATACCGCAAAAAAAATAAATAAATAAGGCCTCTCATTTCTGTACACAAACATTGCACCCAGGTTGCTGTGTGCTTGGAGTACAGCATTAACGGGCCGCAGATGATCCTCACACCCAGCTGTAGGATCACAAAGGAAAAAAACACACTCCTCTGCCACATCAGTCCCATAGCTCCAGCCAGCTCTGCCCTAAGGGAACCTCTTAATCATAAGAGGGTGTGGTGACCTACCCCAACAGTGGGAGAAACCCAAGGAGCATCTCCTATCGCAGGTGGGTGTTGCATGCCTTGGGGTTAAAGGGCAGCCCCCTGTAAGAAGCCATGGGCGTGTGGTTAACAGCTGTCAAGGGTCTTCTAGCCTTGGGCTTTTACTCAGGACACTTTTGCTCAAGCTTTGAAACCCAGGGCCAGCAGAGCCCCCTGTGTGCTGCCAAAACCAACCAGTACTTCACAGTGTCTCTCAATGTAGAAATTTCTTTCTAAAATTCACAGTCTGGTCAGTGCTACAGCCTCGACCTCCCCTTCCTCCTGTTCTACTCCAAGAAGGTAAGGAACAGCTGGTCATTGAACCAATTCATTGTCAACCAAATTATACAAATTGTGGAATCTGAAATAGATACAACAAATTCCTTTACTGCACAGCTACTCTGTTCTGAGACAAACTAATCTTAGTAGTACCCTAAGCCCAAATTATTTAGGATAAGAAAACCCACGTGTTAAATTGATCACTAAGAAAAATACAGGATATTTTTTATTTCTAAAACCCTTTTGAATAATAAATATACTTACATATATTACCTCACTCAATCCATACATCAAATCTGTGAGGTATATTTCATGACCCCTTTTTACAAAAGTTGAAACCGATGGTTAGGGAGGTTAAACTACTCACTCAGGTAAGACTTCGACTACTCTTGAGGCAGTTGATCACTCTCACTGCCCTTCGTCCTCACCCTCAATACAACTCTCAAAATTCCTTCTCTTAGGGAATTCCCTGGCGGTCCAGTGGTTAGGACTCCACGCCTCCACTGCCAGGGGCCCGGGTTCGATCCCTGGTCAGGGAACTAAGGTCCCGCAAGCCGTGTGGCGTGGCCTAAAAAAAAAAATTCTCTCTCTTAGTCCATAAAACAGAAGAGTTCAGGCTGGGATTCCTCTTTCCACCAGACCCTGGCAAGCCTGGGCAGGACAGAATCCTATGATTACATATTTCTGACCTAAAAAGTACTTTAGGTGTGGGTGGACAATAGCAGATAACAGAAGGTTACTCTCACATAGAGCAGCTATAGGAAAACTGCTCTGTTTGCCCAGTGAACCTCATCTTATACCCAAAGAATTGCCTGGAAAGCATGGATGATGTCACATACTTTTAATAGTGGGGGGCTTTCTCTACAGAGAGATTTTTATATTTTTTTAATCTTCTACAATAACCTAGTATTATTTTTATAACAATAATTGAGATACTCACTCAAGATCACAGAGCTCTGGGCAGGAGTAGGGATAAATTGGGAATTTGGGATTAACCGATACTACTACTATATATACTGTAGATAAACAGCAAGGACCTACTGTATAGCTCAGGGAACTATATTCAATACCTTGAAATAACCTATAATGGAAAAGAATCTGAAAAAGAATATATATACATATATATGTGTATATATATGTGTGTATATAACTGAATCACTTTGCTGTACACCTAAAAACAACTATACTTCCATTTAAAAAAAAAGATCACAGAGCTCTGTGTTGTAAAGCCAAGTCTTGATCTAAAGTCCCCTGACTCCATGGGCACAGTTCTTCCTAAGACCACACCAATTCATCCACTCATCCTGTCCACACTTAAGAGGCACCCACCTGATGCCAAGCGTTGTCCCAGACACTGGGGATGCAGTGGTGCACTGGACAGCAACAATCCTTGCCTGCATGGTGCCTAGAGCCCAGCAGTCCTTATAGAAAGGACTTCTGAAGTACCTGCTCTCCCAGACCAGCATCATCACTCTGCTCCAGTAGAGCAGAGACTCAAGATCTAGCCTTAGACAACAAAAACTATAAATATACAGGAAAGGGCAAAGCAGACAGGAAGTGCTCCAGGCTGCAGAGCCTAGCCTTTCCAGTTGATGGCACTCCAGCCAGGAAGACTTCATCTGCACCTGTATCCAGCGGCCCAGCCCTTAGGGCACCTTCTCCCCAGATCCCAAATCTCACCTCAAAATCCACACGGTCTGACTGGTGCTGCCGCTCAGCCTCCTGCAGCTTGACAAGCAAGTCCTGCACGGTCCTCCTCAAGCTCTCGACATCTTCATCTATATAGGTGTCTACCTGCAGCCAGAGGAGGGAAGGGAAGGTGAAGTTACTATGTTTGTGACTTGGTAAGACAAGGTCCCCCCGACAACGCACACTTGTTTGGACCATCTTGCTCAGACCACCCTCACAAAAGAATTCACATCGCACAAGGGGAGAGTTAGTCAGTCATAGGCACCAAGGAGTTCTGAGTTATTCATATGAAAACACTCTCATACCTTAAAGAACTCAACTAGTTTCCAATCACCTGATTATTTTAGGACACACTGTAGTAATTTTTATACATGTATCAACTGATTAATGAACAGGTATGTTTATGCCGTTCGCATGTGTCTGTCCTGCTTCCATCAGACTAGAGCTCTCTGAGAGCAGGGACCATGTTTCGCTTTGGACTACAGTTCCCCAAGGGCAGGGACTGTGTCACACTCATCATGAGGGGCATGTCCCAAAGGCACGTCTTCTGTGGTTCTCTGCACTTAGCACAAAGATCAGCAGATAAAGGGTTACTGACAGATGGGCAGCTTAAGGCAAAAGCACCCAATAAGTCCAGGAATCTGATTCGATGGAGGAAAAGGTGTCTCACTGAGGTTACTGTGAGTCTCTCCCCCAGGCACACCCAAACTGGCATGTACGCCTCTTGCCCCCATCTCTGCTGCACTTCAGTTACCAGCTCCCTTGAGTCTGACAGAAAAGTCCCTCCCAGTCTTGCACAGTGGGAAATAGCAGCACCTTCAAACCAGAGCACAGAGCTCAGCTGGAAGGAGGGGACAGGGTCCCTGGGTGGCTGTGTTATCACTGAGTCCTGTGGGCCTTGTTTCTCTATCTGGGAAGCAGCGAAAAGACTCCTTACCACGCCCTGCCTTACAGCCTGCCTCAAAACTAAGACAATATCCGGTAGGGCTTGGAGCTTGTGAGAAGAAAGGCTGAAGAGATAGTGACAGGTGTTATTATAACTTGTTGCCAACAGCATATTTGCCAAATATGGTGATTCGGGGAAGGGAAACATCCAAACTGCACATCTAAAGTAAGTAGCTAGAATCACAACATTCCAAATCCAGCCGTCAGTAAGTATTCTGGTCAGTTCCCCTATGTCTGCACCTATGCTGCTGGGCAGGTGAGAATGTTTGAAAAGTCTCCTCCTGGAGCACAACTGTTATGTGTTTTTTTCAAATGGCATTCTCATAAGACTCTCTGATGACAAGGAAAAATTTAATACAGTATGAAGAGAAAAAAAGGCAGTTATAAAACTTTACATGCAGGAGCTAGAGACAACAAACCAGATTTTAACACAGCAACATAGATAGAGCCTAAAAACATGGTGTTGGATAAAAAAGGAAAAAACAGAAATACAGCACAAGTCCATTATGAAAATTAAAAACGGGCTTCCCTGGTGGTGGAGTGGTTAAGAATCCGCCTGCCAATGCAGGGGACACGGGTTCAATCCCTGGCCCGGGAAGATCCCACATGCCACGGAGCAACTAAGCCCGTGCGCCACAACTACTGAGCCTGCGTGCCACAACTACTAAGCGCGTGTGCCTAGAGCCCGTGCTCCACAACAAGAGAAGCCACCGCAATGAGAAGCCTGTGCACCGCAACAAAGAGTAGCCCCTGCTTGCCGCAACTAGAGAAAGCCCTCACGAAGCAATGAAGACCCAACACAGCCAAAAATAAAAACAAATAAATTAATTAATTTAAAAAATCATATTTAATAGGCATATTTAAATCATATATTGAATATGTTAGACTGAGTACCTTTTGGTGGGGGGAGACAAAAAAAAAAAAAAGTGAAAGCAGTGAGAGGTCTTTATGGGACCAATGATGATAATGAGCCCTGAACTGATGGGAAGGTCTGATTCAGCTCTGCACTTGAGAGCCAAACAAACCTAATCCAAAAATATACCTGCCCAAGCAAAGAAACAAATGCAACGAAATGCTATATACAGTCTAATCTCAATATCATAAATATATATTTGCACTGAAGGAAAAACAAAGGAAATTTCACCAAACTGGTTTTTCTCTGGGTAGATTACAATTGATATTTTTTTCTTCTTTCAACTTTTCTGTGTTTCTGAATTTCCCCAATTTTCTACAATATGTGTGTCTTAAATTATTATGTAATCACAAAATATATAATAACAAATGTCATTTAAAAAAAAAGTACAGCCATGTTTATTTGTCAATTATACTTCAATAAAGTTGAGGGGGGAAAGAAAGTACAGCTACGGAAGGAAATACTTTGTCGTTATTCAAGAGAATGAGATAGATTTACACATATAAATATGGAAAGAAGGCTATATATACTTTTCAGCTTAAAAAAATAAAAAAGCAAGCAAGAAATAATGTATTTATCATGACTGGAATTGTGAAAAGTATGTGCATATTATATACAGACATTTAGCCATGTATGTATATATGGTGCATGTGTATATATTAGTGTATACACACACACACACATACATATGGCTTTTAAATATGGTTGTCTGTGTATAGAAAAACACTCTAGAACTTTAGACTAGAATATTAGAACTAATAGGCTAAATATTAGAATCACATGAAGCTTTTAAAAGCCCTGATGCGTAGGCCACACTTCAGACCAGTTAAATTACAGTCTCTAGGGATGGCATGCAGATATCGCATCCTTTAAAGCTCCCAAGGCCATCCTAATGGGCAATGAAGGCTGAGAAGCACTGCTCTAAAAGGACCCACCCACGGGAATTCCCTGGCAGTCCAGTTAGGACTCTGCGCTTTCACTGCCAAGGGTGTGGGTTCGATCCCTGGTCAGGGAACTAAGACCCCACAAGCCATGCAGCAAGGCCAAAAAAATAAAAATTAAATAAATCAATAAAAGGACCCACCCACTTCAATCTGTTAACCTTGAATACTTACAAGGAGTGGGATTGGGGGAGGAAAATTTCCGCTTTATATATTTCTCCTTTGTTTGAATTTTTACAGCAAATAAATATTACTCTCATATTTAGTGAGAGAGAGAAAGCAATAAACAAAAGGATCAGGAAGGATCATTTCCTGCCTCTTGGCCAAGCAGTAGTTACCACTATTTTCCCTGTTACCTACCTCGGGTGGGCTGCTATGTGGGGTCAGGGGACCTTGACTAAAGCCATTTGGCTTTTCTAGCACCACCTATTCAAAGAAAAATAGAATTGGTAGTGAAAACAGTCCCAAGCAATCAACTTTGAAACATTCTTCTCCTTGTTTTTTTTTTAATTGAAGTATGGTTGATTTACAATCTTGTGTTAGTTTCAGGTGTACAGCAAAGGGATTCAGTTATACATATATATGTCTATTCTTTTTCATATTCTTCTGCCTTATAGATTATTAAAAAATATTGATTACAGTTCCCTGTGTTATACAGTAGGTCCTTGTTGGTTATCTATTTTATATATAGTAGTGTGTATATTTTCATCCTAAACTCCTAATTTATCCCTCCTCCCTGCTTTCCCCTTTGGTAAACCATAGTTTGTTTCCTATGTCTGTGGGTCTACTTCTGTTTTGTATATAAGTTCATTTGTATCCTTTTTTTTTAGATTCCACATATAAGCAGTATCATGTATTTTTGAAATATTATTCTGCTAAGAGTTCAAATCTTAGATTGAAATAAAGAGGAGAGAGAGAGAGAGAGAGAAGGTGAGAGGAAGAGGAAGAAGAAAAAGAAGGAAGGAAGGAAGGAAAGGAGAAAAGAAAAGAAAAAAGACATCTAGCGCTCTGTGGGAAAATGGAGAAAAGAGGGAGTGGAGAAACATGTGCAGCCTTGAGAGGGAATACTCTATCTAGCCTTGTTGGGAGGAGGAAAGAAACCCCAGGCTAAAACCTTTCAGCAGACTGGAAAATGTGCAGGCACATTCCTCGCAGCCCAGGAAATACAAGCAGCTGTCTGCCATAAACAAAGAGTTTCCTTTGCCCCTCGGGGATCCTGACAAGGTCTGACACAACATAAATCAAAAGGGGAAGCGGCATTTGCTGCAGTTCTTTCCAACCCAAAGCCTGATTAGTCATCATACGACTGCCGTTTTGTGTAAACAAGGTGCCTGGACCTCTGGGCTCTGA
The DNA here is from genome assembly GCF_000442215.2 of Lipotes vexillifer. Classification (NCBI taxonomy): domain Eukaryota; kingdom Metazoa; phylum Chordata; class Mammalia; order Artiodactyla; family Lipotidae; genus Lipotes; species Lipotes vexillifer. The sequence goes on along the minus strand of NW_006787556.1, from coordinate 749,234 downwards.
ACACATTAGGTTCTTCAGTCACTAGACAAAGCACCTCCCACCAGCCAGATGTGAGCTCAGGCAGTGAAAGTCTTACCTCCAGCCAAAGCAAAATGAATTAGGGAGAATCCACCACACAAGCCTAGCACATGCCCAAGACGAAGGGTAATTTTGCTGGCACTAGCTGCTAGGTCACTCTTCCCCTTAGGAGAACGAGGGCAGATCTACTGGAGAAGGACCACTGCAACCAAACCAAAAGCAAATGAAGGAGACACAGCTTGGAATCTAAGGGAAGATGAGGGTGAAGTCATGGAAGAGATAGTTCTGCTCTCCTGGGGATATTTCTATCCTCAAATTTTTGAAGAACTGAAAAACAGGATCCCAGGATCATCCACCCCAAGAGGGATTCTCCAATTTGGTCTAACAAACATTTACTGATGACCTTGTGCATCCCAGACCCTGGGCTGAGGTGTGGGGACACAGAGACGAGGGTCAGGGGGTGAACCCTAACCTGGAGGAGCTTCCTGTCCCAGGGTAGAGATAGCTATAGACACAGACAGTAATAATAGACAAGGACCAAGACTTCCAATTTACACCACAAGCATCACCAAATTAAGCAAGATCAGCTTATGAGAAGTTTGGATTTATAGGTTAATTGTCTCTTTATAAGACTTTGTATTACAAGAAGATTGATCACAGAATCCTTATATATAAGATGGCCTGCCATTAACTTAATAATTTTATTGATATAAATTCAATTTTTGCACATGTTTTAGGAACAGGTGTGCTTGTATGTAGGCTGATTAGTGTGAATACAAGTGTCCATCTGCTGGAGAGCCCTAACAATGTTGTGAGTGCTCAGAGAAGCCAGCATCACTTGTATTCTCGCCTTTCCTGGCAGCAGCATTAGATTCGGCACCCACTGGGTGACTGGTAAATGGTACAACCCCACCTCTTCAGTGGGGACCCAACCATGGACCATTTCCTATTACCTGTATCTCCTGTTGATGGAGAGAATCTCCTGGATTTCCGTCGAGCTTCCTACTTATATCCTCCCGGAGCTTCTGCAGGCAGTTCCTGGCCTGGGAGGAGAGGGCAAGAGGCTTTAGCTTTGGGAAAGAGAGCACACCAACTCACCCACCTTTGTGCCTATCCACAACCCATACTCCTATGAGTCAGGTACTGTTCTAAGTACTGGCTGGGAAAGGAGAGATTCTAGTCAAGTGGGGCAGCAACGCAGTCCCTCCTATACAAGCAACAAGATAATAAAAACCGTGCCCTGGTGTATCTAACATTTTAGTTGTGGAGACACACAACCCAAAAGACAAATAAGTAAAACATGTAATATGTCATGGTGACAAGTGCCAAGGAGAAGCATGAGCCAGAGTGAGGGTTAAGAAAAGTGGGGAGGGGACTTCCCTGGTGGTCCAGTGGTAAAGAATCCGCCTTCCAATGCAGGGGACACAGGTTTGATCCCTTGTTGGGGAGCTAGGATCCCACACGCTGCACCTCAACTGGAGAGGCTGCGTGGCGCAAACTGCAGAGCCCACATGCTCTGGAGCCCATGCGCCACAACTAGAGAAGAGAAAACCTGCATGCCACAACTAGAGAGAAGCCCACGTGCCACAATGAAAGATCCCGCGTGCCACAACGAGGGTCCTGTGTGTCGCAACTAAGACCCTACATAGCCAAAAAAATAAATAAAAGATAAATAAATAAATATGTTTAAAAACAAAAGAAAAGTAAGGAAGCAAGGCTGGCAACTTTAGGTAGGATGACTGGGGGGACAGTGCTAGGTGCATGGTGCTTAATAAGTATTTGTTGATTAATGGATTGGTTGATTAATGGAAGGGTCAGAAATGATATTTACACATGAGGGGGCATGGTGCTTTGGAGATACGATGGGAGCAGAAGGGAGAAAATCAGAACCTACAAAAGAAGGGAGCCAAAAAAATGTGAGGTTCAGAGAAATGACCTAGGTCATTTCCACAGAGGGAAGGGGTGCCCACCTCCTGGATATACTGGACCTCACTCTTCAGCTGGTTAATATTCTTCTCATGGATCATCTTTTCTCCTGACTTCCCCTTCAAGTACACCTGAAATAAAGAAAACAACACTAATTAAGAGACCTCCAATGGAAGCAACCTAAATGTCCATTGACAGATGAATGGATAAAGAAGATGTGGTGTATATATATATACATACACACACACACACAATAGAATATTGCTCAGCCATAAGAAAGAATGAAATAATGTCATTTGCAGCAACATGGATGGACCTAGAGATTATCTTACTACGTGAAGTAAAACAGACAAAGAAAGACAAATATCATATGATACTGCTTATATGTGGAATTTAGAAAAATAAAATGATACAAATGAACTTATATACAAGACAGAAACAGACTCATAGAAAGAAAACAAAATTATGGTTAGCAAAGGGGAAGTGCGGGGGAGGGATAAATTAGGAGGTTGGGATTAACATATATACACTACTATATAAAATAGAGGACTTCCCTGGTGGCTCAGTGGTTAGGAATTCTCCTGCCAATGCAGGGGACATGAGTTCGACCCCTGGTCGGGAAAGATCCCACATGCCACGGAGCAACTAAGCCTGTGTGCTACAACTACTGAACCTGTGCTCTAGAGCCCGCGAGCCGCAACTGCTGAGCCTATGTGCAGCCACTACTGAGGCCTGTGTGCCTAGAGCCCGTGCTCCACAACAAGAGAAGCCACCGCAGTGAGAAGCCTGCACACCGGAACGAGGAGTAGCCCCTGCTCACCGCAGCTACAGAAAAGCTGGCACACAGCAACAAAGAACTAACACAGACAAAATAAATAAATAAATAACCAACAAGGACCTACTGTATAGCACAGGGAACTATACTCAATACTTTGTAATAACCTATAAGGAAAAAGAATGTGAATCACTTTGCTGTACACCTGAAAGTAACACAACATTGTAAATCAACTATACTTCAACAGAAAGAAATCTCCAGTTAAATTAACTCCACATAGGCAGCCTCATACACTGCTGGTGGAAGGGTAAATTGTCACCACCTTTCTGAGTGGCAATTTGGTAATTCCAATCAGAAGACTTAAAACTATATTTACTCTTTGGGGGCTTCCCTGGTGACGCAGTGGTTGAGAATCCGCCTGCCAATACAGGAGATATGGGTTCGATCTCTGGTCCGGGAAGATCCCACGTGCCATGGAGCAACTAAGCCCGTGTGCTACTGAGCCTGTGCTCTAGAGCCTGTGAGCCACACTACTGAGCCTCTGTGCCATAACTACTGAAGCCCATGCACCTAGAGACCGTGCTCCGCAACAAGAGAAGCCACCGCAATGAGAAGCCCGTGCACCGCAATGAAGAGTAGCCCCTGCTTACCGCAACTAGAGAAAGCCCGTGCAGCAACTGAGACCCAACTCAGCCAAAAATAAATAAATTAAATAAATAAAATTTTTTTTAAAAACTATATTTACTCTTTAACCTATCAAATCTATTTCTGGAAATTCTTCCTAATGAAATTAATTTAGCTAAACTAGCATAAATACTCACGTACATATATGCAAATTCATGGAAAGGGGGTTGTAAAAGGGGATTTACACATTTTCCTCTGTATACCATGCTTGAATCTTTAACAACTGAGAAAGTATTTCTTTGTCACTTGCATTATAAAGCACATTCACAAATTAGTAACATATATGCTCAACAAAATATTGTTTATGGCTGCAAAACATGGAAATAGACAAAATGTCCAACAATGGAGGATTAAAGAAATTATGGTATGTGTATACTAGAACACTAAGCACCCATTTATGGATACAAAGATGTTATAAACTACCATTAAAGGTGGGGCAAGCAGGGGACTGCCCTGGTGGTGCAGTGGTTAAAACTCCACACTCCCAATGCAGGGAGCCTGTGTTCGATCCCTGGTCAGGGAACTAGATCCCACAGGCATGCCACAACTAAGAGTTTGCATGCCACAACTAAGGAGCCAGTGAGCCGCTACTAAGGAGCCTGCCTGCCACAGCTAAGACCTGGTGCAACCAAATAAATAAATAAATATTAAAAAAAAAAAGAAGAAGAAGAAGAAAGAAAAAGTAAAAAAAGAAATCATATATCTGATAAGGGTCTATTATCCAGAATATATAAAAGAACCCTTAAATCTTAACAATTAAAACACAATTAAATTTTTAAATGAGCAAAGGATTTGCATAAATATTTCTCCAAAGGAGATATACAAATGGGCAATAAGCATAAGAAAAGATGTCAACAGGGAAATGCAAATTAAAACCACAAGATATCACTTCACAACCACTAGGATGGATATAATCAAAAAGATGAACAATAACAAGTGTTAATGAGGATGTACAGAAACTGGAACCCTCATACATCACTGATGGGAATATAAAATGGAGCAGATGCTTTGGGAAAAAGTCTGGTAGTTTCTCAAAAGATTAAATATAAATATAGAATTACCATATGAGCTAGCAATTTCACTACTGCTAGGTATATATCAAGAGAACTGAAAACATATGTTCACCCAAAAACCTGTACATGAATATTCAGAGCAGCATTATTCATAAAAGATAGTGGAAACAACCCAAATGTCCGTCAATTGATGAATGGGTAACAAAATGTGGTATATTCATTCAAGGGAACATGATTCAGCCGTTAAAAGCAGTGAGTACTGATGTATGTTACAATGTGGCTGAACCCTGAAAATACTGTGCTAAGTGAAAGAAGCCAGACACAAAAGGCCACATGTTGTGTGATTCCGTTTATATGAGATGTCTAGAAGGGGCAAATCGATAGAGACAGAAGGTAGATTGGTGATTGCCAGGAGCTAGAAGGAATGACTGAAAATGTTCTGAAATTAGTAGTGGTGGTGGTTGCACAACTCTGTGAATATACTAAAAACCACTGAATTATACACTTTAACCAAGTCAATTGTATGGTATGTGAATTACATCTCAAAAAGCTGTTTTTAAAAAAGAAATAACAAAAATTGTTTTAATTTTTAAAAATAAGTTCCATAAACACACTTCCCACCAGTCTCCACAACTTCCAGCAGCTAAACATGGACAGTGGATAAGCACCTAGAAAGGTCATCCCATCCATCCCCATGCCCGGGGCCGGGTAGCACCAAAGTCACTACAGACTGACTGTGGTCTCCTGGTGTTAATTAAGATCCTTCCAGGAGATGGCCAGGAGCTAGCATTGCAGGTCTGGTTCTTCCTAGTCAAACCACAAGGTCCCTTTGACAAAGTCAGCAGTTCCCTCTCCCATGTCTGTAGGGAGAAAGAGAGGAGGGAGAAACAGTGGAGGTGAACTAAGCTTACCTTAATGATCTCTTCATGTCCATCATTGGACTCCACCAGTTCTGAGGCCAGAGAATGACCAGATGAGCGGCCGGACACCATGGCATAGGTCTTCCTGCCGGCCTACCGGAGAGAGAGAGAAAAGTGGCTCAGAAACCATACGACAAGCACAGAACTTCTGCCCCTCGATCAATGCAGAAGAACTGCTCCTCAAAAGACTTGAAGGGTTAGTCCGATTTTCCCCTCCAAAAATTCATTTCAGAACCTCTACCAGAAGCCACAGGACGAATACAGCAGCAACAAGGACACAGGACGGGGACAATTAGTTGAAATTGTAGGTTAGTTTTAATTTTAATAGGGGTCTCTCCATCCCCCAAAGCAGTGCACAATGCTGAGGTCAGCTGGGTGTGTCTGAAAGGAGATGCTCCCGGGCAGCAGAGGAGATGGCTCCAGCCAGCGCTGGGATGAGGGTCAGCAGCAAGGGAGGAGAGCTGGTGCAGGGGAGGAGGCCTTGCCCCACCAGAAACCTCAATACCTTCTGGGCTATGCGTTCAAGTGCATCTCCTGCCAGTTCACCTTGGAGAGTCAGCCTGAGAATGTCCACGCTGCCCTAGTAATGACAATGACAGCAACAATAACCTCTTACCTTTATAGTCTACTACCAGTACACATGCACTTTTGCCAGCCCTGTGGAGTGGGCCTTATTATCAGCATTTCACAGGCAAGAAGAGCTGAGGTCCGGGGAGGTGACATCAGCTTATCCAAGATCAGTTCACTCTTAGGTGATAAGGATGTCTCCAGGGACTTTGACAGTGCTCTTTACAATGCACAGAGACTACACAGCACACTGCTCTGTGTGGTTCCAGAGGGGCTATCCTGGTCCTTGGATTACAGGAAGCACATTACATGCACTCTCCTTTCCCCAACCCTGAAGACGGCATCCCTGGATTGGTCATCCCCAATCCAGAATTTCTGCACCTGACAGCCAACCAGGTAGTTATTGATATATAAGACTAAGATATCCTTCCTGAACCAAACCATAGGAAGGTACATGAATCCAAACCCCTATTTCTATGAGCCACACAGAAATTATCCAAATGAAAGCAGGCAATACAATAGATGAGCCTAACTTCAAAGGGAAAAGCAGATGTTCTTTCATAACTCAAAGAAGTTTTAAAAAACACATTGTGAGGAAGATAGAAAACCCGAGAGGGAAAGCATGCAATAAGAGGGAAAAGTGGGGGGCTGGAGATTTGGAGAGAGATAATAACATTAAGAGAGAATCAGCAAGGCAGAGTGGACCAAATCCTGCCAATAACCCATGTTATGTGTACAGGCGGACAAGAGGCTTAGCCACTCTGGGCCTCTGGATCTCACTGGAAAAATAACGGTTGGAATAAGTATCTCTAAGGCTCCTTCCAGCCTTGATATTATGGCAGCATAAAAGAGGAGTATATGCTTCTCCCATCCAACGATGGGAAGATGGGTGCTGAACTAGCCAAGATGAAAGTGACCTTGAGGTCATCTGGTCATAACCTGCCATAAGGTCCGGAAGTATAAATGCCATCTTACTCTTAACACATTTTAAGGAACCCTCCTAACCTTCCAAATGTCTGCTGCAAAGAATGAAAGAAGAAAGAATGGACTCTGCCCAGAGAGTTGGGAGAAGCTTTTCTGGGTAGGCAATAGTCCTTCCTACACAAGAAAGAGTGAATTGGTGGAGAATTAATCAGTCTCTGTAGTCAGCTACTTAACTCTCAGTGTTCTCGCTATAAAATGGGAATACCATCCAACTGAGGGCTTTTGGTTGAAGATTAACTGAAAATGTATGGAGGTTGTTCTCTGCCACATAAGAGGGAGGTACTCAAATATTAGCCTCCTCCCACTTCTCGGAATGAACCCAAATTTCAGAAAAATGGAAGACACTTCCACATGGCCCTTAAGCCTTCCCAATCCTGGCAATGTAGCTAGTTTTACAAAAACACTTAATTCCTACCAAATAAAAGCCGGACCCTTACTGTGGCATTTAAGGCTCTCCACAGTCTGAGTCAACTCACATCTCCTGCTACTGCTCTTCATTGCCCCTGATCCAATACGTCCCATGCCCTCCCACTTCTGTCACACTGCTCTCATCATTTCCTTTGCCTTAAATGTTCTTTACAATGACTATACTACCCAAAGCAATCTACAGATTCAATGCAATCCCTATCAAACTACCAATGGCATTTTTCACAGAACTAGAACAAAAAATTTCACAATTTGTATGGAAACACAAAAGACTCCAAATAGCCAAAGCCATCTTGCAAAAGAAAAACGGAGCTGGAGGAATCAGGCTCCCTGACTTCAGACTATACTACAAAGCTACAGTAATCACTATGGTATGGTGCTGGTGCAAAAACAGAAATATAGATCAATGGAACAGGATAGAAAGCCCAGAGATAAACCCATGCACATATGGTCACCTTATTTTTGAGAAAGGAGGTAAGAATATACAATGGAGAAAAGACAGCCTCTTCAATAAGTGGTGCTGGGAAAATTAGAACACTCCCTAACACCATACACAAAAATAAACTCAAAATGGATTAAAGACCTAAATGTAAGGCCAGACACTACCAAACTCTTAGAGGAAAACATAGGCAGAACACTCTATGACATTATAAATCACAGCAAGATCCTTTTTGACCCACCTCCGAGAGAAGTGGAAATAAAAACAAAAATAAACAAATGGGACCTAATGAAACTTAAAAGCTTTTGCACAGCAAAAGAAATCATAAACAAGATGAAAAGACAGCCCTCAGAATGGGAGAAAATATTTGCAAATGAAGCAACTGACAAAGGATTAATCTCCAAAATTTACAAGCAGCTCATGCAGCTCAATATCAAAAAAACAAACAACCCAATCCAAAAATGGGCAGGCGAGCTAAATAGAGATTTCTCCAAAGAAGATACACAGATTGCCAACAAACACATGAAAGAATGTTCAACATCACTAATCATTAGAGGAATGCAAATCAAAACCACAATGAGATATCATCTCACACCAGTCAGAATGGCCATCATCAAAAAATCTAGAAACAATAAATGCTGGAGAGGGTGTGGAGAAAAGGGAACACTCTTGCACTGCTGGTGGGAATGTGAATTGGTTCAGCCACTATGGAGAACAGTATGGAGGTTCCTTAAAAAACTACAAATAGAACTACCATATGACCCAGCAATCCCACTACTAGGTATATACCCTGAGGAAACCAGAATTCAGAAAGAGTCATGTACCAAAATGTTCATTGCAGCTCTATTTACAATAGCCCGGAGATGGAAACAACCTAAGTGCCCGTCGTCGGATGAATGGATAAAGAAGATGTGGCACATATATACAATGGAATATTACTCAGCCATAAAAAGAAACGAAATTGAGCTATTTGTAATGAGGTGGATAGATCTAGAGTCTGTCATACAGAGTGAAGTAAGTCAGAAAGAGAAGGACAAATACCGTATGCTAACACATATATATGGAATTTAAGAAAAAAAAATGTTATGAAGAACCTAGGGGTAAAACAGGAATAAAGACAGAGACCTACTGGAGAACAGACTTGAGGATATGGGGAGGGGGAAGGGTGAGGTGTGTTAGGGCGAGAGAGAGACATGGACATATATATACTAACAAACGTAAGGTAGATAGCCAGTGGGAAGCAGTGCAGATGTAGAGAATGGACTTGAGGACACAGGGAGGGGGAAGGGTAAGCTGGGATGAAGTGAGAGAGTGGCATGGACTTATATATACACTACTAAATGTAAAATAGATAGCCAGTGGGAAGCAGCCACATAGCACAGGGAGATCAGCTCAGTGTTTTGTGACCGCCTAGAGGGGTGGGATAGGGAGGGTGGGAGGGACACACAAGAGGGAGGAGATTTGGGGATATATGTATATGTATAGTTGATTCACTTTGTTATAAAGCAGAAACTAATACACCATTGTAAAGCAATTATACTCCAATAAAGATGTTAAAAAAAAAAAAAAGTTCTTTCCTCCCACTTTCACCAGGGGCATCTGCAAGTCCCTCAAGAGCTTGCATTCAATTGCCACATCTTCCATGACACTTCCCTACATCCTGTGGGAAACACATACTCCCTTCCCTGAGCTCCCTCTGTATCACAGGGCCTCTGGTGGCACGTGCCTCTCACTTATTTGTGATCCATGAGGAACTACCCCTTCTAACTGTTAACTCCTTGTGGGCAGTTGCCTGCCACAGCCCCTAACAAAGGTAAGTATTTTCTGAATGCATAGTGAGTGTTCCATGACATCTAGGTCAAGAGAACATTACAAAAGAAAGAAGAAAAAATAATTTCAAAATAGCCAGAGTGGCTGCCAACTCTTTTCCCCTAGGATGCAGGCATGCATTCTGATTAAAACACCATCTCAGGAGTTCGCCGGTGGTCTAGTGGTTAGGATTTGGCACTTTCACTGCTGTGGCCTGGGTTCAACCATGGTATTCTAATTGGAAGAGCACAGACAACTAGGCTGGATTTGGGCCCTGAGAGGTCATCTCCTCTGTTCATGTCATCAGAATCCCAGTTGGAGACAAGAAAGAGAGCAAGTTGAAGAAGTACTCAAGGAAATAATGGCTGAAGCTTCCCAAATTTGGCAAAAGACGAATCTGCAGATTCAAGGAGCTCAGCAAACATGATAAACCCAAAATTCATGCCAAGATATATTGTAATTAAACTTCTGATAACTAAAGACAAAGAAAAAATCTTGAAAGCAGCCAGAGAAAAATGACACCTTACCTATAGGGGGAAAGCACTTTGAATAACAACAGATTTCTCATCAGAAACCATGAAGGCCAGAAGAAAATGGGACACTATTTTTCAAGTGCTGGGGGAAAAAAAAGCTCTCAATCTATTTTTTCCCAGGAAAAATATTCATCAGGAATGAGGGGGAAATCAAGACATTCTCAGGTAAAGGAAAACTAAGAGAATTTCTTACCAGTAGACCTACACTAAAAGAATGGCTTTGAAAGTTCTCTAAACAGAAAGGAAACAATAAAAAAGGAAACTTGGAACATTAGGAAGACAGAAACAACATGGATAGCAAAAACGTGGGTTAATCCAATAGGCGTTCCCTCTCTCCTTGAGTTTTCTAAATTATGTTTGATGATTGAAGCTAAAAATTATAACCCCATCTGATGTTATTCTAAATGCATACACAGGAAATATTTAAATTAATTATAAATGGGAGAGGGTAAAGGAATGTAAAGGAAGGCAAGGTTTCTATACCTCACTTAAACTGGTAATACTAGAGCAATCACTACAAAGTCTATACAAAGAAATAATACTCAGAAACACTAAAAATGAATCAAAATTGAATCCTAAAAAGTGTTCAAGTAACCCACAGAAAGGCAGGGAAAAGAAAACAGTGAGGTATCACCTCACACCAAATGAACAGAGAAATGAAGAACAGAGAGAACAAACAACAAACAAAAATAAAATAGCAGACTTACCATACTAATAATTACACTAAATGTACATGGTCTAAATACACCAATTAAAAATCAGATTGGGGCTTCCCTGGTGGCGCAGTGGTTGGGAGCCCGCCTGCTGAGGCAGGGGTGACGGGTTCATGCCCCAGTCCAGGAGGATCCCACATGCCGCAGAGCGGCTGGGCCCGTGAGCCATGGCCACTGAGCCTGCACGTCCGGAGCCTGTGCTCTGCAACGGGAGAGGCCGCAGCAGTGAGAGGCCCACGTACCGCAAAAACAAAAACAAAAACAAAAACAAAAAAAAACAGATTGGTTGGAATTCCCTGGCAGTCCAGCAGTTAGGACTCCACACTTCCACTGCAGGGGGCCCGGATTCAATCCCTGGTTGGGGAACTAAGATCCCGCAAGCCACGTGGCCACGGCCAAAATAAATAAATAAATAAAATAAAAATAAAAAACAGATTGGCAGAATGGATTAAAAAAAAAATGACTCATTATATGCTGTCTATAAGAAATATACTTTAAATATAAAAATATAGGCTGGTTGAAGTAAAAGAATGGGAAAAGATATATCATGCAAATATTAATCAAAGGAATGCAGGAGTGCTGTATTAATATCAGATAATTTAAGCTCTCACTACAAGAATTTAGAAAAAGAACCAAACTCAAAGCAAGCAGGAGGAAGGAATTAATAAAGATAAGAGCATGAATAAATAAAATTTAACACAGAACAACAACAGAGAAAAACCAATGAAACAAAGAGCAGTTCTTTGAAAAGATAGATGCAAATCATAACCTCTAGCAAGACTGACAAAGAATAAAAGAGAGAGTCATAAATACCAATATCAGGAATGAAATAGGATATTTCTACAGATCCTGCAGGTATTGAAAGTATAAGGTAATACTATGAAAAACTCTATGAACATAAATTTGACAATTTAGACAAAATGAATCAATTCTTCAAAAAATACAAACTACCACAGCTCATCTAATATGACATAGGTAATATGAATAGCCTTATAACTATTAAGGAAATTAAAGTCATAATTTAAAACTTCTCGGGAGTTCCCTGGTGACCTAGGGGTTAGGATTCCAGGCTTTCACTGCCGTGGCCCAGGTTCAATCCCTGGTGGGGGAACTGAGATCTCACAAGCGTGTGGCGAGGCCAAAAAAAAAATTCTCAAGAACTATCCGGGCCCAGATGGCTCCACTGAGAATTCTACCAAATATTTAAAAAATTAACACCAATTCTATTTCTACATAATCTCATCCAGAAAATAAGAGGAGGGAACAACTCCAAATTCATTTCATCAGTCTATTCTTATTGTGTGGCACCAAGACCAGACAAAGACCATTTTAAAAAGAAAAAAACAAACAGACTACAAACCAACATCTCTCATGAATACAGAGATTTTACTCTCTAACATTTTGTTAGAACATGGGTAAAAGACATGAAAAGATATTTCACTGAAGAAGATATACAGATGGCAAATAAGCATATAAAATAATGTTCAGCATCATTAGTCATTAGGGAAATGCAAATTAAACCCACAGTGAGATACCACTACACACCTATCAGAATGATTAAAACAAAAAGTACACCAAATGCCGGCAAGAATGCAGAGAAACTGGATCACTCACACATTGCTTGTGGAAATACAAAGTGACACAGCCACTCTGAAAAATAGTTTGCAATTTCTTTAAAAACTAAACATACAACTACCATATGACCCAGCAATTATACTCCTGGGCATTTATCCAAAAGAAATGAAGACTTACGTTCACACAAAAACTTGCACACTAATATTTATAGAAGCTTTATTTGTAATACCCCCAAACTAGAAACAACCCAGATGCCCTTCAGTAGGTGAATGGTTAAACAAACTGTGGTACAGCCATACCATGGAGTGCTTACCATTCAGCAATAAAAAGGAACAAATTATTGATGCATGCAACAAAAATTTCCAAAGAATTATGCTAAATGAAAGAAGTCAATCACAAAAGGTTACATACTATATGATTCCATTTATGTACTGATAATAGTTTTTTGTTTTTTTGTTTTTTTGGGTTTTTTTTGCTGTACGCGGGCCTCTCACTGTTGTGGCCTCTCCCGCTGTGGAGCACAGGCTCCGGACGCGCAGGCTCAGCGGCCATGGCTCACGGGCCCAGCCGCTCCGCGGCATGTGGGATCTTCCCGGACCGGGGCACGAACCCACGTCCCCTGCATCAGCAGGCGGACTCTCCACCACTGCGCCACCAGGGAAGCCCTGATAATAGTTTTGAAATGACAAAATTATACAAATGGAGAACAGATTAGGGGTTGCCAGGAGTTAAGAAGATGGAGATGGGAAGGAAGTGGGTGTGACTCTAAAAGGGCAACCTGAAGTATCTTTGTGGTGATGGAAATATTCTGTCCCTTGACTGTATTTATGTCACTATCCTGATTGTGACAGTGCACTATGGTTTTGCAATATGTTACCACTGAGGAATGCTAAGTAAAGGGTACAGAGATCTCTATTATTTCTTTTAACTGCATGTGGATCTACAACTGTCTTTTTTTTTAAAAGTAATACTTCCAGGGCTTCCCTGGTGGCGCAGTGGTTGGGAGTCTGCCTGCCGATGCAGGGGACGCGGGTTCGTGCCCCGGTCCGGGAGGATCCTACATGCCACGGAGCGGCTGGGGCCGTGAGCCATGGCCGCTGAGCCTGCACGTCCGGAGCCTGTGCTCCGCAGCGGGAGAGGCCACAGCGGTGAGAGGCCCGCATATCGCAAAAGAAAAAAAAAAAGTAATACTTCCAGAGATAAAAATTAAAGAATATAATGAAAATAATTACAATCCTGGACTTCCCTGGTGGCACAGTGGTTAAGAATCCGCCTGCCAATACAGGGGACATGGGTTCGATCCCTGGTCCTGGAAGATCCCACAGGCTGTGGAGCAATTAAGCCCGTGCACCACAACTACTGAGCCTGCACCCTAGACCCTGTGAGCCACAACTACTGAGCCTGCGGTCTAGAGTCCGCGAGCCACAACTACTGAGCCCGCAAGCCACAGCTACTGAAACCCATGCGCCTAGAGCCCATGCACTGCAACAGAGTGGCCCCAGCTTGCCGCAACTAGAGAAAGCCTGCACACAGCAACGAACTCAATGCAGCAAAAAATAAATTAAATAAATAAATACATTTATTTAAAAAAATAATTATTATAATCCTACTACTCCAAAATAGCCACTATTAAAATGTTAGTGTATTCCTTATAATTTTTCTATGTATATTTTTGAAAGGCATACTACTATATACAGTTATATACTTGCTTTTTTCCCCCTTTAATATTTCATCATTAATTTCCATCACATTAAACATTCTTCAGGGACTTCTCTGGTGGCACAGTGGTTAAGACTCCACACTCCCAATGCAGGGGGCCTGGGTTCGATCCCTCATCAGGGAACTAGATCCCACATGTATGCCGTAACTAAGTGTTTGAATGCTACAACTAAGGAGCCCGCGTACCACAACTAAGGAGCCCTTGGGCCACAAATAAGGAGCCCACATGCCACAACTAATGAGCCTGCCTGCCACAACTAAGACCCAGCACAACCAAATAATAAACATTTTAAAAATAAATAAATAAATATTCTTCAAAATTTGCTTTTAATGGCTACTAGTATTCCATGAATAGATCAGACTAATTTATTCAGCCTACCCCCCACCCCAGTATAGGTTCCTATCAACTTTTGCATTTTATTTTTTATATATTTACTTTTTTATTTTAGAAAATATACTTTATTTTGATAGAATGACATGATACACAGCAGTACCTAGATCACCACCAGATTTACTGCCTGGTCCATTACTCCTCAAGCCCAACTTGATTTTCTCTCTTCTTTGCAGAAAAAGAATAGCATTTGGAACAGTTAGACCTTGGCTCAAGCACTGGCTCCCGCTTTTATTTGTTGTGTGTATTAATTTTATTCTCCCTCAGCCTTAGTTTAATAGTTGGTAAGATGGATAGTACAACATTTAAGTGAGAACACAGTGACTAATACACAGTGAGAACACAGTGACTAATACACAGTGACTAACAGACATACAAAAATGCCAGTTCCTCAAATTTGACATAATGCTCCTCTTTAAAATATTTTCCATAAGCATATTCCATATGCTTATAGGTTAAAGTAATATGCCTTGTCACGGAAAAAGATGCACATTAACTCCTACTTCACACTATATACAAACATTAATTCCAAGTGGACTGTAGATGTAAATGTGAAAAGCAGAACAATAAAGGTTTTTTTTTTTTTGCGGTATGCGGGCCTCTCACTGTTGTGGCCTCTCCCGTTGCGGAGCACAGGCTCCGGACGCGCAGGCTCAACGGCCATGGCTCACGGGCCCAGCCGCTCCGCGGCATGTGGGATCTTACCGGACCAGGGCACGAACCCGCATCCCCTGCATCAGCAGGTGGACTCTCAACCACTGCGCCACCAGGGAAGCCCCAATAAAGGTTTTATAGGAGAACATCTTCATGGCCTTGGAAAGGCAACATTTTTCTTAACCACAGCACAAAAAAAATCCTCCCCATAAAAAACTGATACATTGGACTATATTAAAATTTTGAACTTTTGTTCATCAAAAGACACCACTAAGAGAGTATGACAACCCACAGAGTAGAAGATATTCACTCTATGACTATCTGACAAAGGATATTCAGAATACATTAAGAATTCCTACAAAACAAAAAGACAAAAAAACAATGTGGTATCCAGGACTGAATCCTGGATCAGAAAAAGGACATTAGTGGAAAAGCTGGTGAAATCCAAATAAAGTCTATAATTTAGTTAATAGTATTGTATCAACATTAATGTCTTAGTTATGACAAATGCACCATGGTTAAGATGATAACATTGGGGGAAATTGTGTGAAGAGTATATGAGTATTATCTTTGCAACTTTTCTGTAAATCTAAAATTATTTCAAAATAAAAAGTATAATTAAAGAAAGAAAGTGGGGAGGGAGGGAACATGAGAGGGAGAGGGAGTGGTGCCCAACAGAAAAATGGGCAAAAGACTTCAATAGATACATTACATAAGAGGATATCCAAATGTCCAATAAACATATGAAAAGTGTTCCACCTTATTAGTCATCATCATCAAAGAACTAGAAACTAAAACCATAAGGCGAAACCACAAACTACTCATCAGAATGACTAAAATGAAAAAAAAAATACCAAGTTTTGGGGGCTGGGGAACAATCAGAACGGATGGTGGGTTTGCTCATTATCACAATCACTTTGGAAGTATCTACCAAAGATGAACATATGCGTACCTTATAACAGCAATTCCACACCTGGTTATCTACTCAACAGAAATGCATACATACTTTCCCCATAAAAAACATATACTAGAATGTTCATAGTAGCATTTTTCATAATAGGCAAAAGCTAGAAATTACCCAAATGTTTTTGGAGTAGAATGGATAAACTGTGATACAGTCATACAACAGAACACTGCACAACAATGAAAAAGAGTGAACATGCAACATGGATGAACTTTACAGAAAGTCATACACAAAAGTATATTATATGATTCCACTTATATAAAAAGTATAAAAGCAAGCAAAACTAATACATGCTTCAGAAGTTATGACAGTGGTTACCCTTGAGGGTGGAGGGTAGGTAATGACTAGAAGGGGACAAGAGGGGGCTTCTTGATGATCTGCTTCTTGATCTGGGTGATGGTTAGAGAAGTGTATCCAGTTTGTGAAAATTACTTGACTGTACGTATATGATATATGCACTTTTATGTATGTATGTTATTGTTTAACATACATAAATGTATGCTTTTTTTTCAAAAGCAAACAAAAAAATTTAAAATGCTTTATTGTAGCATTAAAGTCCCTGTATGATCAGACCTATCACAGTATATATCACATAATGTCTTGACTCCCACCAGTACCCCACCTGTACCCTACATTAGCTATCCCAAACGTTCCTGATCCAATTGCAGGAAGGCATCCAAATCCAAATTTCTATTTCTGTTGATGAGTTTTCCAATGCAATACACACTCCCACCTCCCCACAAGTGTACATGTCGTTTTCTCCTCCAGGGATACACTTCCCTGCCTTGCCTCCTTGGAGAATTCCCAGTCAACCTTGAAGGCTCAGCTCTATGGGTCCTACCCTAGCACTCCTTAGTCAGAGCCTGCTCCTGCAACCACTGCACCCTACATATCCTACACTGTAACACTGGCCCCCTTCCTTCATAACTACTTATTCATTCATCTCCCCAATAAAATCATAAGCTCCCTGAAGACCTCGATGGCTTATTTAGTACAGTGCCTTGCTTAGAGCAGGCATATCAAAGAATATCTGTTGTGTGAATTTCAGGTAATGTGGTCTAGGATTTCCCCAATTCTATTTCTTTTGAGAACATTAGACTCCTTGGTTTAGAAAAGCAGTATGGAATACTGGAAAAAAGCAGACATGAAAAAGGGGAAAACAAGAAAAAAAAAAAAAAAGAGCAAAGACCAAGAAAGGCAACACTAAGAAGAAATATAAGTGGCTAATAAATATATGAAAGATGCTCAACCTTACCAGTAATCAAGGAAATGCAAATTAAAATAATAATGAGTTATCATTTGGGGGGAATTTCATTAAATTCTGATTTTAAAAGTGTAAGATAAGACACATAGAAGTATGCTCACAGCAGCACTGCTTGCAGTGGCAAAACACTGGAAACAACCCAAATGATGCACTGACAAGTGAATGGATGAATGCAATATGGCATATTAGTACAATGAACTACAGCTACATGCTTTGACATGAAGGAATCTCAAAATTAATGTTGTATAAAAAAGCAAGCAGTAGAATATAGATGACATCATGTATACAAAGTTCAAAACATGTCAAACTAAGCAATATATTACTTGAGCATGCAGTAAAAGTATAATAAAAAGCAAGAAAATAAACACAAAATTCACAAATTCTTTGCAGGAAGCAGAGGGGTTATAATCCAGAAAGGACCCCAGGGGGCTTCAAAAGTATTGGTAATGTTCTGTTTCTTAACCTGGTTGTTCAGTACACCAGGACCATTTTATTGCTATGCTTTAAAACTTCCCATACAGGGACTTCTCTGGTGGTCCAGTGGTTTAAGACTCCTTACTTCCACTGCAGGGCGCATGGCACAGTTCGATCCCTGGTCATCAGGGAACTAAGACCCCACAGGCCACACGGTGTGGCCAAAAAAAAAAAAAAAAAAAAAAAAAAAAAAAAGAAAAAAAAAACTTGACACATACACAAGAATCCTTTCTTGCTTTTCAGTAAAGCAAGTGAGTTACTTCATGTGAATTCTACAGAAATATCATTTTTATTTTTATTTTTTAAAATATTTATTTATTTGGCTGCATCGGGTAGTAGTTGCAGCATGCGGGATCTTCGTTGCAGCATGGGGGCTCTTTGTTGAGGTGCTCGGGCTCTAGAGCACGCAGGCTCAATAGTTGCAGTGCTCAGGCTCTCTAATTGTGGCGTGCAGGCTCAGTAGTTGTGGCACACCGGCTTAGTGCCCCGCAGCATGTGGGATCTTAGTTCCCCAACCAGGGATCGAATCCCAGTTCCCTGTGTTGGAAGGCAAATTCTTAACCACTGGACCACCATGGAAGTCGAGAAATATCATTTTTAGATCAAGTGACTGGCAAATTTTAAAGATACTGATAATACCTAGGGTTGGTGAGGATGCAGGGAAAAAGACTAATCTCCCATGTATATCGCTGGAGATTATAAAAGTATTTTTAGGAATTGGCGATATTAATTTGGCGATATTAATAAAGAGTTTGCATATTTTATAAATCCTTTGAGTAATTCCACTTTCACAAATATGGTCTATGAAAATCCATGCACATTTGCCCAAAGATATGTGTGTAAAACTGTTGACTGCAATACTCTTTACAATGGTTAAAGACGTGGAAACAGCATAAATATTCTTGAGTAAGTGAGTGTGTGAGTCAAGTATGGTAACATCCACACCATGAAATACTACACTGCTGATAAATAAACCTCTATAAATTGACAGGAAAAGACCTCCAAGACATATTAAGCGAAAAAAAAGCAAGTCACAAATTCATTCATAAAATGTGACTTCTTATTTATTTAAGTACATACATATGTTCATAGTATTGGTAATTGCCAGTTCCTAAATAAAGCAATTACTACATGCTGAGCCCTATTGGGCGCAGTTCTAAGTGCTTTACATGTATTAACTCATTTAATCCTCACAACACAACTACATGGTAGGTATAAATTCCCATTTTATAGACAAGAAAACTGAGGCACAGAAGTTAAGTATCTTGCCCAAGGTCATATAACTAGTAAGGAGCAGAGCCAGGATTCAAACCCAGGCCCTGTGGCTCCAGAGTCTGTGCTCCTACCCACCATGCCACACTGGCATTTCTTGAAAGTAAGCACAACAGAAAAGCACTGAATTCATATACACTAAGCTAGAGAAAGTCAAGGGAGTCAAGGGACTTTCAGTCCATATACTTCTATAGTGTTTTAAACTTCTGCAACAAAAATGTATCTGTGTGACATTCCTATAATAAAATATATAAAATAAAGAGAAGGAAAGGAAAAGTACTAAACTTAGAGGTGGGATCTGAGTCTGACCCCTACTAATCCTTGAGCAAATCATTTTATTTCTCTGGGCAATTTTCCATCTACAAAATGGGGGTAATGATACCTACCTTGCCTACACTTTAGGCAGGGTAGGTAGATGTGTAGGAACAGTGTGAAAGTGCTTTGCAAACCATAAATCACTTCACAAAAGTAAGGCAGCATTAACTTTCCCAAGGAGCTCTGGAAAGACTGCAAGCGAGGAGAGTAGGTGAGACAAACTGTCTAAAAGAAGCCTGTGAATAAATCTAGGGTTCTCTCTGGCACCTCATCCTCTAGAACCAGAGGATCCAGTCTGTAGGCCCACAGACTTCACCCCACGACCCCAAACCATAGCCAAGAAGGAAAACCCAGGCCCCTCTCTGCTTGGTGCCATTGGTTGTTTTCTGGGGCTAGGGTGACCCCAAGGCTGCGAGCAGGCTCCAGGGAGCTTTAGGAATACCCCAAGATGTCTAGCAGGGTGGTCCCCACTGGGTACTCTCTGAACAGCAAGATAGGAAGGGGAGCCATCTTCTCTAAGGAAAAAGCAACAGAGCTAATCACAAGGTAAGCAGTCTCTAACCTCATAAACATTCCTGGGGAGAAGCCAGCCACCTCCAAATTATAGGCAGCCTCTCCACTCTGTTCAAACAAATCTCCAGCTGTGACTCACTCCTCAGAGCGGGGAGGGGGTAAACACATAGCTGAGGGCTTAGAGAGCAAGACGCTAAGGACGAGTGATACGGAGATGTATCAGGGAGGCCCCAGAGGTTCTCACATCACTGGCTCATGTGAATAGGGGAAAGATCTATGGGAAAATACGTTTCCCCAGCTCCCACTCCCCAGGCTGCTATGAGGGCCATGAGGACTGGATGGCAGGTGAGGATCAAGGGACTCCGAGAAGGAAGTAAGGGAAGTGGAAGATTGCCCCTGAGCTGCAAACCAGAATCCTTAATTTATCCTCTCCCTATAACCCACTCCTCCACCATTTTGTCCCTCAACCCTGTTCCCTGTTCCCACCGGGAATGTACATGGTCTCTCAAGCTGCTACAGCAGCAGCCACCTCAATTTTCCCCTTCTGAGAAATGGGAATAGCCAGCACCTTGAAACAATGGTTCCCAAGAGGTCAGGATGAGGAAAGCCCCAATAAAGTCAAAGAGGCCAGATGCAGTGGCTGGGGATGACCCTCTCTTGGGTGAGACTCCTAACCCACTCAGCTCACAGATCTCAGGTACCCTTGGTCCTGCCTTTTGCAGGGCTCTCTAGGTCAGAGATGGTGCTTTGTTGGGGATGGCACAAAGAATCAGTCCTGCTCCTCCCCACAGATTAACCAACAGAACAGGTATTTGTTTTTTGTCTGGCTACCCGCCCAGAGGCATGGGCTGGACAAGCTCTATGCAGAGGGCTGACCAGGATGACTGGGAGGTGAAATGAGAAAAAGGGATTTAGGGTGGCACCCTAAATGGGGCAGCCTTTCTCATTCCCTGGATCCCTACCACAGGGAAACACCAGGGCCTGGAAGTGAGAGTGTACATAGAGGGAGGTGGGCTCCTGAACTCTCCACTCTGAGAAAGGCACCCTTTTGCTCAGCCTATCTCCCTTCACGAAACCCACCTAGTGCCCAGCCAGCCTGGAATTCCCAGTTCCCCAGCACCCTCTCCCCTCTCTAGTCTCTGATTACCTTGCTTTGTGATTTTTGCTTCTTTGCCTCCAGGCCCTAGAAGACCATTTCCTCTTCTTTCCCTTGTATTTTCTTCTCCTCTTCCTGCCCCTGCTGGCTAGGCTTAAATCTGGGCCAACAGCCTCCCTGGCGCATATTCCCTCAACTAAACCTCCCCACCCCTAGGAGACAAAGGTGTTTCACAAGACTCTGCATCATGACCCAAAGAGGCACCAGCACAATTACCAGCAGGCGAGGAAGCCTGTCCCACCTGCTCTGAGCATGCGTGTGTGGAACCAAAACCATCTGCGTGCACACACCGCCCCACTACTCCCACCCGGGAGAAATATGGGCAAACTCTGGTGCCCAAAGCCTGGTGACTGGGTAAGCCTCGTCACCCAGATCCTCCCACAGAGCCCAGGGTTCCCTAAATTCCTGGCAGGCTTGGAGACATCAGCTGTAGTGCTCCTGAAGGTGAGAACTTGGCAATGAATGGGGGAGATGGAATGGAGTGAGGAGGAATTTATGGGCTGAGCTTGAGGCAAGTCTCATGAGTGGAAGGAACAGGCAGTCACCAAACTTGAATGGTTCCTCTGCCCAGGAGTTTCTTCCCCACCCAGGTGTCACAGAGCCAGGGCTTCCACCATTTTAGAATTCATTCATTCCTTTGGAGTAAGCATCAGTGACTCCAGATGAATCCCCTTTTAAAATGCAAATATTCTCACCCAGCAATTCCAATCCCAGGTATTTCTTTCCAAGAGAAAGTAAAATGTAAATCCACATAAAAACTTGTAAACAAATGTTCATAGCAGCATTATTCACAATAGACAAAAAGAAGAAACCACCCACTAATAAGGACCTACTGTCTAGCATAGGGAACTCTACTCAATACTCTGTAATGGGCTACATAGGAAAAGAATCTAAAACGAGTGGATGTACGTATATGTATAACTGGTTCACTTTGCTGTACTCCTGAAACTAACACAACATTATAAATCAACTATACTCCAATAAAAATTAAAAAAAAGAAGAAACAACCCCAAAGTCCACTCACAATGAACATGTCATAATATATCCATACAATGGAATATTATTCAGCCATAAGAAGGAATGAAATACTGATTCATGTTACAACATGGATCAACCTTAAAAACATGCTAATTGAAGGAAGCCAGTCACAAAGCATCACATGTTATATGATTACTTTTAGATAAAATATCTAGAATAAGCAAATCAGAGAGAAAGAAAGTAGACTGGTGGGATTGGGGAGGTGTTGGAAGAAAACAGGGAGTGACTGCTAATGGGTCAGGATTTCTTTATGGGGTAATGAAAGTATTCTAAAATCAGTTGTGCTGATGACTATACAACAGTGAATATACTAAAAACCAATGAACTGTATACTTTAAATGGGTGACATGTACAGTATGTGAATTATATCTCAATAAAGCTGTTATAAAAAGAAAATGAGGCCCATAGTAAGCCTTCAGTAAATTACAGCTTTAATTTAAAAAAAAAAAAGAGTCGGGCTCAGGAAAGACTTGGCCTCAGGAAAGATTTGGCATGTAACTAATGCAGCTTCTGAGGTCCTAAAGGAATGACACCTATTCCAGGGTAAAGACAAAGGTTCAGACTGCAACTGATATAAAATTTCAAATCCACTCAGGCATTGAGAGAACCTCTCTGGCCTAGACTGACCAACATGAAAAAATGTAGAGAGGACTGGTGGTGGGCGGGGGAGGGGAGAGCAAATATTCTAAGGAAGGGTAACACTGATAGGATACTTAAAGGGAATCACTTTATCAGAGTCCAGTGCATCATGGGATACCAGCTGCCTTGGCCATGATTTCAGAAAAAGGAGGAGGAGGAAAGGAGCCCAGAGTGGGATGCTAAAATATGAACCCTGACTATATCACTCTAAGACAGTCCTGGCTGAGTTGGGACTAGTGAAGTTTACGCAGGTCTTCACTCTGGGTCTACCTATAGGTTCCTTCTAATCCTCAAGACCCTCCACTGGCAGAGGAAAGGGGAAAGGAACATGTAAGAGCAAACATCAACATAATGAGAAGGAGCAAACCTTGACCAGACCCAGAGTGCCCAGACTCTTTCTCCATCCCTTGACTGGGGGAAGATAAGACACTCTAGCCAGTAAGTAACAGAAAATAACAACTAACATCTGAGCACCTACCGTGTGCCAGGCATTGTGCTTAATGTTTCATATGCATTCTTCACAGCAACCTTATGAGAAGGGTGCAATTATTATCCCCATTTTAAGGAGGAGGAAACTGAGACAAGAGATAAAGTAATTTACCAAAGTGATCTTGGGCAAAGCAAACACTGAAGTCCTGACTCTAGTCCACCGGGTCAGATTCCCAGAACCAGGCTCTTAGCCACAATGTTATTAATAGAATCATATTTTAGTCAAAAATTGTGATACACCAAAAATGGGCAGCAGACCTAAACAGACATTTCTCCAAAGTAGACATACAGATTACCAACAAACACATGAAAAGATGCTCAACATCACTAATCATTAGAGAAATGCAAATCAAAACCACAATGAGGTATCACCTCACACTGGTCAGAATGGCCATCATCAAAAAATTTACAAACGATAAATGCTGGAGACGGTATGGAGAAAAGGGAACCCTCCTGCACTGTGGGTGGGAATGCAAATTGCTACAGCCACTATGGAGAACAGTATGGAGGTTCCTTAAAAAACTAAAAACAGAGCTACCATATGACCCAGCAATCACACTACTGGGCATATGCCCTGAGAAAACCGCAATTCAAAAAGATACACGTACCCCAATGTTCATTGCAGCACTATTTACAATAGCCAGGACATGGAAGCAACCTAAATGTCCATTGACAGATGAATGGATAAAGAAGATGTGGCATATATAGAATGGAATATTACTCAGCCATAAAAAAGAATAAAACTGAGTTATTTATAATGAGGTGGATGGGCCTAGAATCCATACAGAGTGAAGTAAGTCAGAAAGAGAAAAACAAATACCGTATGCTAACGCACATATATGGAATCTAAAAACATGGTACTGATGAACCTAGTGGCAGGGAAGTAATAAAGATGCAGACGTAGAGGACGGACTTGAGGACACAGGGGGAAAGGGGAAGCTGGGATGAAGTGAGAGAATAGCACTGACATATATACACTACCAAATGTAAAATAGATAGCTAGTGGGAAGCCGCCGCATAGCACAGGGAGATCAGCTCAGTGCTTTGTGACCACCTAGAGGGGTGGGATACGGAGGGTGGGAGGGAGGCTCAAGAGGGGGGAGATATGGGGATATATGTATATGTATAGCTGATTCACTTTGTTATAAAGCAGAAACTAACACACCATTGTAAAGCAATTATACTCCAATAATCATATAAAAAAAGTTGTGGGGCTTCCCTGGTGGCACAGTGGTTGAGAGTCTGCCTGCCGATGCAGGGGACACGGGTTCGTGCCCCCATCCAGGAAGCTCCCACATGCTGCAGAGCGGCTGGCCCCGTGAGCCATGGCCGCTGGGCCTGCGCGTCCGGAGCCTCTGCTCCGCAACGGGAGAGGCCACAACAGTGAGAGGCCCGCATACTGCAAAAAAAAAAAAAAAAAAAAATTGTGATATAATTTCTTTGGGAAGATGAGAGAAGGAAAGGGGAGCATGTAAGGAGTGGGAGTATAAACCTTCCTATAATTCCTACAATAGGAAGTCAATGATGTCTAAAACTGATAAATCATAAGCATACTATTTAGAAACATGGCAGTAAACACTAGAAAGAGCTAAAAGCGTTAAAAGTGGTAACTTCCATGGGGCAGGCCTTGGGTAGGGAACTGCTTACAATTTTCTTTTAAAGGCCTTTTGATATTAATAGATCTTTTTAAAATCATACACATATATTCCTTTGATAAAAAATGATTAAAAAGGAAAAAGAAAGAAAATCAGAGATCATGCAAATCAAAGTCTACTGTTGCTCTTGCCACAGTTTCCGTCCTCCTCCACTGATAACAGCACTTGGGTTTGGCTTTGGAGAATCTCCCTCCTTCACCGGGCAATCTGGTGGGCCTGTCAATCAAGGAACCCCAACATGCCCTGGCCAAGGCGGGGAAGGGGCCAGTGACACCCTCTTGGAATCTTGAGCAGAATGGCAAAAAGACCTAAAACAGCTGGAAACACTTCACCCAGAAGCAGAAACCCTCCATTAGTACCTTCCACTTACCCAGACCCCAGGACTCCCTTGGTTCGGACTTTTTAAGCTCTCCCTTAAATCCTCTGTGTTGCCCATTTCCGTCTAATAAATTCCTCTTTTGCTTAAGTTAGCTGGAGCCACTCTCTATTGCTTATAATAAGGGAACTTAATGGGAATGTCTAAAAAAAATGAGTTTGAGGTTAATCTGTGCTTTTATTTGCCAGTGTAACTTACTACAGTGGTTTGCAAACTTTTTTGACCTAAAAAATACATTTTACATCACAATCAAATAAACACACACACACATATATACAATATGTATACACAGATATAATTGAAACAAAAGTTTTGCCAAAATGTCTACCCTAACACTCTGAGAGTGTTAATTCTATTTCTCTTTTTTAAGACTTTATTGTTTTTAGAGCAGTTTTAGGTTTACAACAAAATTAGCAGAAAGGTACAGAAATTTCTCATATACCTCCCCACACACATGCATAGTCATTATCAATATCATTCACCAGAATGGTACTTTTTAACCAAAGATGAACATACATTGATACATTGTAATTACCCAACATCCACAGATCACCTTAGGGTTCACTCTAATGAAGTGAATGGTGCTGCACGTTCTATGGGTTTGGACAAAGGTATAATGACATATACCCATCGTTATAATATCATATAAAGCATTTTCACTGCCCTAAAAAACTTCTGTATTCTGTGTATTCATCTCCCCTCTCCCCTCAGACTCCTGGCATCCATTGATCTCGTTACTGTCTCCATAGTTTTACCTTTTCCAGAATGGCATATAGTTGGAATCTCTTTCTTTCTTTTTGAAAAGAGAGTTCAAAGCCTTTATGCCTATAAGACCACTCATGGCCCACCCATGCATGGACTAGACAGGATCTAAAAGGCAAACTCGGGGCTTCCCTGGTGGCACAGTGGTTGGGAATCCGCCTGCCAATGCAGCAGACACGGGTTCGAGCCCTGGTCCGGGAGGATCCCATATGCTGCGGAGCTGCCGGGCCCGTGCTCCACAACTGCTGAGCCTGCGCTCTAGAGCCCGCGCACGTAGAGCCGGTGCTCCAAGACGAGAGAGGCTACCGCAATGAGGGGCCTGTGTGCGGCAATGAAGAGTAGCCCCCGCTCATCGCAACTAAAAGGAAAGCCCACACGCAGCAACGAAGACCCAATGCAGCCAAAAATTAAAAATTAAAAAAAAAAAAAAAAAAGGCAAACTCTTCTAATACTGCAACTTTTCGTCTAATATTGAGCCCTGTCCCACTGGTCCTGCCCAGTAGAGGTACAGGGGGACACCTGTAAGGTATTTGTTCATAGGAAGGCCACAAGTTTTGTGCCCCTTGTTACAATGATTCCTGTTGGGTGTGTTGTAAACAGAGGAACCATTTCTTCCGGCTTCCTGCTCTGAGCACATCTATTTCTTTTTTAATGCTGGTTCTGACCCACTAAGTTGATCTCAGTGATTATGTGATTATGATCAGCAGTTTGAAAAAAAAAAACACTGGCTCCCTGTACCTGTCGCATCTACCTCCAACAATAAAAGCAACCCAGAGAATGCATTAGCCATATTTCCATGTCCATGTGTAGTGCACTGAGGCATATGGCCTAGCTGGTGGAGAAATACCAACACAGTCCAAGGGTCCTGACATTCACTAGGACACACCAGACAGTTAAACTGTCTACACTGCGGACACCAGAAGAAACATCTGTTCATTTATTTATTCACTCACTCACTTTACACATGCACTGAGCACTCCTTCAATGGTGTGAATATACAAGAGGTTCCTGGAGACTGTCCAGAGCCATAAATTCTATCTGCAGGATGGCTCAGAGGAGAGGAATCCAGAAAAAAGCTTGTCTCCTGACTGATTGATTGTTTACAATCTCCTCCCCTTCCTTAAGAGCTCAGGAATGTCTCTTAACACCAGATCCCAGCAATAGTTACGTCATTCCCCCCTTCGAAGTCAAATAACTCTCAAGCCCAGCCTAGAAAGAAGGAATAAAAGGGAATTTCTATCTCCCCCTCATTCTAGAGGTCTCTGATAAGCTTCAAACTAATCTATGGCTGAAGATTGTCTGAATTCCTTGCTATTTTTCAATCCACTATTTTCCCCCGCCAGACAAGCAGCAAAACATCAAGGGATGGAAGAGAGTGTCAATTCATTCTCAACACTGCCAAGGCCTTAGACTTAAGACTTTGCTGGATCTCTTTTCTATAGCAAGCAAAAAGAAGCCCAAACACCCCTCTCCTTTATTTTCCTCATACCCCATTCCCTGCCTCAACCATCCCAAAACAGTGAGCAAGCTCATGGAGTAGGACTTGGGGCTGACACAATAGAGGATGGACTTTTTTCCATCTACTGAAGATGAGGGATGGAGGTACTGGGGTTGGGCAGTAGCAAGACCTGAATTGTAATGTGGTGGAAACTCTCACAGCCTGGGCAGAAACAGAGAGGGGACTGTGAACAGAATTAAGTGATCATGTACACCCTAAACTTGAAATGAGAAACCATTCAACAAATACTCTTTGAAGAGCCATAATTCAGGTGCACATGGGTTAGCTCTATCTCAAGGGCATGCTGAGAGAGGAAGAGGGGAAGGGAATCAGAATTGGAGTGGAGTGGGGGAAAGGGAGGCATACAAACGCACCATCACCTTGTCTCTCATTTCACTCTCCCCCCCAACAATAGCTTAGAAATTGATGAAATAATACACACCCATTCTGGGTTAAGTTCCCCAGCAGACCTAGAAACACTCAGCCACAAGTTACCCTCCTCTGCCTCTGGAGAGGAAGAATCATACGGTCTGCTGGGGTGGGGAGGAGACCAGGTACTGGGAGCCAAGGGAGTGAGGGGAGCTGGGCAGATCGGTTAGCACTGGAGCAGACGGGTGAGCATTCCTCTCTCCCCCACTCTCACTCCGTCCAGAAGCTCTCGCGTAAGTCACTTCCCTCCCCTTCTCAGCCCAGGTTCTGGCATCCCCTCCATCCACTTGCCCCGGGCTTGAAGGTTGGAGACGGAAGCAAAACCAACAACACGTCTCAGGAAGCTATCGGTTGGCCGATGGCGGGAGGGGAGCAAGAGACCCTCCATGGGGGAAGGAGGAGAAATCCTCTTTCAGCAGAGAGGTGACCCCCAAGCAGACAGCCCTATCCCCCACCTAGCGAAAGGTAAGAGTCCCTGGCCAATCTCAACGTACCTGGAGTTCTACCGCCCCCACCCTCCAGTCCCAGCCCTAGGATTTC
Organism: Lipotes vexillifer; assembly: GCF_000442215.2. NCBI lineage: Eukaryota > Metazoa > Chordata > Mammalia > Artiodactyla > Lipotidae > Lipotes > Lipotes vexillifer. Next base: position 720,704 of record NW_006787556.1, on the reverse strand, counting down.
ACTCTCTACCCTTTGTCTTGCTACAGCTCACCCAAAGCCCCATGAAGTTCTTTGAAGGGCCCCTGAGGTCACCAGGACCCACAGAAAAGCCTAATCCCCCTTGTTGGGAACCAAAGTCCAAAAGAGCACAGGGATCCCGTCCCTGGAGCTCATTCTCCTACGACGCAATCTAGCAGCGCACAGGACGCCTGAGCAGCGCGCACCCGGAGACCCGCGCTCAGTTCCGGGCAGGAGCCGCAGAGTCCTCCCAAAGGGCAGGGGTGCCCCTTGTCCTTGAGCCTCAAAACAGTCTTCATCCCGCAACTCCCCAGGATTCCACCGCCCGCCGAGAAGCGGCAGAAGAAGAGAAGCGCCGCGAGGAGCTGACCGCACCGAGCGCTGCACCAGGTGATGTCAGCGAACTCCTCGCTGGGCACTGGAAGGGCGGAATTAGAAACCGAGAATACCGCGCGAGGGGAAGCGGGGCGGACGCTTTTTCTTACCGCGGTCTGCCCCTCCGGGTGCACATCCACCAGTGTACACCAGCTATGCGTCCCGTTCATCTTCTGCTGGGGTCGCAGCTGGGACCCCAAACCTGGGCCCTGCGGTCCAGCTTCTCCCAGACTGGCGCGCGCCGAACCTTCCCTTGTATAGGCACGTCACGGGCGGAGGCACGGTGGGACACGCCCCTAGGACGCCGCTCGCCAACAAGCGAGCTATGGGATGAAGTGGGCGTGGCCTAGACGTTTCAGGGCACGCCCATCTGCGCTCTCTCAGATTTACCTAAAGGTGGGGCTTGGGAGCTGCTTATCTGCTTAACTGAAGTTTTGCCTAGCGTTATGTATGGCTGTACCTCAAACATTAGTCTTGCCCTCTCCTTTCAACTCCAAGACCAGTATTGGTAAGACAGAATCACCCTGCCTGCCCCTAGAGGATCAGGGGTTTGAAAAAAGCTTCCATACATTCTCTTCTCCCTATACATAGGCCAGCCTGTAGGCTTTGTGGAGCTGAGTGAACATTTCCTCCACTGTACAGGCTCCCAAGACCAGCTCACTCAGACTGGCCTAAGCCAGTCTGGCAGGTGCCCTTCCCTGGCAGGAAGCCCAGGCCAAAGGCAAAGCTAGCTTGGCTCTGGGTGGGGCTTGTTTTGCAGAAGCTATTATACCAAAGCTGCCCTTATATGGATGGGAGAGGTGGGACACATTGCCTTAAAAGGAATTTGCATTCTTGAGAAGGGATGAACCTCAACTTCTCCAGTGGCATTTGCTCTCTAAGCCCAGGTTAGCATCTTAAGGGCCTAGAATAGAGGATGGCCAAGCAGGACCTTGGAGCCTCTTCCAGCCCAACTGCTCTCAGCAGGTGGCTTCTCCACTGGGCTATGGTCCACATGGACACCAGACAAGAAGAGGTCTGACCCACTCTTGAGTGGGCAGAACCCCTAAATCTGGCAATAGGCTCTGGTGAACAGCTAGCTCCCTCTTCAAGGCAACACAAGGGCAGGGATGACAGAAACTTCCCCACCTCTCATGTAGGGACTGGGTCCCATGCCTGGTAAGAATGGATGGGTATCTTTGCACCTGGGAGGTGCATGCTTGGGCTATCCCTATGCCCCAAAGGAATAAAACCCATTTCTGGTCTGTCTCCTTTAACCCTCAGAGAAGGCATTTACTGGCCTTGCTATTCCCAAAAGTTTCCTCAGGAAAGAATGGAGCTGCTATAAATACTTCTCGGCTCCCTAAGTTCCATCTGATCTGTTGTAAAAGGCCTCTAAAAGTGAGGTGAAGAAAACCCCAGCTTCAGCCTCTAAGCTGTACAGTAAAATGGTTTCTTCATAAAATTTAGACCTCCAAATAAGTCAGGAAAAAGAATGAGAAGACAAGTCAAGGATTTCAGTATAGATATATAATTTTAATATTTAATTTAAAATAAATTCAATGCTGGATTGGATTGGGAAAGAATATATGATTTGCAGAATAAAGGAAATTTTTTTTAATCATGAAATTACAAGTCATTGGTGAGAACAGGCTTCTCCCTCCTCTAGGCTTCTTACAGAGTCTGCTTAGAAAATAAGAGAGGTGAATCATCTCCCTTACCTCCTCCCACCAGAACGTGGCTCTCCCCAAATCCCAAAGGAGGAATAAGTCCACCATTGCCTCTTCCCATTTCTACCAAGAGTCAGCCTCTAGCCCCTCTGTATCAGGTCCAAGCTCCTGAGATAATGAGGGTCCCTCGGTTCCCTACTGAGTTTGGGCACATCTGATCAGAGAAACCACAAGTTAAGGCCCCGGAGACCAAAACCTTTGCTTTTCAAACTTGCGTAGACAGTTGTCAGGGTTCCCAGGTGCAACCATCTTATAAGCACATCCATAGTCACAGAGGGAGAGGAGGAAGGATGGAAACCCTGAGCAGAAGCAGCCCCACCACCTTATCACAGCCCTCCCAAAGTCCCTCTCACAGGGCCTCATAGGCAGGGAAGCCGGTAGGTCTCTCGACCAGTCATTGGGGCAGCAGGGAAGGCAGAAGGCCCCGGTTGGGGAAAGGGTTGTCCTTGGAGAGGTATGAATGTGCAGGTAATAAAAGGCAAGAAGAGCATCCTTATCTCCTCACCCCAGCTAAGGCACTGAGAAGAAAGAAGGAACATAGAAATGGTAAAGATGGGAAGAGGAGGAGAAAGGGTCCCTTGGATCCTGGCCTGGGGAAGACAAAAAATACAGGAATGGAGACAGGTGGGGACTACCACATGGGCCCCATGACTGTGCAAAGAAGAGCCTCTGAGAAGTGGGTAGAGCCACGCCAGCATGTCCATTACCCATAATGTTCCCCTTACGCTGCTTCAGAATGGGAAGGAAATGAGTTGCAGGAGTCAAGGGGGCAGAATCACATAGGGTATTTCCCTGAGCCTGGGGTTAAGGGCTAAAGAAATAAATCTTTATATACATGGCAATTTCTATCCCTTCCTATCCTGCTCAATCCCCCTCAGCCTATATGCTGACCAACCTACTGCTATGAGGGAGCAGAAGAGGGGGTCGGCACTTAAGGAGGGGGCTCAGTTGGCCTAAAATGCCCACTCCTCCAGAGGAAAGGGAAAGTCTGTCTACCGGCTTAGCGCTGATGCCTTTTTTATCACCTTCACTCACACCCCTCCCTGTCTTAGGTCTGAATAACTGGGTCCCCCACAGGGATGAGGAATCTGAGGCTGGGCAGAGCAGAGCAGGACTGGCCAGGATAGGCCTCAAGTGTGGTTCATGGGCCCTTGTGGACCACGAGCTAACAGGAGCTAGTCTGCAGGTTGCTCTCCGTAAGCAGTGAGGCGATGGAGGAAGGATCGTAGACACTGTCAAATTCCTCATCTGAGCTCAGCCCTTCATGTTGGAGAGTTGACTCAGCAGCTGAGCGGGAAGCTTTGCGCCTGAGTCAAAGAGGAATACTGGTCAGGGAAGGAGACAGAAAGATTTAAACAGCCTCCCTTTTCATGCTAAGGAAACTCCCAGTTCTCCTAAGGCCTAAAGCTATTCACAAGATTCCCCCACTAATTAGATAATGGGGAGATGGGGTACAGGATGGGGGCTGAGATACTAAAAGACAGTCATACTGGCTTTCATCCAGGAATGAGTGCCTGCGAAGTCCCTTCTTAGAGATCCTCCTCCCCTTCCAGTTCAGGAGAGCCCATTTCCTTATTGCTCTGCTATCCCGATGGAACAGGGGGCAGAAGAGCAGCCCGTACCAGGAGTCCTTCTCCAGCACTTTGATCCGGGCCTGGAGCTGTTCATTGACCTCATGCTGTTCCTCCAGCTCACGCTGGGCCTTCTTCCTCAGGCCATCCAGTCGCTCAATTTCCTCTTCGGCTTCATCCACCTGCCGCTTCAAAGCCTTCACCCTCAGGCTTAGCTAGGCAGGATACCAAGTCCCCACATTAGAAAAGGAGCTGCTGCTACCGTGGCCTGGGATCCTCCCCTGCAGCAATCTTGACAAGGTATATACAGTTGCCCCTAGGAAAATGCTGAGACCATGGGCAAGTACCCTAACCTCTTAGGTTTGTCCTGGGTATTAAATAAGTTAATACATCACTTAGAAAGAGAGCCTAGCACATCATAAGTACTCGATACCCATGCTTACTATGACTGCTCTAATCTAGTCCTTTCACTCTAGTCTCTCTGACCTTATAGAAGGAAAGTCTAAGTTTAGAAGACCTATGAGATGGGACCTCTCTTGGCCTTCAAGCAAATGCATAGTATATACTTGCCATATGGTTGCCTGGCCCTAGCTGCCATCCTTACCTGGTCTTTCTGGTCATTCACATGCTGTCGTTCATCATCAATCTGGATGGACAGCTCTTTAACTCTCCGCTCCAGTTTTCGGTTGGTGGACTGCAGAACTGTCTTCTCCCTAAAAGGGTGGGGTAGGGGGATGTCTATGGCTGTTGTCATTTCTAAAGAAACTCCCACTTGGCCCCATACTGCCTCCGAGAACTCCAAGGGCTCAGCCACGAGCCCAACCATTAGACTGAGGAGGATCCAGGGCAGATGCAAAGAACCAGGTAGATAGAGGTCATTCACATTTCAGAATTTCTGCAACTCTCTCTTTTCCCTATCAAGAGAAGAGGTCTCCCAAAAGATCAAGCCAGGTTGGCCATGTCTGAAGCAGAAGATGGAGGGACACCAGAGGAGAAAAGCCCAGAGGGAGAGAGAGAGGATGGGCTCATGTCACCTCTCTTCAGCCTGCAGCCGCTCCTGCAACTCCCGATTCTGGGACTCAAGCTGAGAGAGGGTGGTGCTGGGCTTCTGGAAGCCTTCTGAGCTGGCCAGCCGGCTCTTCAAGTCCTTGTTCTGAGAAGGACAGGAAGCCTCCTTGGTTAGCACTCAACCTGCGATTGCTTCCATGGTCATTTTACCCGCCTCCTGAGGCCTATCCCCAGGACTCCCCCGCTCCCCCTCACCTGTCTCTCCAAGGAGATTTTGTCACACTCCAGATCCTGCCGAGCAGACCTCTCCTGCATGAGCTCTGTCCTCAGCTGGTCCACCTAGTGGGGATGGGCCAGAGGAACCAGACTTAGGGAGGACTGATGATGAACCAGCAAGTTGAACCAAGTGGGGCAGAGTAGCTGGAGGGTGCTCTCTGAATCCCCCAAGTTCCCAGGCAACTAAGAAATCACAGCCTACTCTGATGGGAGGTGCCACAGAATTTCAACAGGGCCTCCTCAGTCTCACCAGGAACTAACGTCCGTTCTGAATGCAAGCAGCCCAGACTCAGATCCACAGCCCAGGCCACCAGGATTCCTTCCTCCACTCAAACTCCCGGCTTCTTTCCACCTGAGGAAACCCACCAACCCCTCCCGAAAGCAGATGAGACCCTGCAGTAGAGCTGGCCACACACCGATTCTGCAGCCAGAACTCCATATATGAAAGATGGGAAGGTAGGGTTGTTTTTGAAAGGGCCAAGAGGTTCTGTCGTCGGGGTAGACACGGATAGGCATAAGGAAGGGGTTACCTGGTCCCGACCACGATTCATCCGTTCCGTCAGCAGCTCCACAGTGCTCCTCTCCTCATCTAACTCCACCTCCAGCCGTGAGACTTTTTCCTGTGGCAGAGGGCCAACAGGTTAATTCTGCCCCAAATGCTGGACACCAGAACGCCAAACTCTGATCAGGATCCTCTCAGACACCAGCCTCCACAGGTTCTTCTCTCTCCCACATCCCAGAACCCATTGATCCCTGCCCCTGCCCAGAGCCACCACAGAGCTAGCGCCCTCTGCTGCCCAAGTGAGGCATCAAGGGAAAAGCGTGGGCCCGCTCTGACCTTGGCGCCTTGGCAGGATGACAAACCCCAGAATCTATTTCTCACTGGTGCAGCCCTATTTCCCAAATGGGAAAATAGAGAGAAACCCAAGTGCCCAGGCCAAGGCTGAGATAAAGAGAGTCAGAAACTGAAGCATCAGGGTACAGAATGGGGAAGCAAATTCGAGTCAGGCAGTACCATGCAGAGGCTAAGACAAGACTGCCTGGATTTAAAAATCAGATTGACCGCTTCATAGCAAAGGGGCCACGGACAAGTTGCTTAGCCTCTCTGTGTCTCAGTTGTCCTCATCTATAAAATGGGGAAAACAAGCCTACTCATGCCGTATGGTTATTCTCAGGATTAACTAATTCTTAAGTACCTGGCACACAGCACAATATGTAAGTGTTTGCTTGCTGCTGCTGCTGCTACCCTTATTACTGTTGTTGTTGTTATTGCCAAATATAGCAAACTGAAGACCACTGTTGACTCTAAAGGGGAGAAGCCACTGCTCAGCTCCAGCCAACTGTTGCCATGCAGACAACTCAAGACTCAAAGCCCAGTGTTATTATACTTTCCAAATGTATAAGAAAAGCCAGAAATCCAAAATTTTATGTGACATCTATAAATTTCTAAACAGTGGCAATTAATTCAAAGTTGTTTACAACACTGCAGTCAAACAAAACCCATCAGCTGTTGGCTGCCAGTTTCCTATCCCAGAGGCTGGAGTGTCCTGGCTCTTTTCCCCACAGAAGTCCCACCTGTGCCAGGTTCCAGACACCCTTCTCCATCCCACCCACCACCCGTTACCCCCTCACTGTCCTCACCTCAAGGCCCTTGAGCTGACGGCTCCTGTCATCCTGGGAGCGTTTTTTGTTCTCTGCCTCTTGCTCCAGCCCCTGCAGTCGTTGGACCAGCAGCTCTTTGTCCAGCCGGGCAGAGTCCCGCTCAGCCTGGGATGCCTGCAGGCCCTGCCTCAGCCTCTGAGTCTGGTCAGAAGAGAAAAATGCAGCAGCTCAGATAAGGTAAGATGGGGGTTGAAGGGTGGGAGCAATCCACCCCGTGGGGGAAAATTCTTCAACTCTGACATTCTTTAGAATTGCGAGAGCACAGTGACGATAAAAAGACTTGACTTTTAGCCCATATTCTTTATCGTCTTAAAATTCTCTACACAAGTTTAAATCACCTGAGGAGTTTTTAGACTACTGAACCTGGATCCAAGCCCCAGGGTTTATGATTTAAGTGTAACAGGAGGCATCTTGGGTGTTGAGATCTTAAAAATCTCCCCAGGTGACCCTAATGTGCAGCAGAGTTTGGAAATCACTGCTGTGCAGACAGTGCATCCTCTACTGTCTCTGCCTACAGTGGACAACTCCCCCCACCCTCCCCCACCGAAGTGATTAGACCTAAACCCAGGTCCCAGGATCCCTTGGCCACAGGTTAAGAGGTAATGACCTTCAAACCAAGGACGTTGGGACTCCTGCCATTTAGGCTCCTACCTCATCCTGAAGCCGGCTTAGCCCTCCAGCGGTTTTCTCAGCCTCACTGGCCCACTCCTTGGCCTGGCGCTGGGCATCCGCCACCTCCCGCCGGGCCTTTTCCTTGTAATCCTCCAGCTGGGCCTGGAGCTGCTGCAGGGCTTGCTTAGAGTCATCCCCAATCTGCTCCAGCTGAGACACAGAGAAAAGAGATTTTTCAGCACTGCATCTCTTTAACGGATGCCTCTCTCTCTTCTCTGGGCCCAGACTCCCAAGACTCTCCCAGAGCCTCCTTCCTGCCAAAGTAGCCCTCTCTTGCTCTTTCCTGGACCTAGGTCCTTAGTATGGCTGGGAGTAATATATAGATTTCCTGGGTTCAAATCCTGGCTCTACCACTTATTAGCTGTGTGACCACAGGCAAGTTATTTACCCTCTCTGGGTCTCAGTTCCCCATCTGTAAAATGGGATAATAATAGTGCACCTACATCACAAGGTTGTTGTGAGAATTATGTTAATTAATTATGTAAAGTACTTACAATAGTGCCTGATACAAAGTAAACCTTAAATGACCATATTTCAGCAAACCCAAGATACCAATGATTATTACAAAGAAAAAGAAAAATTTGCCAATTGAACTATAACATACCGTCAGTTATAAGACACAAATCAATTTCAGAGACGATAAAATGTACATTTTAGAATTGATGAAATATTTTAGGTGTTTGCTCTGGTTTTATAAATAAGCGATTAGGAGAACCTTACCTGAAAAAAAGCAATTTATCTCCTTTTCTTCCTTTCTCCTTCCCTCCCCCAAATATAAAATTCTACCAATGAAAACTCCTGTTTTTAGGTCTTATAGACGTCTAAGGAGGGATTATAGGCCTTTTTCCTTCCCCTAAATATAAAACTCTACCAACGAAGATTCTTATGTTTAGGTCTTACAGACTTCTAAGAGGAACTCCAGGAGACATTCTCCAAGGAACAAGATCATAAAGGAATGGGAGGTAGTGGGAGGACAAGAACACTGAGGGGAAGTAGGAAGGATGCCACTCTGCAGATGTAGACTTGGCATCCCCAACAATGAACTTGAGGAAAGCAAACACCACACGTTGTGACCCCACTCCCCCGCCTGTTCCCCCACCCCCACCCCCTGCCCGGCACCGCAGGCAAGCTTCTGTATGAGCTGAGCCTCTTCCTGAGCCCAGGCCACCCCGTGCCCCACCTCCTTGTTCAGCCGGTCCACAGTCCTGTCCAGCAAGCGCTTCTGCTCCTCCAGCTCAGCCTTGCTGCGCCGGAGCGCCTCCCGCTGCTTCCCCTCCTCCTCCAGGGCCCGGTTCAGAGCCTGCTGCTCCTGTCCCAGGCGGGCCAGCCCCCGCTGGGCCTCTTCCAGCCGTGCCTCCAGTGCCCGCTTGGCTGCTGCCAGGCTCCCCTCCTCTTCCTGAGCTGTGCTCAGGGCCTCCTCTAGCCGCTGTTTCTCTGCCTGGGAGTGGGGAAGGTGAGGGACGTTGGACTGAGGGGATGCAAAGCTTGGGCTCAAGCCATTTGGAGGTGAGTAGGTGGGAGGGAGGAGGAAGAGATGTTTATGAAAAAGGTGGGCAATGAAAACAGGCTCAGGAACCAGCAAAGATCAGAGAACGTGCAAAGAGTGGGAAATGGACAAAAATACCAGTGCAAAGGCTGAGACATTCACACTAAAGCACACTCCAGGAAATAAACCCGAGGTTAACAGAGGACTAGGGAGGCAAACAGAAGCACGCTACAGGCAAAATCAAAGTGATGGCTGAGTATTTAGCCAGGGATGAGAGGAGAGGGGGCCAGAAGGAAGCCAACAATGTCAGCAAAAGCACTGACCTCTAACCGCTGCACCTTGTCCCGAAGCCGAGCCTCCGCCACTTCCCCACCCTCCGCCAAGCCTCGTGCCTCCTTCAGCTGCTGCTCCAGACCCAGGATGCGCCTTCGGAAGTCATCATTTTCCTCCTGGGTCTCCCGAAGCGTCGTTTCCACTGCTGTCCGACGCTGCCCCAGCACTGCCACTTCTGCCTCTGCTGCCATCTGAGCCTGAGGCCAGTTCAGGGAGAGGTGGCTCAGACCCCAGGGCTCAAGGTCATTGGCGACTCCCAGGAAAGCCACCCCAAAGAGAGCTCACACGAACCCAGGTGTGAAGAGGGGTAGTACCACCAGCCAGAGGCTTCCCTGAGAATCCCACCCCTACAGAGATGCAATGGGTGTCACCAGGTACAGCCCAACCTCCCCCTGCCACATCCCGGCTACTTTTAACCACACACCTAGGACCAAGGTATTTGGTCTATACATACCCATGATAGGTAATTTTCCACGCCCTCTGGCTCCTCAGCCCTCCAGACCCCTCAGCCTCCACCTCCTAAGCCCTGTGCCCACTCCCCTTGCCTTGGAAGCCTCTTCACAGTCTTGTCTCAGTTGCTGGAGGGTCTTTTGTAGCTGGAGGTTCTGCTGTTCCAGCCCCCGGCCTCGTTCAGCCTCTACCCTCAGCTGCTTCTCCAACTCCCGCTCCCGGTGTCGCCCAGTCACCTCCTGGCTCTGCTTCTCTGCCTGCAGCTCCTTAAGTTCCTCCTGTGTCCGGCGCAGCTCCTAGAAGGGAAGGGAAATGGTGACAGGGCAGAGAGAGCCAGCCTGGGATAACAGAAAGTGGAGAAACTGAAACTCTCATACACTGCTGGGGAGAATGTGAAATGGTATGGCCACTTTGGAAAACAGTTTGGCAATGTCTCAGAAAGTTAACCATAAAGTTACCATATGACCCAGCAATTCCACTCCTAGGCATATACCCAAGAGAACTGTATAAACATATGTTCACAAAAAACTTGTAAGTGAATGCTCATAGCAACATTATTCATTACAGCTAAATACAGAAATGACCCAAATGTCCATCAGTTGATGAACAGATAAAAAATGTGGTATATCCATGTAGTGGAATATTATTCAGCCATAAAAAGTAATGAAGCACTGATACTTGCTACAACATGGATAAACCCTGAAAAACATTATGCTAGGTGAAAGAAGCCAGACATGAAAGGCCACATATTATAGGAGTCCAATTACATGAAATGTCCAGAATAGGCAAATCCATAAAGAGAGAAAGTAGATTAGTGGCTGCCAGGAGTGGGGAGGGTGACTGCTAATGGATGCGGGGTTCTTTTTTGGGGGTGATGAAAATGTTCTATAATTAGATAGTGGTGATGGTGTTGGTTGTACAACTCTGTGAGTATACAAAACCCCACTAAATTGTATACTTTAAAAGGGTGAATGTTATGGTATGTGAACTAAATCTCCATTAAAAAAAATTACATGGAGTGAGAACAGATGAGGGTATGCATAAAACAGGATTGGCTATTTTTTTTTAATGTTGAAAACCAAAATATATGACACAATAAATATTGGTGCTGCTCTGATTTCTTTTTTTAAAAAATCAAAATATGATTTCTAATTCTTTATCTATTAGCTACTTCTGAAATTCAGAAAGTATAATTAGGCTGAAAGGTTATATGTATATAGTGAGTCTTCAGTGTAAGACACTAACATACTAATTACAAAGAAAAAGAGGGGACTTCCCTGGCGGTCCAGCAGTTGGGACTCCACGCTTCCACCACAGGGGGTGAGGGTTCGATCCCTGGTCGGGGAACTAGGATCCCACATGAGGTGCGATGCGGCAAAAAATAAATTTTCAAAAAAATTTTTAAATAAAGAAAAAAAGAAAAATAGCACAGTGTATGGTCTACAGTGGACTGGGTTAGTCTATTTTCCTAATGTATATCTTATTGATTGATTAAATACTTAATAAAATTAGCCGAATATATGAGATAAATGAAACACTAGTTATTACTTTTTTGCTTTTTAGCTTTACCCAGCATAATAAGTCAACTGAGATTGTCCAGAGGAATGTCCAAGTTCACTATGGCAGCTAATATATTTAACAGACCTCAGACTATCCTTGATATTTGTTAACTTAAAAATAGTATAGGGGCTTCCCTGGTGGCGCAGTGGTTGGGAGTCCGCC